>NC_085963.1:16564580-17169080 GCF_910591565.1 Cydia splendana | reverse complement strand
ATAATTTTACACGTGATTTTAACGACAGAGTAGGTGTATATCGGACGATACAGTAAGGTATACGCACGCGAGCGAAAGCGAAGCGGCCTGCCTGGCTAGAGCGCCACTCACCGTGGTCTTCTTCAGACTCCTGAGGAACAGCGCGTGCCGTTTGTAACCTCAATGCGTTGCGAGACTTTCGCGAATGATTCGATTTTTTTCGGGAAGGCATGGAAATGTGTATAAAATGCGAGTCCCAAATCGTTTGACTCCGCAAACGACCAGTGCCGGATTAAGATATTTTGATGCCCTAAGCATTTCTAGACCATGGTGCCCCCTCTCCCTAGGGTCATCAAGATTACATTGAATTTTTTTGGTAAATTGAGTGACGTTCATTGCCGCATTACAGCTGAGAATGGAAATCAGTCATATCATTTTATCACGAAAATTGACAGTGCCGTAGCAGTAACTTTGCAACAGAGTACCTAATGCTGCTGTAGTCGCCATATCTTAGAATGTAATTGAAAACGCGAGCGGAGCGAGCGCGAAAATGTTTCGTTATAAAAACGCAATTTGATAGACAGTTGTACATTTTTACTTTTTAGTATGGAAATTAGTCACATAATTTTATCACGAAAATTGACAGTGCTGCAGCCAATGACCTTTTATTTATGTAGACGTGTGACGTTCATAGTTGACAAAACTAAAATTTGATCCAACGATTTTGACAACTTGACAGGTTGGCGTCACCCATACGACTAACTAAATATAGGTTCCGGAACCTATATTTGATGGCTCACGATCGTGCGCCTGGTACCATATCTACCTCTTTTTACTTACATCCATGGCTGCAGCAGTAACGTAGCAACAGAGTAATGCTGCTGCAGTCGCCACCCGAAAGTCACCTTTGCCATATCTTAGAAAGAATTTGAAAACGCGAGCGAAGCGAGCGCGAAAGTTTTTCGATATAAAAAACGCAATTTGATAGACAGTTGTACATTTTTACTTTTAGTATGGAAATCAGTCACATCATTTTAACACGAAAATTGACAGTGCTGCAGCAGTAACGTAGCAACAGAGTAATGCTGCTGCAGTCGCCACCCGAATGTCACCTTTGTTATATCTTAGAAAGTAATTGAAAACGCGAGCGAAGCGAGCGCGAAAATTTATCGATATAAAAAACGCAATTTGATAGACAGTTTTACATTTTTACTTTTAGTATGGAAATCAGACACATCATTTTATCACGAAAATTGACAGTGCTGCAGCAGTAACATTGCAACAGAATAATGCTGCTGCAGTCGCCACCCGAATGTCACCTTTATCATATCTTAGAAAGTAATTGATGCGATCCGATAATCGACGATGGCGGAGAAATCCAAAATCCAAACCACCGTATACTATAGGTAATAGTTAGTAATCAATGAAATATGCCGCACGCCTGTTCTTATTTTAATTCTATGAATGTTAATATTCTGAACTTTTCGGGGGGGGGGGGGGGTTTGAACCCCCAAACCCGCCCACCCCTGGCTACGCCCGTGGTATTAATACAATAAAATATGATTTCGGAATACCATCCTGAAAAAGCATTTTGGCTCATCGACAATCTTTGTTGAAAACAGTCGCAGATAAACTATGCATTGCAAGAAATACCTAATATTTTAAAGACTTAATTCGCTTTGGCTGCGTATATCCATTTTATAATTGTCATTGAGCGTTTCGTTAATTGTTGTATTGAGGTACTTCAAATCGTTAACAGGTTGAACATGTATAATGAATAAGCAGGGCACTACAAGCCTCAACTTAATGCAAAAAAGAGGTAAAAAGTCCGCTCTTATCCCAACAAAGTTCTGCACATAACTCCGGCGCATAATGCCGCTCTCCAGCTGCAAATGCATCGCGCTCGATAGCCTATTTCCATCCAAACCCGACCATTCTGCATACAGACAATTGTTCTTAAAGCACCCAGTCACTTAAAACGTCCCACTTTGTGCACAAAGGGACTTTTAGCAGCAAACTTTGAATATGTTGCGGCATTTTTTACAGTTTGATGTAAATGCGGTCTTATATGTTAGATGTTGGTTTTGTTAGCTTTGTATTCCATCATTTTAAATTGGTCAGTTTTAGGTGTTCGAAACGAGAATCGTTTATTTATGGAGCTTATAAAATGTTTAGTTTACTTCGATAATAATGAGGTCTATATTGTAACCACAGTAACAGTATGTACTTACTAAGGTATCATTCAAGTATCATTAATAATGAAATATATAAATGTTCAGAAGTAAAATTTATATTTTAACTAGTTAGTTATTGCATTATGATAACGTAAAAATATCTACTGAATAACACTTAGGCAATACATATACAAACAATTATACATATCTTTTTTTTTTTTTTTTAAATCTATTCTTTTTTTTAAAGGGGTTTTGTCACGCAGTGACGATGTCACCCCCGTAATGAGATCTAATAGTAATAATGATGTAGTAGTGAAGTATTACCTACACCACTACATCACAAAAATATACATATCTAATCAACAGTCCTGTTTAAGCAGGTATGCGTCTTCTTCTTCTTCCTCGCGTTATCCCACTTAACCCGGCATTTTACCACGGCTCATGGGAGCCTGGGGTAAACAGGTATTAGTATTATTCAATAATTTACTAACTAATAAGTTATATTCAGATTGAATATTATATAAAAAAAATGAAAAATGTATATTTACTATTTAGCCAAGCCCTAACCTCTGTTCGTTGGCATACTACATATATTTAGTTGACATAGGTATTCATGTTGGTGTCGGTCGGGTTGCGGGTTGATGCCAAAAGCATTTACAGCCGGTCCCCATTTACGCCAGTCAGCAAACGGGTCGCGTAAAAACATTCAAATTAGACCATTGTGACGAGTTTTTCCTCGGAAGCGTTGGTGTGAATGATAAATAGGATTACAGAACGGTCAAGGTTGGGTTAAGAGTGTGCTTATACTGATTTGTCTTTTATTTATAATATACTTACATTAGTATTGAAATCAATATTATACTGGGATTAATAAATAGGCTGTGTCCACCTCACTAGAGTAATAGGTCGTGACGCACTGTGGAAAGACGCCATACTTGTGGAACATGAGAATTTTCGGCATGTCGGCCATAACTTTTTATTAGCCTAACAAAAATTCATGAAATTTTGTAAGAATCGTAGGAATTGGTTTAGGTCTTTCCCTCTAAAAGTTTACGATTTTTTGTCAATATCATCGAAATAGAAGAAGAATACCATCGCTGAAGTTATCATCGAAAAATGTTCATGTCCAAGACAAGTATGGTATTGTTCCACATGACCACTGTATAACCATGCATTTCCGTGTACATTTATAAACAAGAATTGAACAGTTATGTCTCTCTTTTGACTTTGGAGTGCCTTTTAGTATAAAATTTGCATAATAAGAATTTGAGAAGCTTGTCACGTCATGGTTGGTTACATTAATGCCTAAAGCAAGAAAGAGCAGAGGCAGAGCATCTGCCGGAGACCGTAAGATACGTCACCGGGGTCAAATGTATGTCACAGGTGTTTATATCTAGGGGTCAAACACCTAGACAAAAACAAGGAGAATTAATGCGAAGCAACGTCTCCCACCCTTATAAATCGATAACGTGGTCAAGGTCTAGCAAACCTGTTCTAGAACCCGATTCTGATTTTGTTTTGTTTTGAAACAAGATTTGATTTGTCAGCTGTCAAAAGTTACATTTCTGGACCACAAATAACACTGTTGACAGTTGAAAGATCAAATCTATAACAATTTAAGAACAAGAATCTACAGAATAAAGTTCCTAGATAAATTCTGGGTAATGTAAATAACAAACAGACCACAAATAGAACGTGTTGCAGCATCCACTTTTCTTCCGGGACTTTTTTCACACCTTAACATTACAGACAGAAGAACTTCATTGCTTATTTACAAGTGGTCCATTGAACAAGTCTCTTGCATTTTCCGACTTAATGCGGGGGCGGGGCGGTGCATTAGCTCTCAACGGGTACGTACGGGCATGTAATCGTATTTGCATTATAAATTTGTTACTACACCTAATGGCATTCTACTACCACGGATAAAATGCCGTGTACACCGCAACACGATCGAGTGGCAAGGGCAAGACGCGAGATACTTACTTATCTATCTGTAAAGGATGATGTTCCGCTCCCATAGAAGTTTGACCCAACACTCGCTAAACATGGGTGGTATATTGTTAGGCTCTAAACATGAAATGAAAGTACCGACAGTTATTATAAATTCACGGACACTTCACAGAACATTATAAAAACGGAATTTCTCTACGATTTTGAGGTTAGGAATTCGCCCTTGTATCTGGCCATGTTAAATATTATTATGCCTTATTACAAGGAAATAAGGTGCCGTAAATAGTGTAAACATATCGATGATATTGGGCGTTTAAAGGCTGTCAAGGAACAAAAATCGAATGAGTTGGTATTAGGTTAATACATTTTTTAATATGATAATATATTTAATACGATTTCCATAAATTAATAAGACATAGCAAGCGAACCGGAATAGACTATAACAGCTAGAGTTGTTTTATAGTAAAAATTGTAATAGCATCAAAAGTAAAACCAATTACTTAAGTAAACATATTTACTTCAATTCCAGAGAGAGAAGGAATATAGTAACAATCACAGGATAATTATAATAAATTCGATAACTCATTCCAAAAAAGAATGTTTTAAAAACAAATGTTTGTCTAAAAGGCTGTTAATAATAAACTTCAAATAATAAACTTAATTTATTTCAAAGAAGTTAGGATTACTAAGTTGTAGGTTTATCATATAGGTAATTTATAAAAAAAAAGTTACTTAAGACTTAGTTTATATTTAACTTTAATGTATTTTTAAGTCTACATAGTTTAAATATTTGTGTTTTAGTTTAGTTACTTTAAAACCTATTTTCTTGTTATTTAAACCCTGATATCAAATAAGGTTTTATTAAAAAAGTTAATCAATTTTAAAGAAGAAAAAAACGACATCAGTGGGGAAAGCCGGTGAAAGCTATTTGTAAATGAATGTATTGTAATTTGGTGCTCTTCCAGATTTCATACCATACCATCTAATAAATATGTAATAATTAATATGAAAACACAATCCATAGCGACTCTATTCGTTCGCTATTTCACTTTTGACGTAAGTCATTTGAGTATGTTACAATGAAAGTCATTGGAATAAAAAGTTTTTACTGTATCGCAGTTATTTTTGCAGTTTTGAGACTTAGTGCTTAAAACAGTATGTCGTTAATGGTATGAATATTTTTCTTTGAAGTGAGCGTTATTATCATCAACATGAACATCGTAGAAAAGTATTTTACTATCATACTTTTTTGTTTGGCTCTAGACGTCCATTTATAAAATGTCATTTATTCTATGTAATGGCGTGGGATGTGTTGATTTGGTTTAATTACTCTTTAACTTATTTTCGTTACTAAGAAGTGTCCGTTGGAATCTAATATATCTATGAGATTGTAAGAAATATGATTAAATTTATCGTATATATAGCATCCTTATCGAATCGTAGGCCAAATTCGGCATGATCCTTTGTGCAGGTAATGAAAAAGTACGTAGGTAGAGAAAGATTCACTGTCCTACCAAATCAATTCTTGATATGTGATGATTCCTTCCTAATCTAACACAGAGTTATATTCCAAAGGTGAATTTTACGTACTTTACCTACTCATTATCCCTGCCGAGTTTGCCGGGGTTCTACAAGAAAGGAGTGTACCTACAGGTTTTTAAAGGGTAGGCAACGCGCATGTAACACCACTGGAGTTGCAGGCGTCCATCTGGCGGGCGGGCCGTATGCTTATTTGCCACATTAAATATATAAATAAAACATTTCTTGTTACATTGTAAATAACAAAAAGCTATCTACAAGCACTTCTTTAAAAACTTGTTTTAGTTTCGATTTATTTTTGGACGTTCGACATATGAAGAAAATACTGCCGTGCAGTACTTAAACAACAGTAAGTGCTACTTTTGCGATTTTTTGTTTTTTCTTGATCTTGGACCACCGTGTCAAGACGCACACATGTATATAGTCCACGTGCGATTATGATAATGGGAACATATAAAAATCGAAGCATCCGTGTACAATCAATCAGAAGAATTTAGTAAAATATTGAGGTAAAACTAACTAAACTGCAGTAATAAAGTTGTCGGCTGTGAGTTTTGAGACTTTAATGATTAAAATACAGTAAAGGTCTCACGTTAATCCTATATTAACAAGTAAAGAGACGTTAATACTTACGCCAAAAACTGTTTAAAATGCAGTACAATATAAATGTTCTGAATTATTTGTACTGTGTTTGAAATGTTATTGATTTTTCAGCATAATTACTAATTAAAATGCAGTAAACTAAGCTCACTTACTGTGACTTAAACTGTAGTTTCGCTATTTTCAAATGTATTTACTGCCTGAGACCTGAGAGATTTAACTAGCTTTCAAGTGTCGTTTCATTTAGATAGATTAACGACATTGTAGGACAAAAGTTAAATAATATCGATACCATTGCGGGGTCGATCGTCCTACAAGTTGTCAAACACGGTCCTTAATAATCCCCTATCCTCTTAAGGCCCAAGGCCCTACCTATAACACTCATTCAGTTCGATGCAATTTAAATCATATTCAATTGGAACAGAGTCGTTCAATTTTCATTTTTTTGTAATAATGGATATTCTTGTATAAATGTATGTGAAAGCTTTTTATTACTAGTATTTTTATTCAGTAGCCTTACCACGACTTTGACACTGACATATTCGCTAACGTCTGCGTAACTTACTTTCTATACAACATCGCAGGTATGAACGAGATGTATTGTTAGAAAGTTATGCACAGGCTAGCGAATATGTCAGTGTCACGTCAGTGTCAACTTCGTGGTAAGACTACAGCATGTAGACGAGAAGATAAAGATCTCATTTTTATTGAATTTGTATGTGACGTAGTCACAAGTTAGATTATATTAATCTGTAGGAATTGATTATAAAGATTGAGTGCCATGGAAAAGTCTGATTTTTATGATAGGTACTCTACGGGTTACTTACAACTAATTCCAACTACATAGTAAGAGATACTTATTAAATTTTTTTATGATTGATGTGATTTTTTTTAATATACATTAGTGTATTTTTATAAACATACCTTATTTGTACCACGACGTGTTGGTATCTCGAAGAACTCAATCAATACATATATATATACTGAGTAAAATACAGTAAATAGTTATGAATACTGTACTTTAGCTTGCAATTCATTCAAGTAGCTATTAGTTAGTGTACGAGGGTTGTTTACAGTAATCCACTTTTTCACTGCACTTTATTCTGCATTTATTGTGTTTTTACTTCTTTCCGAGGGTATAGTAAAACTGTAAAATTATGAAAAATAGCAATAACTTATTCAATAATTGTTAAAATAAAAAAGTGTTCACGTATTCGTATTTCATGTATTCCATGCTATATTTTGACATTCAAGCATTAGTACTTAAATAATCATTGAGACCACCAAAAAAAAACGGTTTGAAAGGGTTTTTTGCGTTTTTCTCAAAACTCACTTTTTGCACTTACTGTTGTTTAAGTATTGCACGGTAGAATATTTTGTCAAGCTTAAGATTTCCAATGTAGGCTGTGTTTGCAACTATGAGACATTAGATTACAAAGAAATAGAAAATTACAAAGCAATATCTAATACACATATCTCTGTCAGGGGGATGTGGGATATGTAGAACAGGGATAGTTTTTGATAACCATGTTATCAACAAGCCTTTATCACGACTATTTGCTTTGTCGCACAACAAAGGCTTCAATAGTAGTGTGAAACCAAGCTTTAAATCGCCCAACCGGCCACCTATCGACACCAATCTGCGTGGCAATTACCTGGCAACCGGGCTTGTGGCACTGCTATAAAACCGTTTTACTGCTTAAGTGGCCGGCTTCAATATAACACGGGATTTTCAGGTATTCTTTGAGCAATTACGCAGTAATCATTAAAGGGTAAGCTTTTTACATTTGCAAACGTTTATGGCGCCCTGTAATTATTCCGTGGAACGAGCCTCGTAAATAAGCCGGGATGAGCGTGGCCTGTATAAATCATTCCCCGCGAATCCAGCTTAATTCGTGGATAGAAGAACAAAGCCCACAGAAATAAATATACATGGAGGCAGCAGTGGAAAATTAGAAGCTTCCGCGCCGAAACAGTTATTTTCCATTTGCGGCGATAAATTATCGAATTCTTTAAGCGTTTTATTTGGGCGGGTCAGGACTTAAATATGGTTAAGATAATTAATCAACGCCGACATGTACTCGTACTTATTGTTCAAAAAAGAAGGTACACAAACAATTCATGAACTCCTGATGGTAAAATTTACGGTTCTTACTAAATTCTCGTTATTTTACAGTTCATATACTATTACTAGAATATAAATCAAATTATTTTTGAAAAAAAAATGGCTTTGTGTTATTTTAAGTAGAAACACTACTAAGTATGTTATGTATATATCATACACGAAAGAAAAATTGATCAAGGCCTCCAGTGCCCACTTATATCTATATATATTTATCAAAACAAATCAATAAAATACCTACATATTTAGTTTTTAATTTAGATTTTAGTCAGGTGGGTATTACTTTTTTTCATTACAATATCTCGGTAATGTTACCGTTGTTCAGCTACGCAAATGCTTGTTTAAAATACAGGAAAGACGAAATTCCTTTTAATGTCACCGTTTAGTTTGGAAAAGGACCCGATAAGTGGCAGGATCCATAGTGAATGTTCACCGGACTGCTAAAATCAATGGTTCTTGTATGAAAAAGGGCTCAATCAGCAGGGCTCGACAGCCCGTTTGATATTCCCGAATCGTAGGCATTTGCACAAAAGAAAATTGGTCAAGCATTATATGTCCACTACGCTGAGTCGTCCCATTGTTCAATTGAAGCAAGCTTTGCTCAAAGATATGTACACTTCGGTACGCTCGAAGATTTCTTCTGTAACCCTTTAGTAGCACAAAAGTTCGAGTCGAGGCGCTGATTGAATTATTTCCCTTCATATGCTTGGTTGGGCAATAATGCGGAGGATCAAAATTGGTTTAGGCACTCAGTAAGTATAGGCCTTTTACATTAGGTCTCATGAATTATTAAAAATGGTAAGATATTTAAGTAGCTGACGTAGTTTATCATAGAGTATTTTACTATGAATTCCATCATATTCTACGAATATATATTTTGAAGTCTATGAAATAATTGTGGGTCAATCGAATTTATATGAGTGATTTTATTATTTGTCATATTATATAGATGATCTTTAAGTTGCTGTAAAATCTACCTCACTACTCGTAATGCAGCCGGCTGATAGGTATACTAGTAGCAGTTCCAAAATTTTCTATTAAATAATATGAATCACAAACCCTAGAAACAATAACGCAGCTAACTAAATGTGGGTCAACATTCCATAATTCAATTTTGATGTAAGTAAATATAGCTACACCTATTGCTTTTATGAAGAAGTAACTACGCAGGCGATGAAAAATGACTTCTTTTTTTAACCCACAATTGACAAACTACAACATTCACAAAATAATTAATGACCGTACCTCAATGACCTAAGTATATGCCAATTTTTAAATACACAGCACAACAATAGATAATGAATAGCTTCAATTGTGCCCGAACCATATTGTCGCAAAACGGTATTTTCTGAAAAACTATCAAAGCTCCAAGGCTTAACAAAGGCCAAGAAAGGTTAACCCTCAGCTTACCACACACATAAAAGAAAATTAATAATGTGGAAGTGCAAACCATATTTACTAGCTTCGTAGTAGGTTGTTCGTGATCAGAATGGCTCCCCAAAATAAGTGAAAACGAATTGAACACTGAAAATACGCCATCTAAAAGTCTACCTGTAATGCATACCATCCGCTTCATCTTGATACTTTAGTATTTTTTGACAAAAAAGATACAATCAAACCAGTATTAGTTGAAAAATGCTAAACATGCATTTTAGCAGCCAAAACAGCTACTATGGATCTTAAAGTTATACCTGGACCTCTAATCACACTCTTATGTCCCCTTATGTACTCTTATGTCTTATGTAGGCTAAACCTATGTAGCTATTCTAGAGCCGTTCTATGTCTATAGGTAATAAAATAGATGCTAAGTGTCGCCTAATTGTTTGTTGGGTACACAACACAGTTATGAAAGAAAGCACTACTTTGCAATCATGAATGAAAATACCTATTCATTTTTAATTAAAATTTCTCAAAAGTATCAAGACACTTATATCGTAACATGATCTGGTGCAAGACTGCCCTGAATCCTGACAGGGGATTTCATTAGATGCAGCTTAGCCGGAGAGTGTAAACATCGGGGACGGAATCTCAGATATTTTCTTTCTGAGGGATTTTTTCGGCGTGTGCAAGGAATATTTTATCACATAGGTAAGTATAACATGTAGACGTTTCTTTTATTACGTTTCGTTTTAGACGTAATTTTTGGAATGTCTTTTCGGTTTTATTCCAATAATGTATCGGGGTTTTAGTCAAAGATACTCGTAATGATAATGATATTTTTGACAAAACATCAAGTTCCGTAAAATGGGGTGAGTAGGGACAAAACTGACATTCATAACTTTAACGATAAATACAAAATACCTCCTCACCCCGTAATCCCTCGTAGTTGGGGTGAGATGGGATTTCATACAAAAGGTGATTTTTAAACGTTGTTGAATCGATTTTTTTTTATTTGAATATTACTGTGTAGCTCCATTTGTAATAGGAATACATTATTTAGGTAGCAGTAGCCTTTAAAAACCATCTCACCCCCCTGTCGTCCCTTCTCTCCCCATTCATAACCCGACTCTCCTCGCAATCCCTACTCACCCCATTTTACGGTTCTTTCTGAAATATTTGCTAAGACAGTCTGCAAATCAGGACAAACTGTATCTTCTAAACTACACGGAAGCTTAAAAGATCAAAGTAGCGTCTGTCATTGCCGTTGGAATTAAAGCAATTATCACTTAATGCTCTCGTGCGTGAGAGTTCCATTAGACAACACAATTATGTTTTATTTGCTCATGTGAGGCTGCGACTGTCTTAAGACATACTACACACAGGACGCAGTTCGTAATGCGACATGTGTCAGAAGACTGTAGCGATATTATTTCACGGTGGAAAATGCTTCTGTAGGTACTATACTCTGTATCTTTAGGTATTTAAATAAAAGTAAACAAACAATTTGTATATTTTCGGGTTATTATTATAACATATATTGGTTAACCGATCAAATACAAAACCGCCTGGATTCGTCACTGAACGTCCTGACTTTGACCTGCATTATTTGATCATTTAAAGTTTTCATCTACCTTCAACTGGCTTAAGGAGCCATTTGAGGACAGATTTTGTTAACTTTTATTTAAATACCTAAAGATACAGAGTATATACTTTATAACCCTCGCATGCTGTAGGTACTATACTCCCCGTGTCTTTATGACGACGATAGGCGTAAAACGCGTAGCTGTCTTGATACCTGCGTTGTCTTACAACCTGAGGTTAGTATTTGCGATGTCGTTTTACTACTTTTACGACTACTTAGACCTCGATGTTGCCTCCGTAAGCAGTAGCAGTAGTTACGTATTAGGTATCTACACGAAATTCCAAGATATACAATTTATAACTTATTCAGGTAGCCATGTTAGACCAGACGACTATTTATTGCGTAAAAACTATAGCAGGGGTCACCAAATAGCGGCAGGACCGACGCCTCGCCTATATTATTTTAATAGGTACTTATTCTTTTTTTTGTTATTATAAACTCAAGTAGAAACGGACCGCGATGGTCATATTATTGTAAAAAATCGGACCCCTGAAGAAACTAATTAGTGACCTCTGAACTAAAGCTTTCCTGATATGTAAGGAATCTATAGGAATGGTTCCTAACTATTCATATACGTGGCAGGTAATTATAAAAATAAAATATTAGATTAGGTACCTACACCTAAGATGTAATTAAGTTTAAACCGACATGTAAGTACATTTTTTATACTACATCGGTGGCAAACAAGGATACGGCCCGCCTGATGGTAAGCAGTCTCCTTAGCCTATCTACGCATGTAACTCCAGAGGAGTTACACATGCGCGTTGCCGACCCTAACACTCCGCACCCTAGTTGAGCTCTGGCAACCTTTCTCACCGGCAGGAACACAACACTATGAGTAGGGTCTAGCGTTATTTGGCTGCGGTTTTCTGTAAGGTGGAGGTACCTACTTCCCCAGTTGGGGTTTGTTCTTGATCTGGAATGACTGTGCCCTAGCACACAAAGTGAGATGACTTTCACAGTGCCCATACCTCTCTGATGGAGCTTAAGGACATAATACCTACCCGGTTCCATACTAATATCCTAGGACTCTTAGAATCATTTCGTCATAACTATAACAGAAGCGATCGTTACCCCTTTCTTTCTGCACTATCAATCAGATAAAGACAATTGTTAAATTGAAAACACTTATCGCCACCCCCATTCGCGCGAATCGGTCGCATTTGTTTTATATGACAATGAAAAATGATGCTGGCCTTAGAACAATAACTTCAGTGGATACGAGGCAGTCCTTACATGTGTGTGTTATCACTTGAGTTAACTTTGAACTTTGTGAGGTGGTTTATAGAGCTTTATTTACCGTGCGTAAGATATTTTCTTTTCCATATGAATTTGTGTCTCATATCAAGAGTATCAAAGTTCAAATTGAATCAGCACTAACGTCAGTAAAACTCCAGTTTTGTCAAGGTGTAGCAGTAAAGAGTGAAACCAATCTCGCGAAAGCGTAGGGGACGTCAAACAATGAAAGGAACCGAACTTTCCCGAAATGTGACAACAATTCTTTGATTTATGCATGATTGAACAACATAAAAGTAAAGTAAATTTATGACAATTATGTTTGAAATTGCGTTGTTCATGACTCATGATCATATACGATTGTGTATACAGTAAATATGGCTATTAGCGCACCGTTTGTAGATAAAATTTGTCGTCGTATGTAAAAACAATTAATACATTTGGGTGTATTTATTTATTGTAGCTTTTAGTATATAAACGTAGAATGACCGACAGAAACCAATAGCAGACATTTTTATATTTTATCCCAGAAATTAGGGTAGGAAACCGATTTATTAATATGGCACCTACGTTATGTATACATTTGTGGTATCTCATTCATTCATTGAAAACAGTCAATGAAGTTATGACTCGATTTTTTCTTGGTTCTCACGGTAATATTGTAAAAGTTCAGTGGAAACTAAAAATTATGGATTTGGATTTTACAGACCTTCTTACATTTTATTCGCCAAAATGCAATCAATAACTATAATACAAAATTAAAATTTCCAAATAATGATAAAGGCTTTTTTTTAAACTTTAATTCCACTTCTTACGCGCGATGCAAAAATACATTTTTGACAATATTTTAAACTGATTGCTAGCTTTCATTTCACACATTCAATTTCTGTAATATTTTATTGCTGAATATGAAAGCTTGATTATCTTTGAAGCGATCTGACGGGATCCAATTAGCGATACATTTGCGGTACCGACGGCGGTGGTTAACGAAAACAAGGGAATATTATTATCGGAAGCTTCTGCCAAAAGCGTCGAGTTGGCGCCCTCGTTCTTAGCCGGAACAATGACTACTTTGTACGGTCTAAAATAAGAGCGGATGCCATATTAGAATACAATTATTATGTCTGTATGTATATTATTTTTCTTTTTGTCAAAAACATATTTTTTCCGGATTTATTTTTAATTAAAATTTGAGTAGTCAAAGTTACAAAGATCTTATTTCTTTAAGATCCCTACTACCTATAAATATTAAAAATGCGATAGTAACTCAGTCTGTCGGTCTGTCTGTTATCTGTTCACGATTAAACCTTTTTAAATTTGGTATGGAGATTTTGCGTTGACTCCCGGGAAGATATAGGATAGTTTTTATCAATCATCATTCCACGCAGACGAAGTCGCAGGCAGAAGCTAGTTCTACATACTTAAAGTCATTGAAAATGTCGTTGATATATAGGAACACTTTTGACGCTATCGACTAACTTATTCGGGTTAGCAAACGTATATTACGAAATTCACAGGAAAAAACATCGTACTCGTATGATCTATATGATTATTGAACAAATGAGCAAACTTTTGTCTTTATATAGAAAATTACAATATGAGGAGGGTTTTGTTTCGTAGCATTAGGTAATTATACTCCTTTGGGGTGAACGTCAGAATGAAAGTTAATAAGCTAAAAACTGTATACACCTTTATTACGAGTTGTAGTCAAGGGCTCATTTAGAACATGCGAGAACTCGCATGCGAGTTTCATTACATTGCGGTTTTTGATCGGAGTCGGTTGAATTGGACGTAACCAACAGTCCGCAATGTAACTAAAATCGCATGCGAGTTCGCGCGCCGTCTAAATCAGCCCTAATTGTGAAAAGCATGCTGCGCGTTTGTTTTGTACCACACTGTCGCCCAAAACAATGATTGCTAGGGGAGGAAATAAAAGGAGGAAACGGATGCATAGTCTTGTATTGTCTTACTGAATTTGCTGATGTCATTTATTAGCCACTAACATAAAACATTTTTATGGCAACTGATACAGTCGGGCACCCCGATATAGTTGCCTCTCCGCTCTTTGCTGGAATAAGAGCTCGCAATTTATGGCTGCATATGAAATTGGCTTCTCTGACTCATATTTATTATTTATTTATTTTTATTTATTTTTCATAAGGCACAGTACATAGGTGTTACATTGAAATAGGACTGCCAAACTGCAAAACATTTATTTCACTCATTTATTTCATTTATTACTTTGTTTTATTTGCTTTTACAACCAATAAAAAGATAGTGTTAAAATAATTATTATATAAAGTACGTTATTAATTAATTTAAATCCATATAAAAAATACCTGGGTCTATTAAAGTTCTTTTTTTAAGGCACGTGTATTAGATTAACTATAGCAGCTAATGACTGCTACAAAGAATTATATTCATGAATGTTTTTGTTACACTTAAAATATTATTTTCAAGTGCATATAAATTATGCTTATGTTCACAGACTCAATTGTAGCTATTTCCTTGCGTGTCAGGCATATATCTATAGGTCTAGAGTCTAGACTCATATTTATTTTTACAAAATAAACCGGCTTAGCATGAATTACTTATACGAATAAATTTCTTTTTATATTACTACCATTTCAATCAGGAAATGGTAATATAACACCTCGAGGCTATTTAATCTCCTCACTACACGCAGTTTCCATCCAATTAGTCGCTAGTGTAAGGGGTGATATTCCGAAAGCGGTGGAAACTATAGCGTTTCGACGCAATAGTGAAAAGTCGACGTCGCGTGCGACAAGTGACAAGACGGCGACGTGCGCGGATAAGCAAGCAACCGCGACTGTGCCCCTTCCTCTACTAGGTATCAATTGTTTTGATACTTGGCGCTCTAAAGTATCTCCGTCTCTAGTAAAGATTTCAGTGTCGGATTGGAAATAAAACGGAATAAGTACATTACAAATATTGTTTGGTTGACCATTTATTCAACCATAAGTCATAAAGTCACACATACAATTAATGAGAAAAAAAATATTAAATCTAAAACTAAAGTAAAACAGAGTAAGTATATAAAGAAATAACTTATCTAAATAACCCCAATCATAACAAAAACACCCTGTTTTGTTGACTAAAACTATTTTTTCACTGATTTTATCAATAATTATGTTTACACATAACTACCTGTAGTATAACTTACTTCTCTAATTGAGTATAAACTCTATACATATTTGGTAATACAACCACGCGTAACAGACATAACAGCCATAATGTTACATTCAGAAATTCGTACAATTGTTTACCACATTTTCGAGCAATAAATTCCATATTCAAACTGGTGTTAAGTGTGGTAGGGCAGTATCACAATACCTAAGTACTTATATCTACGTACCTACCTATATAAAACAGTCGCGCTATATATTATGTCATGGCCAGATCATATAATATGATAATTTCACGAAATGCCATATTAACTAAGGTTGTTGCATATTTTTTTTCCCCACTTGAAAATTTTATTGATATTTTCAGTAGTCTCGGGAATATTCTAGAATAAATCTAGTGTATAGTAGAATGTTCTTTTCTTCTTTCACGTAGGGTATATAAGCGCGGGCTTGTTACAGGGATTTAGTTAAAATCGAAAAAATGGACCTGCAACATCTTCGAGTGATTTACTTATACGATCACCAATTGGGAACCAGTTCGAGGGAAACAGCAAATAAGATGAACACTGCTTTTGGCCCAAACACTACTACCGATCGCACAGTACGAAATTGGTTTCAGCGCTTTAATGAAGGAGACACAAGTCTAAAAGATATTCCTCATACTGGTCGCCCCGTCACGTTTGACGAAGAAGCATTGCGGCGCGACCTTGAGTTGCATCCGGATTCCACCACCAGGGATTTAGAGAAAACTCTTTAATATCACTACAGTATCATAGATCGCAGTCTGCAGTCGATGGATTACCGTAAAGTTTTGTCAAGATGGACGCCTCATGCTTTGACAGATGCTCAACGTGCATTACGAGTCAACATTTGTGAAAGTCTGCTGTTGCGCCCCCAAAGAAAGAGCTTCCTGGAGTCGATCATCACTGGAGACGAGTCGTGGGTCTTGTACGAGAACGTTACATGAAAAGCCTTTTGGATGCCTTTCGATACACGGCCACCAACACAGCCGAAAAGCAGTCCGCATGGCCAGAAACTTCTCCTGTCAGTTTTCTGGGATTCGCAAGGAATGTTGTTGTGGGAGTTACTGGACGACAGTCAGACTATCAATGCCAAAGCCTACGTGAATCAACTACAGAAGTTGGCGAACGCTGTTAAAGAAAAAAAGCCAAAACGACTCGAAGTATCATTACTTCATGATAATGCAAGACCACATATACGGCGAAAATGACCTGTAAATTTCTAGAGGCGGTCGGTTGGACAACAGTACCTCATCCATCTTATAGCCCTGATCTAGCACCTTCCGACTATCATCTTTTTCGGGCTTTGAAACAGCATCTTCGTAAAAAGAAATTCGAAAATACCGGCGACCTAAAAAATTACCTTGCCAACTTCTTTGTCGCTCAGTCACTTTCAGTCTGGGCTAAGGGTATTGAAACTTTGCCTAGCAGATGGTTACATGTTCTAGATAATGATGGTGATTATATTGTCGATTAATTGCTTCAATAAATAATTATTACAAAAAAATAGTTTTATTCCAAAGTGGGAAAATAATTATGCAACAACCTAATATTTACAATTAATCACTCCATGATATGGTTAGGTTAGGTTTGACTTTTTCATGATGTGGTCAACCGATCATTTCATGAAGTGATTGCCACTTCATGAAATGATCAATTTTAAAATCTGGCCACGACATATACGATAGAAACAGACAAAGCTCGGCCTACACCATTAAAGGTAAAGTTTCAAACTGAATTCTTCAAACGTTGTAGAGTTCAGCTAAAAAAGCATTTTTAACTCCTGAAGCGTAGAAAATGGAGCCAAAATTATTATACAACTTCTAAATACTAACTATATAGTTATAACAATAATTCACTTTTAATATTATTTATTTATTTCTCAATCCAGTCAAATAAATCAATCAAACTTTAATGCCTTTAGTAGTTTTTATTGTTGTGTTTATCTATAAGTTACATATTTTATAGTTCGTGCAAAATTGTAGGTAGGTACAAATCAAATAAATGGGTGCGAAATAATTTAATTTGCATTTATTGCGTGCGCAACTGCGCATAGCGTGGCAGCATAAAGCAATTCTAGTCCTTTACAAATATGATTAAACGATATAATAAAATTAAAACATTTTTTACGTTGGGTTCGCCCTTACAACATCAACACAGTAAACAATTTATTGCATGTTCACGAGAAATTATACGCAAATGAAAATATTATAAAGTTACCGTGTTAAAAACACATAACCATGAAATGTTTGCAAACAAGGGAAATTAAAATAATTATAATACTTGCTTGACCACTGATTTTATGTTGGAATATAAGTAATTCATTGTTGACGTATAAATTGCTCAATATAAAAATGTTCGCATGTCGATAATTGTCAAGTTATTTCATGTACTTGTTTATTCAGAAAGGCCGTAAAATAAAAAGACCTGTGTGACATTCGTTTTATTCTGGGAACATATTATTAAATTCTGTTCGAATTTTGTTCAATTTCTCGACGATCTGTAACCAAACAACATGATTAGTGCTTTTTAAAGTATATTTGATACGTGGTGATTCTATCTGTTGAAATATAATAATATAAAATGCGTTTTATTTGTTTCCTATTATATATTACTGGTTTCCGATATTCTTAACAACTAACCTAACAACATAGCTGGGCATTAACTCGTTAATCCGTTAATCGTTAATTAACGAAGTTAAGTTTTCGAGTAACGGATTAACTTTTAAGTTACCTTTAAAAACCTGTAACGGACTTGTTAACTTCCGTTAACTTTTCTTAAGTCCGTTAATCGTTAATACCTAAGTACAAATATAACACTAGTATACCATCAAGCGCTGCTGTGGAACTGTTTTCGACGGAAAAAGATATTTTTTCTCCAAAACGGGCGTCGCTATCAGACGATAATTTTAATATGCTCATGTTCATGAAGGGGCACATGCACCTTATGGCAGATGCTAGGGAATGATATTTTTATTGGCTATGCTATTATTAATTAGTAAAGATTACCATGGTAATTAGTAGATTAGTCTTTAATAAAAATCAAAATTTATGATTATTTCTCCTAGTTTTATTTCTTATTGCGTATATTTACGATTTCGAGTTAACGATTAACTTTAACTTCCGTTAAAACTTTTGAAAAGTAACGTTTTAACGTTTAACGAAGTTAACTTTTTATTTAACGGATTAACGATTAACGAAGTTAACTTTTTGATTAACGGTGCCCAGCTCTGCCTAACAACTATATCATTGGGTCAAGAATATACTGGTTTGTTGCATATGTTTGTGTGTATGCTTCTGGTACTGGTTTGTTGGTTATTTATTATAAAGTATCAAGAATGTCTACTCACAGTATTGGAGTATTTTTACTTGCGCTGCCGCTTGACGCCCCGACACGACAGTGCGTTTTCATTATATGCAGCTTAGTGACGAGAAGTAAATAAGACCCATATTGCCGACTCAGTTCTTCTCACGAATTCTATACGCGAGAGCTCACTCCATATAATCCGCTTTTTACGATTCTAGACGTCTGCAAAGAATTCGAAATGAGAAAAATATAGTCAAATTCTTTGCCAATGCGTGTTATGAACGCACGGTGAGTAGCATACCTACTCAACACTCTATAGGGTGTTTAATTATTTTGTATTTTAGGTATTTATTGATTGAAAGTTCCACTCAGGATTATTCAGACACGAAATATTTGAACTATTATTTTAGTTATTATTTTTTATTATTTATTTTATTTTATCAACATTACGCGTTATCTCAAATATTATGATGAAATGATTCATATTCATAGAACACATAATCAATTTGAGTTTTCCCACGTTTCCCAGTTTGATAATGTCAGACACCGGATTTGGTTCGGGTAACAACCGGCTTTCAAAACTATCTATTTACGGATATAAATTTACATAAATGTAACGCCACTATTGCACAAACACTACTGATATACAAATCATGATCACACTCTATACGCTACTGGGCCATAAATAAAGATTATCCGGACCTACACAAAAGTACCAACATAATTGAACTGATAACATAGATTTACACTCACCTAGATTTTCAGCTGCAACAACCATAATAGGCCAGGTAATAAAAGGGGCTGTAAGCCAGTAAGCTATGTTGTCATAGCTATTCTGGCCCTACTTATTTCCTCTGGGACCTCCGCCTTATGGAACGGGGACGCACCTATCACAAACCTGAACTTTAATAAAGAAAACGATTTTAGCTTCCATAAACAGGATTCAATTCGGGCCCCTTTGTGGCAATCGTGGTGAGTTATGGTTAGAGCAGAAGGAAGACAAGTATTTTATTTGATCAGATAGATCATTCTTGGAAACAATACCATCTCCAAATATATCTGGTGCTAAATTGTCATGTATGCTAGGTACTTTCATAAAGGAATTCCGTTTCATCATATCACGATAGGCGGACGGACCGAAATCAACGCAATGTCACATAATGCTAATCTCTTTTTTGACTCATTCTTTCAGTAAGTATGAGTATAGAGGATTCTGGCTATATTCTCAATTCTTAGTACCTACAGTCGTTTAGGTATTTTGCTTTATAAAGTGCTTAAAGAAGTAGGTGTAGCCACCGTGCAGGTCAGGATCTCGACTCAAATAAAAAGTTTCAATTCTTATAGAACTGATATAATCTTCCAATGTACTGGTTTACAAAGGTTTCTTAACTAAACGGTTAAATGCAGAAGTGGTGGTTATTGTATAGAGGATGATGAGAGAGTGATTTTGCATAATTACAGTAAAAAAGGTGGTTTAAATTTAGGTGCCTCTAATTGGCCGCGATACAGAATAGGTATGTGGAGCGCTCCTATTAGTGCTTTAGAAAAAGCCTCCGAATTTACTAGCCGAGCCCGAGCCTAACGGCTGCGTTTAGCAACAGTAATGAAGAAGTTATTTCTGAATGTGATTGAAAACTGGCATGTGACTGTGTTATAATCGGAATAACTTTCCTCGGAACACCTCGGATCGGAACACCTCCAAGCTTAGTAAACCCACAGAGTAAGATATGTCGGCACTGCACTCTCGTGTTAACCGTAATTACTCAAGATATACCGTATAAGCGCTCGCAGTCATCAATCAAAACGACTGCTGCAGCGACGGTTTCATAAAGTTCACGGAAATATTTAGGTCGGAGTTAACAGTCGCTTTAACGGTTGCTTTTTACACGGCAAATGAAAGAGTATATCTCTCTTTTGAGCAAAAAATATTATGATTTTTAGGGTAGGGTAATAGGGTTAATGAAACCTCCTTTCAGACTGATAATTGTCGAGAATTCTTACTTTAAAACAGTGTTTCTGAAAGTCCCCTATTCGTTTTGAAAAACTTATCCAGCTAGTCCCCGCACCATAGGTTCTAAGAGAAAAAAATCATCCTACTTTACGTGTAGGGGAGAGACGAGAGACCCTAAAAGATTCATGTTCTAGTTTTTTTACCATTTTGTTGGCGTGATTGTTAGAGTTATTTATTATATACCTACCCCTGCCAAATTGCAGCTTTCTAGCACTAACGGTCAGTGAGCAACGCCGAGGACGGACAAACAGACGGACATGGCTTAACCATAAGGGTTCCTAGTTGACTACGGAACTCTAAAACGTATCATCAAAAATATATAATAGATGTAATTCAGCTGAATAAGTAGAATCAGTCATTGCATTTAGATTCCTATAGTCAGAGGCACCCGGTATAAGTACGGTGCATCGGTATCGGCACCCTCGCCGATCATTTGTTACAGTCACGGCGCGGGATGAAAGCCGCGACACAGAACGTCTCGCTTCACGACTCACTAGCCAGGGGTATGGACAGCCCGCTCCTGTTTGTGTACACTAGGCGCATTCTTTTTATTTAATTTAGAACATGCTTCAAGTTACATATAAGTATTATATGATTTAGTTTGACTTATGCTAAAGGTAGGGTACCTTTTTTTTTTATACCACATCGGTGGCAAACAAGCATACGGCCCGCCTGATGGTAAGCAGTCACCGTAGCCTATAGACGCCTGCAACTCCAGAGGTGCCTACGGGTTTTGTTTTATTTGTAACCTACTTAGTTAAAAAGTACTTATAACAAAACAAAAAAAAAATAAGGTGACGTTCGGATTGCAACTGCACCGAGCGCGTCAAGGCCGCAGGAGTAATGGTGCAGCAGCAATGCAGCTACAGTTACACATCCGAATGTCACCTTTACACGAATCTTGTGCCAGCCGCCACGTGACTGTTGTGTGTGTTATTGTGACGAATACTTGGCGCATATTATCTGACACTTCTACATTAGTCCGAAGTCAATGAACTTGAAGTGGACATGATCCCGTAATGTGTCCGTCTGTCTGTCACCATGATGTATCTCATGAACCGTGATAGTTGAAATGTTCACAGATGATTTATTTCTGTTGCCCCTATAACAACAATTACTAAGAAGTACGGAACTCTCGGTTGGCGAGTCCGACTCCCACTTGTCCGGTTTTTCCTATCACCTTACAGATACAACGACACTTATTTGCTCTCAGTACATCATCGATTTCATGTATATATAACCGTATCGGAAATTCTTCGCATTTCTTTGGTGATTGTCCCCACGACTTTATCAGGACGTCGCCGATATCCGTTCCATTATGGCGCGGATAAAACTTTGATTTGATTCCGAACAACTTGTGTGGTATAACAAAAGACTAGATTTGCAACTTTCAATCGCCAACTTTTCTTTTAGCGAGTTCCCGAACGGAGATGATGAAGTCATTCTTTTTACTTTGGGAATATTTAACTCGTGGCTGGAAACTTTCTCTTAATATAAAGTGGCGGTAAATTTTGTGTAATGAAACAGTGAACGTTAATGGACGGGTTCATGTTTAGAAAAGTTGCTGTATTCGAAATATTCATATTCATATTCATATCTCTTTTATTACTATCATGTTCATCAAAATAGCTGGTATCGGATAAAAACGGATTTTTATTTTATGTATTTGTACACAGGATCAGTTCTGTATGGAACAGATACTTCTCAATTTAAATATGGATGGCCTCAATATACAGTTTTCAATAACATTAATAAAATGATTGGATTAGAAATGCAACCTGTAGAGAGAGGAGAACAGTCAAACAAGCACAAGCGTTGTGTCCAAGCAGAAAGAGACTTCGCTTGTTGTATGGCAACTGCAGCTGCACTATAGTGGCATTACCGCTGCGGACTCGACGCGGGCGCTGTCACTGTCAATTTCATTAACGACATGAATGCCATTCGTAGTCAGGATTAGAACTTGCAATCCGTCACTCATTTTATCAAGAAAATTGATCCAAACGTCATTTTTAGTACCGTAAAACGGGGTGAGTAGGTTTCGCGGGGAGAGGTGGGTTATGAATGGGGAGAGAAGGTTTGAGGGGGGGTGAGAAGGGATTTTAAGGCTACTGCTACAAAAATAATGTATTCCAATTTAAAATGGAGCTATAGTAATACGCATAATAAAAAAAATCGATCCAACAATCTTCCAAAATCACCTTTGTATGAAAACCCCTCTCATCCCAAATACGAGGCACTACGGGGTGAGGTGGGTTTTACTCTTTATCGTCAAAGTTATGAAATGGAACTACCCAAAATAAAATAAAAACTAAAATACAAACGTCCGGAACACTTATTACATATGTCGCAGTCAAGTGTGAACTGGTCAAAAGAACTTTTAACCGACAAAAACAGGCAAAACTGCTTTTGACTGAGCATGTTGGTCAAAAGTAGTTTTACCTGAAAATCATTGGTTAATAGTAATTGTGACTGTTATATCAGTCAAAAGTACTCCCAGAAATAGGTAGGTTAGGGTTATTTTTTTTTGCTACGCCCTAAAAACGAAACTGTTCCCAGAGATAGGTAGGTTAGGATTTTTTTTTTGCTACGCCCTAAAAACGAAACTGCTGCCAGAAATAGGTATGATTTTCAGGTAAAACTACTTTTGACCAACATGCTCAGTCAAAAGCAGTTTTGCCTGTTTTTGTCGGTTAAAAGATCTTTTGACCAGTTCACACTTTTGACTGCAACATATACACCATTCAGTTTTCATATGTAAAAATAAATTGTTATCGAGGTTTGAATTTCAGTTTTGACCCTACTTACTCCATTTTACGGTAGTTATTTTTATTAACTATCGATTTATGACAAAAAAAACTAATCTAAATAGAAAATAAATTAGGTTCTTAGTAGGTGAATTAGTAAGTAGGTAATTTCTAGGGGTCCTTATCCAAAGTTTAAAAACGAGACCCTATTACTAAGACTCCTCTGTCCTTCTGTCCATCTGTCGGTCTGTCACCAGGCTGTATCTCATGAACTGTGATAGCTAAATAGTTGAAATTTTCATAGATGATATATTTCTGTTGCCGCTATGACAACAAATACTAAAAAGTACGGAACCCTCGGTGGGCGAGTCCGACTCGCACTTGACCGGCTTTTTTAATATGGCTATTTCTATTAGATACCTGCAGATGCAGCTATTTTATCTTTTGCTTTGCTCACCTCTTGTTTGTCATCCAAGCGGCTTAGCACGGTCGCGTTTTTATCCCTTGTCACCATGCCTGTCACGTTCTAACAAGTATGTAAGTGCGAAAGGGACGCGGATAGTGATAGTCGATAAAAATGGAACCGTGCTGAGCCCGCAAGTCTGCAAAGTTTTTCGCCGTTCACATCCCGATATCTGAACTAGTATGTTCGTCGTACGTTGCTATTTTATTAGCTGGTCCCCTCCTAGGATTCAATTTAGATCCTCCCTTAAGATAAACCTGACGGAAGTTGCAGGGGAGCCGAGGAATAAGTTAATGTGAGTTCACAACTAGCTTAATTATCAGATCAATAGGCAATTTGTTATGTTTATTTCATTCCTCAGTGTTGTTACGGCAAGTCTTGTAAATGGACTATTGTTGTATTCACTGGATTCGTCGCATGTTCAGAAAAGAAAGTAATATTTTTTTATTATATTAAAAGGTCTCTTTTGTGGAGAATACAATAAGTTAACCTCTCTGGTAGGTAGGTACATATGGATCCCGTTTTTGAAGTGAAAACTTCTTTAGCGGCGCTGTGCACTTTTTGTGATGGGGAAAAATTGTTAAACTCGCGACAGGTCACGTGTCCGTAAGACGTAAGATTTCGTGATGGGGAAAAAATGTTAAACTCGCGACAGCGTAAGACGTAAGACGCTTCGTAAGACGGACACGTGACCTGATTGAAAAACTGTTATAATGTCATTGAGTTTTCACTTCTGCCGGCACTCCCGGAGTGCAACCCGTTGTTTTTTTTATTCGAGTCTCAAGTACTAAAAATGTATCTCGCCTGTAAGGGAGCAGCAGCGTAAGAATTAGCTTTAATTTCCTTTAATTTTGCGATGTGTTGAAGGCGCGCACGAGTTAAGCATACTTACTATTAAAATGTGTATGACCCAGTTATTTAATTCGGTTAGGTAAGTGATATTTCCGTTTTCATTTCAGTCCTTATTTAGTTACAAGAACGGATAGAAAATCTCGCTACCATGCAATTAAAATGCATTTTTAGTGCACTCTACACGGCGACTCCAAATTAGGTATTCTTAAATTATCATTGCCGTGTTTGGTTACTGCACACTGCATCTTAACGAGACACGTTATCCCTAAATAATTCTGCTAAAACACTGTACACTGCAACCCTCCCAAACAGCGGCCATTCTATTACGCGAACGACACCATATTACGTTTACCTACCACAATCTTTATATCTCCGCAGCTAACAACGCGCCGTTTAATCAGCCCTGCTCCTCTGGTAGCTGTTAGTTGTTTTATATAGTTGCCTCACCTTGTGGGGATTGTGTTTGTGCTGGTTGTTTGTTGAATATAAACGCTGTTGTTTGCGTTAAATTAAAATAAGTCGCTTGATTAAGCTAACGAACACAGACGGAATATTTTTGCCAGAGAAAAACTCGTTTAGTATTTAACTGTAGTCTGACATTCTTTTGGCCCTGTAACCATCAAAGTAAACTTATAATGTGAATTATATAGGTCCAATTTTGCCCTGGATTTGACACAGGTAACAAAATTATTGGATTCATGTGTGACGATCATAATCAATTTATAAATAAGTGGGTACGTGATGTTTTTGCAGCCCGTCGCTTCGCCACTTACAAAGTGATCGAATTTTGCATCAAGCACAGAATTCACTTACTACCAACACGACCCTTATATCGCGAATGGAGCGAGATTGATGTGTGAAAAAAGCTTCAGAAATTGCTAAAAAGGGAAAGCTAAGTGTTGAGGGTGATCGAAAAACGACGGCAATGGCGTTCAGCACCCGCAATTTCGTCGCGCGTTTTTCTGAACAAATGTTCCCTTAAGATTTGGCTTAACATATGCGGGACACGTTTTATTGGAGGTTAAAAACGCTCCTAGCCGCTATGTGTCGAGTTTTATATGCGTTCTACAGGTGTAAGCCGTTAATGGTGCGTGTATATATTGTTTGTAAAGTTTGTTTTCTTTGCGCTCAGTAAAACGAAATGTGTGTAAGGAAATTCTGAGATACTCTATTCTACGTGTCTTACTATATACATTTTGAAGTAATAAAAAAAGTCGTTTACCTACTTATTACTTAAGTACCTTTATACATATTTTTGTTGTACTTAGGTACAATCTTGAGATAAATTTAGATAAAATTAGTTTAGGATAGACATAAGGTTTTGTCACCCTTAAATAATAATAATCATCATCATCATCATCAAATAATAGTTATTTATTATTAATAGTTAGTATTATTGCCCTAAAAGAAACGTTCTAACTATTACTCAACACGCTGTCAAAAGAAAATTTGTCCATATTATTGATAATTTTGCTGACCACCGCCTCCAAACCACTGTGTAAACGATTATTTCAATTCAGACGTGCAAATCAGTAGCAATCCACACCCCACCCGTGCTTTCGTTATTAGATTTACTTTATTTTTTTCTAAAATATAAATTACAGCACATAGAAAAATCCTACACCACAATAATACCCAACATTTCCACACATCTGACGGAAACGGAAGCAATCCCGCCAATTTTCTTTCGTCCAGGGTCCAGTTTTTTTTTGTCAGCACCTACTGCCCTAACCGCGGCATTAGGTGATCACCGGGGGAGGAGTAATGATCGTAAATGGGAGGAAATTACCGGGGCACCTTATCGTCCGATTCAATAAGCCGAGGGGGCATAATAGAAGTGCAGCTACAGCTATTCGCTTCAGAACTGTCAATGGGTGTAATTGCCTCGTTCGGACTAGACGCTGTCGCTATTCATCTGTTTCCACCTTTTAGATCGACTGTCACATAGTCTACTTTTGCGTCATGCTCCGGAAACTTGTCTTTAGGTAGTTACTATGTTACTAAACTTATCTTTGCCTGTGGAATCCCATGTTCAGTGCCACCGGCATAAGCCTTATGTCATTATTTAAAAATGTTCCTTATTTTTCTATTATGATGATAATCGGTCAAATGCCTTTGTATCAAACAAAGAGAAAGTGACCTTAAAATATGATTAGAAATTTGTATGTATATTTGTAGTAATTTTGTTTTTCCTAAACGTCTAAAATAAATGCACGTTATTAATTTAGTATGCAAGCCTAAGTACATACTACGCTATATGTTTGCATGATAAATGAAAAACCTATATTGCCTCTGTTAAAATTTCACCTCCTACGAGTACCTAAATACATAGCAGACTTTGTGTACCTATTATTTTGATGTATAATAGGTATTAGCATTTTTGTATGATTGTGGGCGCAAATATTTATAAATAGTGTAGGTACATAAATTAAAAGTTTCTGAATGTCTTCTTCGGGTCATGGGTGGTTAATTTAAGGGGTCAGTTTGAACTTAAATAGGTAACAAATTGTATTTAAAATAAAGTTAATTGTATTCAAGGTTGATGTATTTCGCATCGCACTTCTAAACAATGAAAAAGGTAATGAATCACTAACCATAACTTCCAAGGAAAAATCTTAAGGGGAGGTCTTAAATAGCATCATAATTCACATGTAACAACCGTTCGCCTGCACCAACAAACTATGAATAAAATTAAAGTTAACCAACAAGGGAGCTAAGCATGGAGGATCGATTAATGGTCTGTAATTACGCAATTTCTGGCAATCTCTAATTGTGGTGCACGGCAGTATATTTTGCGTGACAGTACGTTATTTCCCCCGAGGGCTGTAAAGATAGCATAGTATTCGTTGAGACAAAAAGGGTGCTAGAATCGACGCGTTTGAAATAAGCGGTAATATTTGCACTCATTGTACAAAGCCTAATTAGAGTGTGCATGTGTGTGGGTTAGAGATTAGGGTAAATTTGATTAACTATTATATGATAATTTATTTATTATTTATTTATTTATTTATTTAAAATTTAAATCAGGCAACAAGGCCCATATTACAAATACCTTACAGACTAACATACATATATATATATATATATATTATAAACTTAAAAACTAAACACTATTTATGCGACAAAACGGCATGGCTCCGTTGAATCGGCTGTTCTTGTGTCGGATTCGGCAGTTTGCCCCACATACAAAAACATATTTAAAAATTCAAAGTTATGAACCTGTGGCTGTGTGTTAATTACCTTCACCAACAGAGTAAACTCTTTCATTATAAATGTTGATGACTGTTTAAATCTAATTTAATGTATGTAATATATGACTGAGATTGTTTATTTAAACGATATAAACAAGAACAGGAATATATAACTAAAAATAACTACAATTAAAATAACTAAAACAAAATATTTAAAATACCTATCAAAATTTGGTGCCCTTGGGAACGCAGGCAATATATTAGTTATTTAAATAATTAATTTTACCATGGCCATAATTTCAACGTTTCTCAACAGACAATAAAATATGACATTGATTTTTCAAGGCGGTTTCTTAACAAGAGCCTACCGGGAAACACGAAAATCTAAATTTAGTTATCTGCCTCTTTATCGCTCGAATTTTCAAGAGAGATAGAGAGGTTAGAGATAACGAAATTTCGATTTTCTCCTTTCGCGGTAGACCCCCATGCAGATTGTGATGGATTGTGGTAGTGGCCTATTGTTTGGGCATGTTTAACTCGCGACTGCTCCGAGCAGTTACCCCACCAATGTAAGTAAGATATTACATCTTCTGTGTCGCAGCATACAACCAGTTCTGTCATATTCTGCACTTTTTATGCTCGATAAAATAACGCAGTGCTTTATATCTTTGATCGCGCCTAGAGCTGCGGCGCGCGGCTAAAATTATTCACCGACTCGTCGGCCATTGTTCTCTGATACTTTATTTGTCTCGAGTACAGTCGCACTCCTAATTCGCTTTTTGGTTCGATGCGTGTCATTTAGCGGTGTGTGGCTCTTTGAGGCCGTAATTTGTGATTTCAAATAAAAAGAGAGCATCAAAGAGGCGGGTTTGAAGTATATGTGGAATTTATTCTGGGACTGAGCTTGCAAATATGTGCTCTAATTTAAGACAATGAGAGCTCTTGTGGAAATTAATAAAACATGCGTCTGGTGTTACTGATATTATGTTAAGATTTATTTATTTAAATAAGCACTTTAAAGTACAAGTGGCAGACTTAACACCTATAGGAATTCTCTATCTATCAACCATCGGGCTAAACAGAAACATTAAAGGGTGCAAATATTTAAAAACACATAATTAACTTAAAACAGGCACTATTTATAGTAATAAATAACATATACAACTTAATACTCACACTCATAATACTCATACCCATACTCATTGATTAATTATAAAATTAAATATTACATACAGCATACGAGTTTACGAGTAGATCAGATATGTACCTGTATAGTACATATATAAAACTTTCTTTGCGAAAAATCTGTATTTTACCGACTAGTGGCTGTGGTAGCCTAGCAGGTTAGATATGGGACTATTAAACCGATGTAGCCAATAAATTTCTCGAAGCTTTTGTACGGTGGGTACGGAATTCAACTAGCTTTTAGGAATATTTGGAATTCGGAATCTTTGTCGTGTGGAAAACGGCCTAATTCCAATAAGGTTTCCCTCTACTTAGAAGGTCAGGAGCCTAGCCAATAAGACAGTTGATGGAAGTTGGCGTTTTTTATAAAACTTAAATAACAAATGTAAATAATCACGTGACTTTTCGTAGCATCTGTCAAGCCCATTTTTTTTCGTTTGGCGTTTGTCGATGTGCGATTGTCATCTTGCTAATAGCAATAATTTAAAGTAAAGTTACCTTAATAGAACACGGTGTGTCTAGCTAGACTTTGTAATTTTCTACTTCATTACTCAAAGGTTGGGCCGCAGCCCAATAAGGATGGGTAGATCAGATCAAAACATTAACCCAGCTAATAAATAGGCAAGCATAGTCAGCACAGTGTTGTTAAAAATGCATTAAAAAATGTATTTACAAAAATGTATACCTAACGCTTTGGCCACGGCGTCGGCCCACGTATGCAGCTAATATTACTTGGTCTATTGTAGGCTAGACGCGTGGCTTGCGTGCGGCCGGATTTATTGGCTAAAACTGTTTGTTCTAGCCCGCTGTGGCCGCCGCTATAAAACCAATATCATGCAGTTTTGATTCCATTATCAATGTACGATATGTCGATACTTCATATAATAACAAGGTTTCATAACAAAAGCTAGAGTTTTTGTTGTTGAAATAATATGAATTAGGGGTTTGGTTATTGGGGGGGCCAAGTACCTAATGCTCATGCGATGCGTGATTCTATAATGGCACTGACTGCACTGTGCTTCCTTTGTTTTTATTTTTACACGACTGCCCAAAAAAAGGAGTCTATTGTTATACTTATGTAGTTCGTTTTATTTGGTAGTTTTCCATGAATCTATTAAGATTATTTTGAAAGCCCCTTGTGTCTAACATAACGGGGATAGACAAGGTGGATTTTTATTTTTATTTATTAGCATTTTTCACAATTCTGCCTAATTAACATAGTAGGTATACCAAGCTTTTTGTAGTTTGTTCTAGAAGTTTCATTGTTTGTTTAATATTTTTGTCTGTAACAACGTAGCCCCCAGCTCTTAAGGGGCCCACCGATTACCAGTCCGCCGGACGATATCAGCCTGTCAGTTGACCGCAAAAGGCCACACACTAAACAGTTCTCTGTCAGTTTTCGGCCTGACGACTTACACGAACCGATAGTGTGTGGCCGCCTGACGATTCCAGTCAGCGCCGACAGATATCCGCCGGACAGTCCGTGGCCTCGAGTCCAGTCAAACACACATCATGAGGTAGCCGGCCGGCGATCGACACACGTTACAGCATTAGTAAATTCTACTTTATTCCTAGTACTTAAGAGTTCATAGTCCCTAAAATAAGCATACGACTTTTTGTCTTCGAACATCACGGATCCAATACTTAATTTATGACGCTGATATTTGCTTGTAATTTCATACACAATTTTAAGGCCAGTAGACCTTATTAACCTTAAATACGGTAGGGCTTCTGTCAAATTGAAATAGAATCAGTAAAAAAAAACAGATATGTACGTTAGTAAAATTCAACTTTAATTCTAGTAGTTAGAGTTCATAGTTGGTTCATAGGCATCATTTTAATTTTAAGGCATGAATACAACAATGCGAAGGTTGCATAGTATCTAGTTTGTCAAGACTTTTCTTTATTTATCATGTTGTTACCTCGCAACTGTTGTTTACTGTCAGTCAAAAATAAATGTCATAGAGAGAATTATAACATAAACCTTATTTTTTTCTCTATTAATTTTAAATGTGACATGTTATTATAGTATTTGCATGGCTTATATATTTGAAAATACAGACTTGATTATTGATTGCTGGAAGAGTAAGTAACCGAGTAAAAAAGGAGCAAACATTGAAAGATTCAAATAGGGAAATTAGCGTCCCAATATAACAACACTGGTTAAAATTTTAATAGTTCTCAAGATAACGCCGGGAGGTATACCTTCGATGGCGTTCACGGCAGCTAACAATGAAAAGACTAGCTATTGTGCGTTTTGATTCCGCTATAAAGACACGTGGTAGAAACACTAGCGCAAGTATGGAGGTACCTGCTTAGACAAGAGATAAGACCTACGCTTGAAATTCTTCAGCTACAAGTGGGATCCGAATTATGACATCATTAATTCATTCCGTTTTAAGTTAAGAGAATATCTGGAGCAAACTGTGTTCGGAGTTACAGAGCGTGGCGTGGCGATATTACCTACCCGAAATTCTCGTAATATGTGACAAATATTACAAAAAAAGGATATGGAATCACAAGCTGCAAGCGGTGGATTCAACATACTTTTACTTACACCGGCTCTTATTTAGGTACTATCTATGTATACCAAATTGAAAGAAATGAAAATACTTTACTGTTATGTTTTTGTTATATTCATTCTACTCTTTTAAACCTTTTCTACATAATATTAGGTCTACTTGGCCGTTACCCGAGTGATTTTTTTCTTTGATACCTTATAATAAATAATTTGGCCAAGCCCGAGATAGCTCGAGGCATTTAGTATTCCGCTCGCATCGTTATATTTTACAGAGGTTGTTTGCCTGTTTTTAGGATTCCGTATTCAACTACCCTTATAGGAACCCTTATAGTTTCGCAACCCTTGTAGTTTTTACTACATATTTAATATATCATTAATTCTTCTTCGGCGGGAACGGACTCGATTAGATGCATAGCCTGCATCAAAAGTACGTCGCGGGGACGGTAATTTGTGTTTTGGGAAAGTATCCTATGAAACTCAGTAACACATTCATCCTCGATGTAATCATTCGCAAGTATATTATATACGAAAAGCGAGCCATTGTATTCGACAACAACCTAGTGCGTAGGTGGCACCTTTGTGGCACATACAGTAAACAAACCACATTGACACATCACACGTCACGTCAATCACATGGCCTACCGCGAAACAAGAAAATCGAAATTTCGTTATCTAATCTCTCTATCACTCATGCATATTCGAGCGATAAAGAGGCAGAAAACTAAATTTCGATTTTCGCGTTTACCGGTAGGCCCTTGTTAACAAACCGCCTTGATGCATCAATGTCATATTTTATTGTCTGTGAAAACTTGTCAAAAAACAGTTTAAGGCACAGTATGTATAAGTTAGTCTATGAATTTACTGAGTCGGTAGTGCTGCACTGTGGCGGCAGAACATTGCAGTAATATCCCCTTTTAACCAGGTTTCACTATAGTAGTCAAAAATATGTTTACATTTTTTGCTTTATTACAAAGGAATAAGGTCCAAAAGTGTAAACATTATCTTTGACGTCGACTGTCCATTTTGATGAAAAAATTAAACTAGTTGAAAAACATGAAACTGAAGGCTCTCGACTGACAGCAGATGACGGCCAACAGGCCACCGGCCGGCTATCTGATAATGTGTGTGTAAATTGGCCTGCAGGCCACGGACTGTCCGGCAGATATCTGTCGACGCTGACCGGAATCGACGAGCCGTAGTTCGAATAGATAATGATTATACAAGGTGACACAATTATGTTCTAGTTCTATTATTTATTCAAGAAAATCTGTTCAACCGAGTTGAAAGTGTCTGAAGTTATGAATTGCTCACTCTATTTGGTCAGCTAGACACGTACGTTTGCGTGTCTAAGAATTTATTGGTTTGACTGTTTGAGGTGTACGCCCCACGCATTGTGTGCAGTCTATAGAGCCAATATTGTGCAATTATTTGAATATTAATATTTGTATTGCAGAAAAGTGTATTAGACTTTGCTAAATAACCGACTATTTTAATTTTAACCCTCGAATTTGCATAACATTAGTATGTTGTATAGGGTTGGTGTTTTTGGAGTAAATAATTCCTGATAAGTTTCTATAAACATGTAAAAAAGCAATTCGATAAATTTTGAAAATTGTGTTATCAATCATGGTCTACTTTAGTAGATGTAGGTTTTTGCAATTAATCAAAATTATCCCGCATTGGAAGCTACCCCGATGCACTTTACTTATTTAACAGTAAGTACAATACTTATTAAGGGCCACTTGCACCATCCCACTAACCCGGGGTCAACCGGTTAAACCTGGAGTTACCATAACCATGGTCAGTACAATTTGACACTGGGTTAACGGTTTAAACGGTTAACCCCGGGTTAGTGGGATGGTGCAATTAGTAGGCCTAATTCAGCACAACAAGAGTCAAGTCAGAAAAAATCATGTTGATTTACTATTTTTACCAAATGGTGAGCGCAAGCGATGTTGTAACGTACTCGTAGGTAGGTAGCTTAACATATAATGTCTAATTTCTACTAAGTATGTATTAAGTATATTTATTTAAATATGTTGCCTACTCTATACGCCAAATTAAATTTAATCAATCAACATGTTAAGAGCACTCAAAATATCATTATTCGCTAATAAATTAAGCACAGCAGTGAAGCAGGCTTTGCAGAGATTTCCGGAAACCTTGATAATTGCCACTTAAGAGACGACAGCCGGATCTAACCTCATGTCGCTGTAAAACTACGGTTCTTTTATCGTTCACGTAAATTCCCGGATCCCCGGATCGTAATAAATAGCTGAAATCCGGAACTTCAACTACTGACACCGACAAGCCTGATACGACTTAGTTGTGGCTTTTCTCCCTTTTTACTTCTCGCACTTTTCTTATTTCAGAACTAGATTAAACTGGTATTTTCTCAACTCAGAATTGGGATTAGTAATGACTAGCGGCTGTTGTTTGTTTTCTATGTGCATTAGCGGAAAGTTTTCGTGAGAAAACATTATTAGAATAAAAGTAAAAGCTCCTTGCGGGGTTTATTTCGGGATCAAAATGAAGATAAGTGCAAAATTATTGAGTTCATTTATATAGATTCATTTACATAGGTACCTACATAAACAACCTTAAATACTGCTGTTGGCGGCGTTTTAAAACTCTGGCCATAAACTCGAGAACTTTCTCTCAATCATACGTATAATTTGACGGTCCTTTATTACTTTTAATTAAGATCCTTAGCTTTTTTAAAATTAAAAGTTTGTTAAGTATCTTTGAAAGTTATGGATATAAGGCTGCTGTTCAACCCTTGTCAGACCTTTGTTGATAACTGAACTCTGAAATTTGACTTCCTAAGTTGTTTTAATTCGTTACCGCCCAAATTAACTTATAAGCCAACTTTGAATAATCTGTCCATGGATCGTCCGAAAAGTTACAAAGCTATATTTGTAACATGTAGGTATTTACTAATTTTAATGCGAACCTTGTTTATTGGACGTTATCCGTGTGCTATTAGAAGTATTGGAACAAAATTAAACTTAGGTTATCCATGTGATTATAGCCTGAAAATTCATTTAATTTAAAATGGGTTTATTTACTATATTTACGACTAAATAGGTACGAGTACCTGATGTAACATAAAAATCATAAACTATACCTACACCTAAGTTTACAACAACGTAAATGCAAAAACATTGTTTTCGCAGCGAAAGAAAAGAAAGTTTTTATGCTTTCCTAATCCCATACAAAAAATGACAACGCCAATTAACTAAAAAGTGTCACGTTACTTTAGTATATAGTTACTTTGTATAGTACATATAATACGTATTGATGCTAGTTTGATTGGAAAACAATTGTGTAATTAAAAGAAATAAACAACCACCTAAGGTTAAATTTAATACACATTAACTACATTAGAATCGGTTAAACGTCATTAATAATCATGTTTAGTTTGGTGGATAACACTAATAATTATTATGTTAATTGTCTCGAGTGGTATCAATTACTCCCACATTCTAATTAAGTATCTGATTTGTACGCATTAAGGGATATTTCATGTATATTATGTTAGCTATGTTACTGTAATTAAAATTTGTGTAACTAACGTAGGTACCGTAAACAGTAACGCAGATTTACTTTACTTACATATATGTTCCCTAAAAGCTCAGTTATGATGCCACATATTTTAATATCGTCTATCAAATACAACACTTTAAGACACTATAAATAAATATTATGAGATAAATGATAAATCTGGATCAGCGATCTGGAGGACGTTTTCTATTTATATTTTAAGTTTTATTAATTTTAAGTATATTCATAGTCTATTTTTATCCTCATTGTGTCCTAAACGAACGTACCTAGTTATTGTATGTGAAATAAATTAGAAAAGTAATATAAATTGACATAGTTCCGCAGTAAATTCAAAAACCGGGTTTTGCTCGATATCGCAAAAATATACGCCCCTTGGCGTGGAAATGGCATTTATTACAAATAAAAATTACTAAGTACATATGTAGGTACACATTGTTCTCGGTTAGCTATAACTGTATTTATTAATTTATTATAAATAAAGCCATTAATTAATTAATTGTAAATAAAGCCATAATAAGCTCAGTTAAACATACGAGTATGATTTGTAGGCATAAAATGTCGCTTTCCATAATTTGTACAGATCTAGAAAATAAACTTAGATTACGTTATCAAGCTCATTATGAAGACCTAGCAAAGTATAAAAAACATTACTGAAACGTACCAAGTATTCGTACAAAATGTATTAATTATAAATAGTGCTCAGTGCTCATTAGTTTACGAGTATGCAAGAAATACTGTTATCGCGCCAAATTGCCAGACTTGTAACCTATTTTATCAACTCGCTTTATTTTTCTAACAAGCTTTATAACAAGCAGAAGTCACGATTCGCGCTGTGCCACCTTGCAGCGACCATCGCATGTCGGACTCGGAACCAGACGTTATTGCTTAGCTACGGCCTTCAGGACTACTGCTGAACTACAAGCTGAAAATAACAAATAAAACGTTGCAATGCTGCAATTGTCCTTAGTACAAAATGTGAAATTGTGACGTTAAGAGCCCATCAACGTGCACAGCCACTGCTAAATAATCGTGATTATTTAAATTTAACGAAAGATATGAAAAAAAAAGGGGGCCGCTACGTACTGTATTTTGTATTTAAGTACCTTTTGAATACATCAGACTAGTTAGTTTTTATGTTGCTGGATTCGTCGATCTAGGGACACAAAAAAAACGGCCGTTTTAACTTTGGACGCATCCTAATAGCATGTGCTCGACATTGCATGTGCATGTGCATGTGACATTGCAGTCCCAAAATCGAGACTGCAATGTTTTTAATTTTTGACTGACCATAAACTCCGCAATTCGCGACCTATTTTTTAAACGGCAAAGTCGACTTTGCCGTCCATTTTTGAGAAAAGATATTTTTTGACCCAATATTATCATTCATTTCATTTCATTTCATTTAGAATTTTTCATGGATCGTCAGTCAGTCGTTTCAGGTACCTACGTCGACTGTCTAACTAAACTTTTCAATTCATTTCATACGGGTTTTCGTATTCTTGTCATACGGGCCTAGGCACAACAGTGATTTAACGAACCACGAGGACAAACCATATTACTGTGACTCACATATATATAGGTAACATACAGCTGGTAGATCTATTGTAGCTCGTTGGTTTCATGCCGGCAATTTGTTTCAAATAGCGTTCATTAAAATTTATAAAATAAAGTAAACGTTCCAGGTGCTTGACAAGTTAATTCAAATATGTATTTGACATTCTGTATACGTATCACCTTTATTGCTTGGAATAAGGATTGAATGAGGAAGCTATTGGGACAGTTTCAAGCACGTGCACATTTACATCAATATGTGTTCTATAGCTACGAATATTTAAAGGCTTTAAAAAGTAAGTATTCCAAAATGCTATTGATGGATATTGTTAGCCACTTATTTAGAAGTTTTCAGTTGGGCCTAGCTAAATATTTTTTTCCTTTCTACTTGGACGTAAATATACCATCAAAGCTCTTACCACTTCCCATTATAATGCTTCTTATTTAACGCACCATTTATAAAGAGGTTTTAGGAATTTGTTAAAATTTACGCAGCACTTTCCGTGGAATGCGCAGTGTATAAAACACGCCGATGTTCTATGAGTTTCAAAAATGTCTAATCTTTAGAGCAAGACAGCTGTCTCGACTATTTAGATACACGACAAACGCGCCTCCACTTTCAGAGTAAAATATCGTTTTAAATACCGACTGACAGATGACACATTTCGACATTCTTCAACTTGTCGGTTCTGAAATACGCGCGCTCGTTTCTCCCTTTTATTTATTTTGGCCCTCGTTGGAAGGAACAGACGTAAACTTTCTTCATTATACAATGCATTTTGTATCGTATTACGATGTTAGTACAGATTATTTTATAACATTATTATTATACACTTTAGTCATTATTCTTCGACATAAGCCAATTTAATAAGAACAGACAAAAAGACAGTGTAAAGATATGCCGTCTAATGTCACCTATACGGGTTAACCAACCAATTAGTATAAGTGTACAAATATATAAATAACACCAGATTCATTGTTAATAACAATAACAAATTGTCTAATTGTCTATATCAAAATGATTTAAGTAGTATTTACATGACAGTATCTCATGAATCTAAAGTGACATAAAATTTATAGATACCCATTATACGCGACAGTAGGAGAGCATAAATATGTTGTCAGTGTATTAATACCCGTGGTACCGGAGTTATTAAAGACACGTGTTTGACAATACGATATGTATTTTTTGTCGACTCAACATTCGTCATAAACTTATGTTAATCCCATAGTATAATGAACGTTATATAAAAATAGATCGTGAACGGATTCCCCAAGAACGGCAATAAGTAATGCTTAGCGCAGATACAGTTAAAATCTCTAGATGAATTCGTGTCGAGTCGGCAAAATAATTGAGCCATTCATAAGGCTTGTGATAGCAGGCTCGAGCCCCTTTCGAGCACAATGACTAATAAGAAGTTAATCCGCAAATAAAAGTGGAATTGAAACAGAAGTGGAACGCCTTCGCGCCGTGTGGGTAGGCTAATGTCGATTTGTCTTTGTCGGCGTCACTGAACTCGTCAGAAATAGATTAAGCGCTCTCACTCCATCTAATGGCGCCTCATTTGTTTGGCTTTAAGAGAAAAATTGCTCTTAAACTCTGCACGATAGAATCTTGTCGATGAGTTTCGTTTGTTTGACTCAATTTGCGCTCGTCCGCCCCGCGTTACCTCACACTTTCAAATCCACTTAACACTTTCGAGTGGAGCCTCAGCAAATTGTTTAAGTTGTTGTGCTCCTGTTTACTGCTCACCTGAAAAACGCAATTTGTGTTTTGGCCACGAGTTGTTTAGCTTGTTACAAACCTCGTTTACTGTCAAGTGTTTCCCTTGAAATTGTTTACGTCCTTTCGCAGGCATGCAAAATTTCGCATCGCAATTTACGTAAAGTAATTCGCCTGCAACTGTGATGCGTATTTTTTGTACCAAAAAATTCTTTCTCCCGTATAAAATGCACATCGATTCAAAGAATGTTTAAATTGCGGTTTAATAATAAAGTCAGAAACTATTTCATGAAGCTGCGCTGTGATTCGTATTTCGTATTCACGAAGCGCCGGATTTAAATTCAAAAGAAGAGAAAGAAATTAAAAATCCGCAGCGGAATAAACTACTGAGAATCCGGTGGATGCGTACTAACCAGATGAAAGCAAGAACTTAATTTTTAGATACAGTGCCTGAAATCCCGGTAAGTGCCAGCCTTTTGTTTCAAGCTAGCTCTTCTTTGCTACTACATTTTTAAAGAATCTGTATTAATAAAATGTAAACTTAGTATTCCAGAAGCACCACTTGACACGTTTCGTTTTAATTATAACATACTAAAAATATATATGTTTTTTTTTCACTATATAACGACTGTTGTATATTACATTCATGTTTTGACAGTGTTCTTAGTAACACTCATTTTATCTTTTGTGTGATGTTAACATTCTTGATCTAGGTTAAACCTTTTCTAAAGCTCGATTTCTCGATATTTCACCATTAAAGTAATCGCATTAGGTACTCAGCTCGGTAAATCTACGATTATTGCGATAATGCGCAAAGTGCGATAAATTACGCATTTAAAGGAAATACTAAGAGACATGTGGTCGAGAAAACCGAAATCGATCTCTCCGTTGACGCTCTATGCGTTTGTGTGCACTTGCCTTGCGAAATTATATGATTTATATTCACTGGAAGTGTACATATTTTTAATTCGATAATACCATAATTTTAATTAAAATAACCTTTGACAAAACGTCGGAATAACTTGCGGCTGACAATTTTTTGTTCGACACACAATATTAATGTGTCTTTAATATAGATTAGAAGAAGACATGTCGTGAAAGGCATACATTAAATATTTTTCCTTAATTTTCCTCTCGGCCTGGCCAGCCACATAAGGGCTCACTAGACAGCGTCCATGATGTTTATTTGGGGTCGCCGTCATCGAAAACGATGAGGACTATATTTTTTTTTTTTTTTTTTTTTTTAACGTTAATCTGCAATCGGCTGTTCTAGCCATAATCAGATGGTTTGTTTCTTTTTTTTTTTTTTTTTTTAAGTTGTTATGTAGGGTGGTGTTCCACTGAGCACCATCACCAGTTTACGTGGGGGCTTATTGTCTCTGGTCTAGCCCTAGGATGTGCCATCTTTTTAGCCTCGGTGTGTAGTCTTGTTCGTTTAACAGGTTTCTGGCTAATTCGTTGCAGTGGTTTTGAAGTCTTTCTTTGTACTTTTTGCAGTATTCTTTATTTCTTTTTGTTTTATAGTTGGTATTTCTGTGTATTCATGTATTTCACTATTTCTGACCAATAATGGTGCACACGTGATCATTCTTAGGGTTTTGTTCTGGAATCTTTGAAGTATTTCTAAGTTTGAGTTGCTGGCTGATCCCCATAGCTGTATTCCATAAGTCCATATCGGTTTTATTATACATTTGTATATGAGTAGTTTGTTGTTAAGTGTTAGAGTTGATTGTCTTCCAATTAGCCAGAGGAGGACTATATATATTAAATTAAATGTGATGTCTGTCATCTTTGGTAATATGGCCAATTGTTTATTTAACACTAGCGACCCGCCCCGGCTTCGCACGGGTTAACAGACCCGCACACATTAGTTATACACCTAAACCTTCCTCAAGAATCACTCTACTGATCGGTGACAACCGCATGAAAATCCGTTCAGTAGTTTTTGAGTTTATCGCGAACACACAGAAAGACGTACGCTGAGGGATACTTTGTTTTATAATATGTAAATGTATTGAAAAATCAGATCAGTAATTTAAGATGTTTTATCGGATACTTCTTATAACTATTTTCATCTTGGTTAAAATTTCGCCATAATTATTGAATTATCATCATAATGAAAGCCAACAGAAATTACCATTCACATGTCATGCCACGGCGTTATAAGCCGTGCTCTACAAAAAGCTTAGGGTACCTATTCAATTTTGCCACCGCATCACAATCCTATTTCCGTGTTTACAAGTTTAATTTTATTTGTAGTACATCGCACCGTGAAATAAGCGTGAAGGCGTCTGCCGACCACCCAGTGCGACGCTGACTGCTTAACGCGCGCGGCGTCATTTCTTCTGATTTATTGAAACGCAGAGCCGACGGCGAACCCCTTGAGTGCACTGCGATGCAACAAAAGTGTACGCTAAAAAAAACCCGTAAGGTTAAAAAAAATAAAAAAAATTGACTGATTACATAATCATCGTTGTGTACTAACGATTGATACTTTCATAACTACTTTGAGATTTTCTAAGTAAATCACTGTCGCTAGAGTTTTTTTACTTCATTGTTATTCTTAATTTTCTTAAGACCGATGTAATGTACTACCAGTATTAATATAGTAATTATGGCTGTCTGTGATAAACCAAGTTTTCCTTTTTTTATTCTCTAGCACATGTTGTTGTTTACTTAATGGATTCGCAACACAACTAATCCCTAACACACAAAAAATGTTGTTCGCATCGTCTTATCTAGCCATAATAGCTTAAACTAGCCATACAATTGCCTGCGCTTTCTAAAAATAATTAATTCAAGAAATACGTATAAGAACAGAGACAATTTTGTATAGGTATATTAGGTATCTCAATTATTATTATCTATTTTACGTATACTATACAATTTAAAAACATTTTCGTTAATAAGTAAATAATGATACCCAAGCACGATTTCACAAAGCCTATTTTAAGTTAACAATTATGCATAAAAATTCATACGCTGCACATTCCCTTGAAATTTTAAAGCAATCTTTTATAACTGTTATAAAACTCTAAATAAGAGCTAGACAAACTTGCCAAAGCTCTCACTCGATTGACCCATGAAACTCGCAAAGGAAAATAGATTTTGTTTCACCATGTTTCACTCGCCGCAAAGTAAAAGCACGCCGGAAATTTACATTCCCATTTTCTATTTATGCCAATCGGCTAGGGGGTGAGCTTTGATAGCGAAAAGGGATTAGATACTTTCACTTTACGCGCCATATTTTCGGATTCAGAATTCATTATTCGTTTCCATCAATTTACATAAGAAATAAAAGAAAATACACAATTTATCTTCATAAAAAATATTCGCAGAGTGATCGTTTTGAAGCAGATTGGTCCTAATTGTATTAACTAAGTTAAAATTACATTTAATATCTCGCGATCTACTGGCACCGTGTCTCAGGGTCTACAAGACCAAATTTGGTATGCCCAGCCGCATTAAGACCCAATCAAGAAAAAATATAATAAACCGCGTGCTTGCAGTGTACGGCTGTACGTCCACGCACAATCTAATAAAATTATGAAACTGTATCATCTAATTGTTTTGTCTCGTAGTGTACACCTACACGCACTGGTTTAAATTAATTCAAAATTATGCTTTGAACTTAGTTTTCTCACGCAACCTATAGAGTGGATCACAGAAAACCTCTTCGTAACTAATTCAAACACATTGAAAGGGGAATTTCAATTTAGGGCTTCATAAATATCGAGTCATTGACTAAAATTAAGAAATAATTATAAAATAAATAGTTTATTCATTTCACTGTTTCACTAACATATCTCACCTACACTAAATTACAGAACTCATACCCTGTTCTAATGGAAACCTTTATATTAATTACATTTGATATATTGTCTTATAAATAAATATTCAGTAAATGAGTTGACCAAATGAGATACACTTGAGCGCTAGTTTTTCTAGCTAGTTGTTCGTGTTATAACTACCAATTATGCCTTTCAACCGGATCCCTTTGTTTGACATAATTATTGAAAGTCATAATGTAATGATTGTCAGATTATCATTAGTATTAGTTACTAATATTAATAATTCTGAAACCGTTAACTTTTCAGTTAAGGTTATCCTATAGATAATATAAGTTATTCAATTTTGCCACCGCATCACAATCCTATTTCCGTGTTTACAAGTTTAATTTTATTTGTAGTACATCGCACCGTGAAATAGGTTAGGTTAGGTTTGTTTTATGGCAATCCTGAAAAGTTACGCGTTTCTGAGAAAAAACAAATTATGACTAACGAAAATTCGGACAAACAATACTCGTAAGTTAGCCTTAACTAAGACAGTGTAATTAAATTTTGAACTTCTTCAAGCGGCATTGTATAGCGTACTTATACAATATTCATAACTTGTGGCAGTTGTAGCGCCGTGTCGATAAGTGCGACGCCTTGAAGAAAAACTACCTAAGTGATTATAAAAGTAAAAGTTTTAAACATTTCATAAAACATAAAAAATATCAAAAGTACACGCTGTACCTTTACCTAACCTAAGTACCTACACGTTGTACCATTTTTTGAGTAGTATTTATAATTACTAGAAAATAACTAAATCCGATTGTTTCATGTTATAAAATGTAAACTAGGCATTTGCGTGACATTGCACAAAGCCGAGTGATTTAATTCGCAATTGAAATACCCCGAAATATACCAACGCCTGATGAGTTCATTTGTGGTATAGGATTCAATTCATTGTACACATTTTTAAGGAGCGATTACATTAGTGAACAGGGCGTTCGTATATAACATAAAACTAATTGTAGATGTTGCTTTTCTAAATTACATACAATAAAAGAGATAAAATAATATGTCCCTAATCTAATAGTAGTTCCCGAACAACGTAGAGACCAAAAATAATCAGAAATACATAGTTGCCTTCCCCATAGCAGCAGCAAAGCGCCTTATTTGAATATATGAGAGACACTCCTCCTTTCGGCCAAACTCGGCTCCATTCGGCTCAGCATTGCTCCGAGCAATTATTAGGGTTGGCACTTGACGTCCATTTGCGTGCACGACCACAGATAAGATTAAGACTTGAATTTTGATAACCCTAAATAGTCGAAAGGGATAGTGCCATAAATTAGAAAGGGATAGCATGATTCGTCCCTGTATCGCTGTCAAACTTCGGTTTTGCAGGAAGTGTCCTTTCTGTACGGTAGTACTATTATTTATTCTGTGCCAGAAGTGAAACATGGTGACCAAGCACAGCGAGATGTGAGTTGGAGTTGGATTTCAATGATTTTGAGTAAACAAATGGACTTAGTTTTTTGCCTATTATGTTATTTTAGTAATTAATTGGAATAATGTTAGTCTATTTAAAAATAACATAAATCGACAATTTTATTACAGTCCACTCTTTAATTACTAGCCACCTTATACTACAAATGAATTTTTCATCACACTCGCTCAGTAAATGTGGAATTGCACGCCGGTTTAGCGGGAGTTATAGAAAAAGCGTTTTCCCTAGGGAGTTATGAAGTTTCTAGTGCCATAATTAACGTTTTTTGTCTTTATACTTAATTTTTGTATCGCAAGTGTGATGAAAAACATTGTGTGTAACTCGGGGCGTAATAATATTGCAAACTCGAGTCTATAAATCGCTCCGGCAAGCTGTCGCGATTTAACTATACTCTTGTTTGCAATATTTAACTTACGCCCCATGTTGCACAATGTACATGTATTATTCACCTATAAACAGAATTCAATTATAGTATATGGTGTCAATAACTGGCCTCCCTTAAATAACTAGCCAGCTTATACTAATATGAATTCTGTTTATAAGTGAATAGAATTTATTTTTAGTATTGAGGTGGCCTGTCTTTAAATAGTGGCCAATAATTGACGGTTTAGCCGTTTATTCCTAATTCCTTTTTAATACCTATTTATTTTAAATGCCGATATAAAAAAAAAACTATCAGTGAAATTGATGGCAAAACAAGTGTCCCGTCTTGCAAAAATAAATACGCAAAGACTCCGATGAAAACGTCTACATACAAATGTGCAAACTAGCTGTTTAAAGTTGTAAGTTGCCAACGCACACTAATAAGCTCAAAGTTCATTGCTAAATAAAAAAAACGTACCTATGAAACCACCTTGTACGGGTAGGTAGGCTGCGGTCACCGGACCCGGTGTCATTTCCAGCTTTCGAAAGGGGGATCCAGAGAACCCCGCAAACGAACCACTTTTTAAATAATCACGGGCTAAAACATTTTTGCATTTCATTATAAAACCAATCGGGTCGGGCTGCAGTACTCTTTTAAATTTTTAATTAATTATTAGAAAATTTCACAACTTGTTTATTGAGCTTGGTACTGTATGGAAGTGGAATACAAAAGGGTTAGCAAAACAGACTGCGTGCCTGACTGTGAACTAAATAACAAGCAAGAGAGACATCTCGGTGTTGTCCATGGAACTGTTAAAATAAACATTTAGATAACATAAAAAACTGTCAGTTTCTCGATTAAAAGGCAAATCATATCACTACACCTTATACGAGTAAAACAAAGCCCCCCGCCGCGTCTGTCTGTTTGTGTGTATGTATGTTCGCGATAAACTCAAAATCAACTGAACGGATTTTCATGCTGTTTTCACTTATCAGTAGTGTGATTCTAAGGTGATAACCCGGTGGTAACCCGTGCGAAGCCGGGGCGGGTCGCTAGTTCATAATAAAATTCTGAACTATCGAGTAACCATAGTAGGTATTCGAAAAGCATTATGTATCTCACACAAATTAATATAAGTTTTTGAGTTACTTGTACAAATTTAAAATAACCAATTATGAAAATAACACACTCTGAAAAGGCGTGAGGGCAGAACAAGTCGTGTTTTAGCAAAACATTATTGTATCACAGATGTGCTGTTGCCGCGTGCCGGCTCTAGGCGCTTTAAATTCGCACACTGTACGGGGGGTTATTCGCAACTAAACTATGAAGTTGAATGAACTAATTTAGCTACTGTATGTCATTGAGCTTTAGATAGGTTTTATATCCATATATTTTAAAAATAAAATTAGGTTTTGGTATTTTAAAACCCAATTACTAGGTATTACACTAACAGCTTGGATTAATTTACCCGTGTAAAGCACAGGTTAACTTATGTTTTTTTTGCCAAATTGTTATATGTTTAGGCATATAATAGGTACTGCAGGTATTTTCAAATGGAGCATCTATAATATGAATTTAACCATTGCTTAAATCCAGAAAGTAAATTAATACATTTAGCCAAGCACGTCTAGCTTTACTGTTAGTCCAATAAATTCGTCTTCTAATTCTTTATTCCTTCAAGCCCGCGTCTGCCGATTCAATCACCTAATCATGAACATTTTGTTGAACTAAATTACGCGCTGAACGTAATTTCTTTATCAAATAAAATCAGTCAGTACGTGTACATTTCTAATGATAGAATGAATTTCATTATTTCATTAATTTGATTAAGTATTTCTATTTCGTATCTATGCCAGATAACCAAATTATTCACATATTCAACGTAATTAGGTACTAGGCTTTTATTAAGCCTAAAACGTTTAGGTATGTATTTTATGTTTTTAGATTTTATGAAATAATGATGACCGTCTGATTCTTCAATGAAAAGCGACTTTAGACACTGCATGCTAATATATTACTTTAAAAACTTGTACCAACAAAAAGTTACGCTTAAGAAATTTAGACAAGTGCAATTTATAAACAGAGTATTCTGAGAATATACCCTCTCACATCTGGTAACTATTCGCTGCACTCTCGCGCCTTGCACTTTACTCAGAGCAACATGTCTTCCCACATAAACTTTACTATGCTTTTATTGCGAAACTCTTTAGTATCGCGAATAAAACATTATTAGCTCGAATACATTTTGTTAAAGGTGATTTACAAAGAATTTTCAAAGTCTGATACTTTTTATTTTAATACTAAGTATATTATTCTAGGTATTGACAATACTTTAACAGTTACATTCAGTTTAGTTTGTTAATTATAATTACTATAGGTGATAGAGAAAACTTTCTTTGTACTTTGTAAGCATTAGGTTCATGTATTAAGAAACTAGTTTTAAATAAGTAGTTTAAGTTTTATGAATTTTATGATATGATTAAAAATGTGATTTTTGATGACATCACCTTTAATACGCCCTTGTATTGTAAATTTCATCGATATCGCTGGAGCCGTTCTTGAGAAAATATTAAAAATATAATGCAAATGTATCTGAAAAAATATAATAGATTATTTGCCGTTACCTACCTACTGTACTTGTCATTCACATGGAGAAATGTATTAGCTAGTTGAAATGATTCTAAAATTATTAAGAAAATGATCTATCAAAATCAAACATATATACTTCAACAAAAACATTCTGAAAATGTTTGTTCATATAAGGAAAGGGTTCATGTCAACTACTTTAGTCGACACAGCGTTGCGGTCCGCCGGCAAGCAGCCCCGTCCCGGCGCGGCCGCAGTTGTCGTCACTACCCTGCACTCGTTTGTCATTTCTTACCCCGCCTCTCATATAAATACAAACAACCGAGGCGGAAGCCGTGAAATTTAGAAATTCCTTTGTGTCGACGCGTCGGCGCCACTTCGCCTTTATGCCTTCAGATCTACAAATTTTCAGATTTATTCTTTGAATAAATTTTGTGGTAGACGCTTGTCAGCTTTGAAATTCAATTGGCTCGGGGTCGAACCATCGCTGACGAGTTCGTTTCCCTTTCTTTTATTTAGGATTTTGGGCTTTTTGTCTTTAAAAGGCAGCGAGCCTTTGAAACACTCAGATTTTTTTTATTTACAAACAGGAAACCTGCTCTAAATCCTGTAACTGAAGTTTTATTACGACTCAGTAAAATATGTTGCTGAAAAGAACGATATTTTCCGAATATCTACAAATAGAAGTAAAATGGTCTTTAAAAACTGTTTTTAGGTTTGGGTTTATTTTTAATGTGAAATAAATTTATACTAGTAAAATAATAGCCAGTTAAATAAGCAGATAAGTAGCAACAGTTATGGTATTTTATATCACCTTGTTTTGTTTTTATTGTTAAATAAGTGTTTATAGGATCGTCTGCTCGTTAGCTAACTATAACCAAAAAAGAAATAATAACCGGCATGAGGATAAGCTGCAGCCAACCGTAGCCTAAGGACCATGCAAATTCAATAGTATCACAAGTATCACAACACAACTGCCGGCTCTTACCTACTAACGTAAATTTACTGTAATAGTTAGCAGGTTAATGAAAAAATATACCTCACAGCCAAACCAATACTGCATCCTCGGCAATTCATACCAGTAGATAGTCACTCGTATAAGTAGAAGTGTTATAAAACTGTTAGTTGGAGGTTACTTCCTCAGTTTGGCTGCTGGATTCTTCAAGATGAGACTTCTTATCTTGGCAAAACTACTCCAAGTTTCTCCTAGTAATTCTACTGACACATTTAAATATATTTTTCATCACACTCGCTCAGTAAATGTGGAATTGCACGCAGGTTTAGCGGGAGTTATAGAAAAAGCGTTCTCCCTAGGGAGTTATGAAGTTTCTAGTGCCATAATTAACAGTTTTTTGTCTTTATACTTAATTTTTGTATCCCAAGTGTGATGAAAAACATTGTGTGTAACTCGGGGCGTAATAATATTGCAAACGAGAGTAAGTTAAATCGCGACGGCTTGCCGGAGTATAGTGTTATGTTCGAGTACTAAGACCGAGTTCAAATATTTGTAATTAATTTAACTTCGACCTGTATCAGTTGCAGGCAACTCTGCAATTTAATTAAGTATAGAAACAATTGACGAACTTCCCCGCAACCGTCTCTGGGTAAAAAGCCACACAGAGCAATAATGTTAAATATCGAAATAGTTTCTCAACGTCGCCGTTTTTTACTGGAGAAGCTGAGATCCATCCTCGAACTCTCGTATGGCGGAAAAGTAATCATTCGTTTTCCGAAGGAAGTCCCCAGGTAATCGAGTGATTTACTTTCTTGCAACTGTTATCTATCTTACTGTCTATGATGTGTGTCTATGATACTGTCGATTTAGTTTAAATGTGCGCTTATTATATATTGAAATATTTCTCAGGCGCCATAGTTAAACAATGTTTTTTTTTTACAGTTTGCTAGTTAATGTGCGCTTCATAAAAAATTTAGACCCTAACATTTTACAATATTAATATAAACTAGTAGTTCGCCCCGAACTGAGAACTCGCGGTTTGCCAAAAATTATATAGAGCGATTGACTTTGTTGCACCTACTTACTCGTATAGTTCGAATTAAAATAGTAGAAAATAATTTTCAAGAAAAAAAAACCGACTTCTATGGGGGTCGGTGAAAGATTATTGTACATAGATGGTGCACTATGTAGAAAAGGACGTAAAACCACCCACTTTTCTAGTAGGTAGCATTTCGTTTCTGTAATGCTCGCAGTTCTAACCTAACCTAACCCACTTTTTTTCGGTTCTGTGAGGATCGCAGTTCAAACCTAACCTAACCCACTTAACGGCGCGTGCGGTGCGGTTTTACGGGGGTTTGAGCGGGAGGGGCAGTTTGGCATCATTATACTTTATACCTACATTTTATGGTAGGTAATCATAGTGGTTTATTTAGCTTAGGTATCAGTGGTTTTCCGGGTCAAGGTCCGAGTCCGGGTCCGAGTCCGGGTCCGGGTCCAGGACCAGGTCCAGGTCGAGGTCCAGGTGTAGGTCTTGGTCCAGGTCCAAGTCCGGGTCCAGGGCCGGGTTCAGGTCCAGATAAGAGCCCGGATCCGGGTCAGGTCTGGCTCCAGAGCCAGCTCCGTCAAAATCGAAATTAGAAATAGCCAAACTTGTAGTCAGTGAAGAGTTCTGTTCTGATCATCATCAGCAGTTCCACTTCATCAAATGCGACAGTTTTTAATGTAAATTCTTGATTTTCTGATGAAAATACACAAATCTCTATACGCATGCCTTTAAGATTTGAGGAGTTCCCTCGATTCCTCATGGAATTCATGGATACCATCATCAGACCTCGAGCTTGGCAAAAATGTGGCTCAAAAACTTAACTTGCTTAACAAACATATCGCCAAACGTGAACTATGCGTCGTTGAAGAGTTCCGTTCTGATCATCATCAGCAGTTCACTTCATCAAATGCGACAGTTTTTAATGAAAATGCTTGATTTTCTGATGAAAATACAAGAATCTCTATACGCATGCCTTTAAGATTTGAGGTGTTCCCTCGATTCCTCGTGGATCCCATAATCAGAACTCGAGCTTAACAAAAATGTGGCTTAAAAACTTAACTTGCTTAACAAACATAACGAAGAGGACAAATCGCCAAACGTGAACTATGCTTCGTTGAAGAGTTCCGTTTTGATCATCATCAGCAGTTCCACGTCACTTTTTTGAATGTATATGCTGGATTTGTTGATAAAACACATAAATCACTATATGTATGCCTTTAAGATTTGAGGAGTTCCCTCGATTCCTCATGGATCCCATCATCAGACTGGGTTTTGACAAAAACGGGACCAATCTGTATGCATATAAGCATACAATCAAAAAAATAATGTTCAAAATCGGTCCAGTAATGACGGAGATATGGAGTGACAAACAAAAAAAATCACAATCGAATCTCCTCCTTTTGAGATTTGGAAGTCGGTTAATAAATGAGGGCGCCACTTTCTACGTAGCTGTCACATTTTTGACGTAAAATGCTTACACATGGCAACAATATATAGTCTGTAAAGCCATTTCCGTCAGTAGAAAATAGCGGCTAAAAAATGTAGGCGCGAAGGGTTACCGTCCCATAGAAAATTTGAATATCGCGCCTTTTTCTACTGACAAACTTGTTTGACCGACTATAGTATGGAAATTTTAGAGTTCCATTTTATTTTATTTCTACTATTTAATGTCCCACTACAGGCGGCAATCATCTCGCGTGGATATATTACAAGGTCTGTGGAGCCCTTAACTGATACTGTATCTGTGGTAAGCCGAAATATTTCCTGTCAAATGTCAAATACCTATATTATGTTTATTTTTATCTTGCTAATTATTTCAAAATGGTAAATTTAAAAACGATATTATAAAAGTGCAAGCCGAGCACTTTCATTTGATACCAAACTCGACCATACTTTCTTGCAAAAAGATGACCAGAATAGCAAGACCCCTCACAAATAGCTTATTAGCCTTCTAAGCTCTTCTAGCTCAATAACCCCTTGATCGAGCCTGCTCATAATTTAATGACTAAAATATAATGCCCTCAACTACACGTTTACACAATTTCATTTAAATTAGAACAATTTTACTTAAGTTCTTGAGTATCGAACTATCCTCTGATAGTTCAGCTTAGAAACATCTAAATGCCGGGACGTGCCCCTAGCCAGCCGCGTGTCCCAAGTCGAATGTAAGAACTTCGTTCACTTCGCTCGCTCGTTCGATCATAAACTATCCTGTAGTCATTATTTAACCGTTTTCGTTTTCAATTGCGTAATCCTAATAAAAGTTATTTCACTTTTTGTTTAGAAAAATCAAAAAATATGTATTTGTTTATAAAATATTAAGAGGCGGCGGTCGTGTAAGAAAGACACAGAGTGACAATAAGTATGTACCTATGTATATACAGATATTCAGAAGACCTGGCACTTAATAGGTGTTCATGGTAACTCATAGTAAATTGTCCATCTCCATCTCCAAATCCATCTTTGGCCATCATCTTAAATTTTTAGTTGTAAATAATTGGAGGTTTTTTATATCAAAATAAATAAATACTATATATAATCATATTATTATAACTTCTGTTTAAGCTCCAAAAACGGTTAATCGCGGATCAGATTTGCATAAATACATCACAGCCTAGCCCAAGGGCGGAAAAGGTGGGACATAATTCAATCACTCCCGCAATTCGGTCTTTTGTCGGTAAAGACCGTATCCGGGAAGGGGCCCATTCTCGACCGCTCTTTATGCTGCTAACTCTACAGTAAGCTTGTTACGACGCTTTCATTGTGAGAACTATTCATGTATCTTACAAGGGCCCGTTATTATGGCTAGTCGAAAAAAATACGCAGAATTCTATACATAATATTTAAGATAATGTACATGTATTTAATTTAAATGGAACAGGGAAACCAAGGCTTAAACAAGAAATAAAAAAACTACTTACATAGAAATTTCTAAGAAACAAATCTTAATAGCCATTTAGTTTTTGATTGTCCTTACTGTCCCAGTTACTTATGAAAGAAAATGTACACCTATCACATAAGCGCTACAACAGCCATCAAATAATTATCATCTGAAGTAATTCAACAGCACAATTTAAAGTGACACAAAAGTGTTTCAGTCGATTCTAGCATATATCCCACAATACAGTAGGTAAGTACTACTTAGGTAGTAACGTATTCACTTTCAACATCGCAATACGTGCGTGTTAGTTTACCTAGTGTTACAAGAAGAACATGAGCCCCTCGGTTGCAATTAGGGTTATCTGGTGTCAAGCTCTTCACAAAAATTGGAAAAATTTGAGTACAAATTTGACCTACAAATTAAACTTGTTCACAAAACAAACTTCCCGGACCCAAACAGAGGCAGCATTAACACAGACACCGCCATGTCATCTGCTTGAAGTCAATAATTCTTCGGTCCGTTCGTTTTCTTTTTAATTAATTTTGACAAATTACCCAACCTTCTCAGTTTCTCTCTGCTTTCGTTTAATTAAATACTGAAGTGACACTCTGGATGTCCGAGGAGAGGAATGTTAAAACGTACCTTGTTTCGTATTTTGTTTACGAGAATAGATGCTTCTAGTTACGTACAGTCAGCAGCAATAGATGCTAAGCGAGCGAGGTGTTCAAAAAGATCTTGACGCGACTTTATTGTTAAGAGAATAAAGGGGCCCACTGATTAACAGTCCGCCGGACGGTATCGGCCTGTCAGTTAGAACAAAATTTTGACAGTTCCGAACAACTGACAGGGCGATACCGTCCGGCGGACTGTTAATCAGTGGGCCCCTTAAGAGCGCGTCAAGGTAATTTTTAACACCCCGCCTGCTTAGCAATTTCTGCTGCTGACTGTACTTACTTTTATCTTCGTTAGAGATATACTTGAAATAAATGGCGAACTCTTGTTTGTTTTGAGAGTTACCTCCATATATTTCTTGCAGTTTTCTTTACAGAGGCTGAATTAATAAAAAATAATATAGGGTTCAGTGTATACATTAATAGCAAAGTTTTACTTGTTTATTGTAGTAATATTAAATAAACGTACTCTATTGTAATACAGGACATTAAATCAACATAACAACTAATAAATGGAGTGAAACACTTAAACCTTTAAAAATATATAGATCGTCCCATTCCTTCAGTAAGTTGTAGATTTTACTATTATTTTAATGTGTAAAAAATATTATCAATACGATTTCAGTAATTTCATCGATCGTATCAATATGCTATTCATAAACCGTGTGGACCACGTTTGGTTCACCCATAAGATATTTAAATCAAGAGTCGCTAAGTAGGGGACTTGTAAATTCAACCTTCAAGAGGGAAGTATAGATAGACAAACATCTTCAGTGTACGCACCGTATCAGCGCCGCCGTTTCATCGATGATGTTTGCCGGAGATTTAATAACATTCACCCCATTCCTGTTAAGGATTTATGACCCACGTTATCATATTTACGAAGTACACAGGAAAATTTACCTTATTGCTTATAATATAGCTTGTTGGTTATCTCCGTGCGTTGCCATCTTCTCCCTAACGTAAACAAAACGAAACGCAATTTTCGTGTTCAAGTCAATAGCTTAGAATAATAAGTGATAGTAAGTAATATTAAGGAAATCCACATAAGAGTCCCCTTTCCTTCTGCGGTGTTACTATTGGTCTCAGCGAGCATTTATTTGATACACAATTCAATTAACTTATTTGTAATTTACGAAATATTTTTTAATATTACGTTTTGTACGTATATAAAATTCTTGATGCATATTTTCGAGCAAAGAAATAAATAATATACCTACATATACTTTTCCCTTAGTTTTGACGAAGAATTTTTTCAGCATGGTGAAACTGCAGACGCGCTGTATAACCATTACCTATAATTTTTATAAACATATACCTACTAAGTGGACATCTAGGTGAGGCATGGTGTGACATTTGTGTACATGCTATTACCTATTTACAATGAATGAAAGTAAAGAAAGAGTTATAAATGCGCTATGTACATTTACATATTTAAGACCTTAACTATCTTTTATTTTACCCGCAACTTTGTCTGCGCACAATCATGATTTCCGTGATAAAAACTATTATAATATAGGTTCCGTGACCTAACCATCTTCATACCAAATTTTATCTAATCGAGTTCACAGATTTAAGCGTGCAGAAATAACAAAAATACAGATTTCCTATCGCAATTTATAATATTAAGTAGCCATGTACCCCCGATCTGGACGAAACACAAAAGTCTCCATCGACTTCATCCAATAGTAGTACCTCAAGAGGAATATGGAGAGCAATTCCGGGTGCTCGGTAGCTGGCTTACTTCACGAACCATTAAATTTTCCTGTTTGCATTTTTTAGCATACGTTAGGTATCTGCGCGGAAGACGGGAACGGGCTTTACGATTGTAGTTTTAGGGGTTTGGGCGACACACTCGTACTGTTTAGTTTTATTAATGCACTTTAGGAAATTGTAGTGGTTTTTATATTGGATTTTGGATTCCTAGTGAAGGCTTATTGTACGAAAGCTGAAGTGAGTAGATCGATCAGTCATTAAACTAATTTAATGAAAATTAATGTAATGTAACTTTTATAGGACTTGATTAACTAAGAAGGTCTCAAAAAGGTAACATTTTCGATAAGTTAGTATCCTAGTAGCGGTATAGGTACATCTAATTCCATTCAGTGTATGAATATAATTATATTGAATTAGATTATTATTTCTGAATATATTGGATTTTCTAATAGCCTCCTGCAATTTATATAACATTATGAGTAGGTATGTCAGTTTTCTATGTTTTATGGTTCATGTTTTAATTATCCAAAAAGACAAACATAAAAAAGAGTTAGCAATAGCAACACAGGCCTCGTGGAAATTAAATGTTAAAATTAATTATCAGGCAATTATTTAACTTTCTGATAACTCCATGTAAACATGCGCCTTTGTTTAAATATGAAATTCAAAGCGCAAAACAATTTAACAAAAGTACGGTTACCCAAGCTATAGAACGGTAGCTCTATTCGCGATGACTAAAATCACGACAACCAATTAATCACCTAAGTCTGACAGTTTTATTAACGTTCGATCATTAAGCATATAGATTATAAACTTTCATGCTATTGAAGACTCCGTTGGTACAAAGGATTACCGTTTTAGGTATCCTCAATTGATTGCACTAGTCACTGCTATGAGCCTTAAGGATGACTCACGTTAGACCGGGGCGTGTCCGGGCCGGAGCTTCCACCGCTTACTTTTCTATGACATGACAGGCGACTACGTGATGCTTTCCATAGAAAACGATGCGTCGGAAGCTCCGGCCCGGACACGGCGGACACGGCCCAGTCTAATGTGAGTCATCCTTTGTACAAATGAAAAGTGACATAAGTACTTTCGCAAAAAAAAACAGTATTCCATCGCTCAAACGTACACAACAATTTCCTTGACAGTGTGGCAAGAGATTCGCTTGCACCACTACTCTGTACAAATTAAGAGTACGAGTTAAAACCATTGGAATTGGAACTGCATTTATCACTATTTCCTATTGAAAGTCACGTCAGCACTAATGGCTTTTAAATATAACTTTCTGACGGTATATATTATTCAAAATATTTTAATGGACAAATATCTCTCTATCAGTTAAATCCATTTAAATATCAGTCGAAACGTTTTATTTTTGCATTTCGTGATTTTATCTCTCCGATGCCATGATTGTAGAGTTTAGCATGATACAGTTTATCGGCAGCAAAAAAACATTTTGTATTTTTTTTGCATACAGGATGGATTTTTAAATGGAGCATTATGAGGAGCTACTGATTGACTGCCGATTGGTTTACAATAGTTTACATAACTTGAAAAGTTAACTTTTTGCGAGCAAATCGTATCTATACCTATAAGTTCGTTTTTTTAGCATTAAAAAGAAAGTAAGCTATCTTGACGTGTCTTTTTATTACAAAACGCTACTAAAAAATTAATTGCAGCCTCACAGCAAATATGTAATGATTATAAATCATAACACTATCATTTACATTCTTTTGCTTTCATAATTAATATGAACTACTTACCTCATTTTTAAAAAAGCGTTTTTCGATAATTTTCAATAAAAATACATGTCATGATTGTTTACCCTTTTTCTAATGCTAAAATAAAGAACGAACTATAGTATCTGTTTTACTGCCTGTTACAAAGGCGAATTATATTTTTTTACAGACCTTTAATTAATTAATTTAGTGTGTGGTCTTCGTCTTACTATGATTTTTTTTCTTCTATCATTAAGTTGCATTTTTTTATTACTTACAAGATTTTTTTATGTTATATTAAGTATAAATATTGTTATAAGGACATACTAAACATTGCCAAGTTAATTAATAATAAAAATGGACAGACTCCGTTCGAGTATTATAGGCTATCTAATCTATCTATGAATCTTGATTACCCCCAATCTCAAGAATTGGCGTCGGCCCTCGCCACCGTTTTTACGACGCAAGGAAATACAATATATTATGTATGTAGAGCTGCAGCTAGTAAAAATAAATGATACTATTGACTGTTTCCCTAACGCCACGGCGCTGAACCAAATGTTTGGTCATTGTAGCTATGAAAAATAAGGACGTATAAACGCCCTATCCAACTGTTTTATTTTCCTGTAGTGTTAATCTAAAAGAGGGGGATCGGGGGGGGGGGGTATTGGAGTGCCGAAATTTATATTAAACACGCACGTATTGAATTTAAACTAACTAAATAGGTAAAACTTCAGGTAACTTTGTTTAGGTATAGGTAACTTTAAATTTAATAGTAAATAAAATAGTTATCGGAAACTATTAGCGCTTCTAAGTTTTTTTTAATTACCAAGTCGGTGGCAAACCAGCATTATTTATATCCCGAATATTATATCGTATAGCAATATCTCAATGGACCCATTTTTTTCAACAAACTCCGATAATCACCAAGCGAATTCAATCCATTTGCCATAAAACTCGGATCCTAGTTACTGCGGAAGCGTGCAGTTTGCCGGCGGCCAATCTTTTTGCTGATAAAACAAAGGATATTGAACTTTATAACATTGTCGTACAAGGTTTAATAATAAGAAAATAAAATTGGCAGGATACTGTTGCCCCAGGCGGATGTCACCGGCAGTCACCTTATTTGGAAATGGTCCAGGATGGCGGACAAAGTTTTATGTTTTTCAATGTGGTTAAAGTGAAGGAATCTAGTTGTGACCGCTTTTATAGCAGATGCGATAAACATTTAACTTTTTGCGAGGATACGAGGATGTTGTCTAAAATTATTCAGCATCTGTTTATAGTAAACTAATAAAAGCATACCTGTCCGTGGAAACCACTAGCTGTTGATGTATTGAGGTCCAGATATTTATTAGATAAGTGGACAGATGCTTGCGGAAGAGTGATCATGGCCTTCACTCCGGGTCGTTCCTGATGCAGAGGTTGCCCTCCGAGAGGATCTCCGTTGAACGTGGCAACGCGGCGAGTGTGATGGGCTCCTTGCGCCCGGAGGGGAGTGGGGCGCGTTTTGCGAATAGATTTTTGTCTGTGTTAGGTAGATTAGGTTTTAGTTTAAGTTAGGTTAAGATTTTTGTGTTTAATAATCTTAAAATTAATTGTCTAAATAAATGTTTTATGATAAAATATATATACGAATGTAATTTATGTATTTATTAAACCGAATATTGCTTGTTGTTTAATTTATATTCTCTCCTAGCTATCTGCTTAAACTCAAGAATGTCACATGTAAATATAAAATTAAATCAACATAGATATTTTTCCAAGTGGTTTTATGTTTTACTTCCCAGTGCATAGCACGTCTTCGAATGCAATAATCTATATAGCGATGTATGATTTTAATGCTCTATAATTGCGATGAGTAAAACCGTTTAATAATTATTAGATATTGTGGGAGATAACAAAGTTGTAGAAGAAACAAGTAACATTCAGTAAAATATAACTAAACCTTTTCTTCCATCCCAGATACTAGAATGACAACTTGATTAAGTAGGTACCCCAATTCATCCAACTAATCTATCATTTAGTACAAAATTGTTACAAAAGCAGTATTATGATTGGATAGTAAACTGGCCTATGATATCAAAAATGTTATAATGTAATTTCTCCAAAAAGGTGCGACATTGCTCAATAAGAACAATTTCTAATAATTGTACAATTTATAAGCCAGTAGCGGTTTAATGACATCCGTTCAGCAATTTTACTCAAAGACACGATAATACAGTAAAATTATACATTTTGCTTTTGCGTCAAATCCGGTAGTTCTGATTTTTTGCAGGCTTGTTGATGATGTTAGCCCAATGAATAATCCAAGTTTGTGACCTCGAGCGCCGAACGCAACTTTGTCAAAAATCTAATAAACCGCAATTTTTTTTAGATTTGGGCGATTATAACCCTGAAGTACTAGTTTTTGATAGTAACTTCCTAGGGCGTTTTTAAAGTAGACTAAATTTGCTACAATAAGACACTAGAATTGTCTCTGTACATCTAATATTTTCCGAAATAAAGCCTTTCAAAATTTTATAATTTTACATCAGTTCTTAGGTGTAATATAAAGGTTAGGCAGGTAATTTATATGGAATTCATCACCGCTACGTTCTACAAAATATTTATTTTCCTTAAAAAAATTTTTTTATTCAAAATAGGCGCTCATACATTTTTTTATGGAAAATAAATATTTTGTAGAACGTGCCAGTGATGAATTCCATATAAATTACCAACCTAACCCTTATATTATAGCTAGTACTTTAGGGTTATAATCGCCCAAATCTAAAAAAAATTGCGGCTTATTCGATTTTTGACAAAGTTGCGTTCGGCGCTCGAAGTCACAAACTTGGATTATTCATTGGGGTTGGCCCAATCATAAACAAGTCTGCAAAAAATCAGAACTACCGGATTTGACGCAAAAGAGCCAGGATACAAAATTCGACAAAGTTACTGGATTACGAGGCTTGTTAATAAAAGCTACAACTGAAAGCACGTCTAAAATTATTTACAAAAAAATACTATCGAAAATGTTATTGATTCTCTATCCTTTTAGCTTCATCACGTTCGTTCGCGCGGTTTCGTTTTGGCGGAGTTGGTGGGCAGCCAATTAAGCAAGTAGCACATCGCAAATAATGCAGAGGATAGGATCGACCTCATAAAATTATTTCTAAGTAAATATTAGGTCATTACCTATGAAATTGGCGTTTTGTTCGGAGAATTTCAACGAAACACGAATTTCCATACAATTAATTTTGCGGATATTTTTTTGATGGCTAATTCAAACCAAACAAAATTTTTCCAGTAATTTTTGACACCTTTAAGGTATGTTTTCAATATCTCCATTTCTTGAAAATTGGTACCATTAGAAAAATATAAGTAATTTTAATACTCGAACCGACAGCACATGAAAAGACCTATTTTCAAGGCTTAATTCTGAACACTTAACAATAAAAAATAACAATTAATTGCTGTCAAGCAGTTTGGCGAAATCATATTGTAGTTTTATTGTAATTGTGTATGTACTTTTGTAAAAAAAAAAAAACTAGGATCAGACTTATATCTATGAACAAAAACGCCAATTTCATAGGTAAGGACCTAATATTACATCTAAAGGGTAGGTTTATTTCCACACATTGCTGTAACACTAACACAACACTAACAGTAACATTTGTATAAATATGTATTTATAAATTTAGTATTGTATAGGTATTATTAGGTAGGTATGTGTTCCCGTACTTTTTAAGGTTCCGTACCCAAAGGCTAAACACGGGACCCTATTACTAAGACTCCGCTCTCCGTCTCTGTCTATCGGTCAGCAGGCTGTATTTCATGAACCGTGATAGCTACGCAAATCAAATTTTCACATGTGATGTATTTCTGTTGCTGCTATAACAACACATACTAAAAACAGACTATAGGTAATAAATATTTAAGTGGGGGTCCCATACTACAAACGTGATTTTTAGCCGTTTTTATTGCTTGTAGCAGTAATTGTGTACAAAAATGAAAACAAAACGCGAAAATAAAAACAGTCGGTATGAAATTTTTGACAAAAAACTTTTTCTAAAGTACAAACAATTCATAAATATAAATTTTATACTTTAACCCCTAACAGGGAGTAGATCCTCTGTATCATTATTTTGTGTGGGAGGCGCCGGCGCCCGCCCTTCTTCCGGCCGAGACCATGGCTATTTTATAGTCGCTTACAAAGCAAATTGTATCAGCATAACCAGTTAAAGTGTGACCTCTGATTACACAAATGTATTTATTTATCAGATATGTCATATTTAAGGACGACTCATGTTAGACCGGGCGTGTCCGGGCCGGAGCTTCCGGCGCTTACTTTTCTATGACATGATAGGCGATCACGTGATGCTTTCCATAGAAAACGATGCGCCGGAAGCTCCGGATCGGACACGGCCCGGTCTAACGTGAGTCATCCTTTATACAGGTTCGTCAATGGGCTGATTTGTATTTTATTGAAATTTTTATCGTCAGATATAAAATTTGGTTATTTTGAAGTCCTCCTCATTTTGGGAAAAACAAACATGAAATCCCAATTTGGGACAAAAACAGTTTTTCGTTGTGTTACGCAAATGGTGTACGTTTTCGTAACTCCAAGGATGATTTTCTAGAATGAAATTGCTATACTCGTATATACAGCATAGGGAACTCAGAAGTATTCATCAAATCCTAAACCTGATGAAAAAAAAAGATAAATACATAAAAAAAGGCTGCCAAGCAGTTGGAGTAACAGCTTAAATCGGCCACAGCGATGCCGCTAAGTATTGCGTGCTCCATTTTGGGGCTTTCGTTGTTAGCTACTTATCAGATTACTATCGCAGAGTTAAACGTAGCCTGTAAGTGATTGGTATGACGATTGGAGGTCTAATTTCTATTTGTTAACACATTCACTGCCCCCGACGCAGCATGTGCGTCCACCGTCATACAAGTTTATTCCTAGGCCGTGAATGCGTTAAGAGGTCTAACAATATGGATTCTGAATTAGTTTTTAAAAGTTACACGTATTCGGGCCAAACGGGTACCTAGATTACATTCATTTACTTGAAAACATTATCGTATTTCTTTCTAACGGTTGCACTTTTAAAATAAATATGTTATACCTAACTTAACACAAACCCACCGAATCCCACATTAAGATAAGTAGCAACATATTTAAAACCGGGTCTATCGCGAATTTATTTTATACTCGTACGTCGAAAATAAAGGTGACAAAATAAATTCGCGATATGACCCGATTTTAAATATGTTTTAATAAGTATGTAATTTTATACAATGCCTCAACCTCAAGGGCCTATTTTAAATTTAAGCTAGTTATTCATTTCATTTAGTAATACCACTGTATATATCTTGTATGTAAATAAATGATTTTACGCAAACATTCCATGACCTAAATTATCATGTAAAATGAGGTAAAATTGTGAAATTTGTATTTTTAATATATTTTTGATATTTAATCATGTTCGTACAGCGTTAAGTATTTAAATGTTAAAACTGAGATTTAATTTAAAAAGTGTTAGTTACTAACATTCGATAACAATAGAAATTAATAAAAAAAATACTATAAATTAACTTAGGATTTAATAAAAGATTTATGTGGCTATCAAAAACCTTATTAAGCGCTTTTAAAATGTTACCCAAATCAGCAGTCATTATCGACATAATTGAACGCCCACTGATACTCCGACAAAGTTAATATAGGTACTTAAATAAAATGAGGGTATTAACTTAACACAAATTTCTGTTGATTTGTATCTTTTTGACTTCCTAAATCGTATCGGTATCCGCCCATTAGTAGGTCTGTTCATTACAGAAACGAATAAATATTTCGCGTTTTATTGGTAATTAAAATTCCTTTGAACAATTGTTACAATGCAAACATGCAATTCAATACATACCTTCCTAACTTTTACATTCAGGTAATATTGATAGTACGCTGTTACTGTACTGTACGGGTACGCTGATTAGCGATAGAACGCTCCGAATTATATGAATAAAACACTTTTTTTTGTACGAGTAACAATGGAATCAAGTCCAATTGTTTTCTAAAGGGTTTTAGGGACACATTCTCTAGATAATTTTAGGAAGAACTGTACGACTAACTTTATAAATTTAAGCATAATATTGCATGCCAAGAAATACGGAACCACACATCTTAAATCCGCCTCTGTAGGCCCCGCATTTTTATCACATCTCAGAAGTAGTATTTCATGTCGCGTAACGAAGTAGCAATTTCACGTCTTGCTACAGGCGATACGGCAATCGAACCTGAACTTATTTAAATAAATAAAATAAACGTTTACGATTATTCCCTGATGGTATTTGGGGCGCCGTAAATTTTCATCACGGACGCTTATAAAAGTTCGGTAACGACTGGCATCGAACGTTTTTAAACATTTATATGCGAAAGTATGTGCTGAAGTTATTTAACTGTAAATATATTAAACATATTTAATTGGGATGTAAAAGGAACTTAAGTACTAGCATCATTAGCAAAGCACCTAGATGTAAAACTTGTAATAAGTTTTATAAAGCTTTTTAGTTTTATTCCTTTCTTTTAATCATCAGTTCAGTAAGTCCTGCGTACGAAGTAAGTAGACGGTTTTGGTTTATGTAAATCCTGGTAAAAATGGTTTATTTGTGTGATTAACACAAGAAGGTATTGTGTTCTTATGTTAGAAATGTTTTTAAGTATTTACCATTTACAACTTTTGATTGCATTTTTAAATATTACGGTGCATTAACTCTTTACAAACTATATGATTGTATTACCTAGTGTTTTTTGAATTTTGTATTTAATGTAATATGTACCTTTAAACGGGCAATTCTTGTTTATTATATATATATGTCGGACCCTGACACCAGAAAGACGTATTGCAGCGTTATAGTTCATTATTTTAGACGCCTGTATAAAATCGATTAGCAATGTTGAGCTACGTATTATTTGGTTGTAACAAAATAAATAAAGTTGTGTAGAGAGTAACGCCGTCTATTGGCGCATTGTTGAAATAAAGTTGCGTAGAGAGTAACGCCATCTATTGGCGTGTTGTTGAACTGAGATGACAGGTAGAAGGCTTTGGAACGTCGAGAGGTTTCTCTCGAGTGAGCGCAGGCACGAGTTGGCATTTTTGTCGGTATGTTGGTAGACTGGTCGAGCAGGTTTGCCAACTTGACTTTGAGCGGGAGCCAACAACTTGCGGGAGCAGAGAGGCTCCGCCGCTGGTACTTCTTCTTGATCGGACCGCGCTAGAGATCGGACGTACTCGTTAGCCAACCTCGTGCCTAACTCGCTACGTTCCTGAAGGTTTATACCTGAAGGATTATTCTGATAGCTTATAGAATCCCGCGTTCTTTAACCATTTAGCTAAGTGTTTTATTTCAAGTGTTATTTTGATTTCTTATGTTTCATTAGAAGCTTACTTTTGTGAAATAAAGAAATGATGTGTTATGTGTTGTTTTAACTTGTTTTGAAAAGATTTGTCCCTCTGAATTTGTTGCCGGTCCCATATAGGGCTAAATCTTCTCAGGTCAGATATGTAGGGTTGAAGCCGGCCTAGTTTGACTTGAATAAAGATTTAAACGGTTTCTTTTTACTTTCATATCGCTCCCTTGAGTTAAAAATAGCAATTAGTTCTTTTAAACATTTAGTACTGAAGTATAGTAGGCACTAGTATGGTTAACGAGTCCTAATGTTTATTTCATGCACTGGTAGCAATGGTAGCATACTGGTTTAGCTGTGAAGTAATACATTATCGTACTACCCCCACGCGCCCACCGCCTTTGAGACCATCGGTACTCGATATATATATATATATATTTCGGCGATCTCGGAAACGGCTCTAACGATTTCGATGAAATTTGCTATATGGGGGTTTTCAGGGGTGATAAATCGATCTAGCTAACTTATGTAAGTCTTATCTCTGGGAAAACGCGCATTTTTGAGTTTTTGTATATTTTCCGAGCAAAGCTCGGTCTCCCAGATATTCATATTTAAATCCAGTTTGCGATGAATACTTCCACAAATGAAGTAACTGGCCAACTCTCTAGTAGACAGACCCAGAATCTAGGCTTCGAACCCACTCTTGTTCTAGTATAACTATTAGCCTTAACTTATTAAATAACTGTTACTTTACTACTCTAAGCTAGGAACTGAATTGCTAGGCTCAAACTTAATCTAAACTTAATACCTACAACTTACTTACGTATAGAAAATTGAACCTTATCTTTTAACTTAAACGAGATAGTGTATATTATTTATTAGAGTATTAGTATTAGAGTAAATTAAATAAATTGTTATTTAGATTTAAATATTCTTGATTATTTACGTCCCAACAATATCTCCCCATGGTATAATAATATACTCCGCCTGGTACTCCATTCCCGTCTTTTCTAGGTCACCTAACTGACACGGGCCTACGTCATCATGCGACAGCGCTATATGATAATATGCGATAGCGCTATATATAGCGGCCATGTTGTTGTGACGTAGGCCCGTGTCACTCTGGGAATGGAAGACCATGTTTTATTAGACTATGTATCTCCCCAGGTAATATACGCTTAGGTGATATATTTAGGTGACAGTTTGGTTTGGTGAGACCGAGCTTTAACGAGACTAAACCTAGAAAAGTAAGTGAAGCCTACTTAATATAAACTATAATAATTAACATTTCGCCTTTGATATCAAATAAATAATATATGCAGCAGTAAATCTTATGACGCTAAGGTAATTATACAAAGGAAACTCTTGTGCATTAAAACAGTAACAAATTATTATAGTGGCTAAACAAATTCCCTGGTGACACGTCGTGAAACTAACGACAGCGACAGGGACAAAATTAACAAAGTTTATTTCGATTCAAAGTTTCGTTATGATACACGTTTTCTAAAATATAACATATGTTATATTTATATGCTATATTTTACTACATTTATTCAAGCATCGTACCTTGATTAAATAAGCGAGTATATTTCTAATTAATGCAGAAAAAAAGAAGATATTTGCAATCACGAAGAATAAGTCGATTAGTGTATCTAAAACTACATTAATTTTAATTAGTTATGCAATATTTTTTTGATATTGCTTTATTTAGCCTTACTACAGGATTTATTCGAATTTTATAAGAATATATTTAACTCTTTCTGATAACGTGTATAAATTTTCTTAACGATGGAACAAATCTGAAAAGCATAATTTATTTATTTTTATTTATTTATTTAGAAATTTAATTCAGATTTTTAATAATGCCTGTTTTTACGTAGGCACCCTTTTTATGGACGTTTTTGGCCCTTAGCGGTTTTAAGTACTTATAATTTGGCAATTGTGGAGTACATATATACATCAAAATGAAAGTTTTCTCACGCTTAAAAAATGTTAGTGTATTTTTAATAATTGTGTAATATCGATATTGGAAACCCAGGGTTGTCTGAAGCTGCTCATATGAAACTTTTTGTTAGTTTCTATCATTGACCGCACGTCGAAAATTGTTGGGACACCCTCCTTCATGATCGTTCGAAAGAGAAATGCGAAATAATACATTTGTCTTTTCTAAGAACATTCAGTGCATGCAGTATTTGTAAATCCATGAAAATTTCAAATAGGTCAATCAATCAATCAATCAATGGATTTTAAAGGGCCAAATTAGTCTAAATAACTAACGAAATAATTATCCTAGTAAGTGGCCCTACTGATATCCCCACTAATCCCTACACTAACTGTCAAAATTAACTGTTTGTCTGTTCCCTCTTCAGGTTTAAACTGCTGAACTGATTTAAATTTGGTATGGAGATAGTTATAGGCCCGGGGAAGGACATAGGATAGTTTTTATCAATCCTCATCATTATTAATCTACGCAGACGAATGCGCAGGCAGAAGAAGTATGGCTAAATATTGTGTAAAAAAATATCATTTTAGTTTTTATGCTTTACATGAAATAACGTTTACGGTTCTATTTTTTAATTATTCACCCATACGTGTAAAGTTGTACCTATTTAATTTGGACAAGTCAGAACAAAGTATCCACTTAAAGAATTGCGTAAGGTCAAATCGATTTACTTTAATATCTCCCATAATAAAGGTTAATTGAATAGGTACTTTAACACCTAATAATAATAAACATTATCATTATCAGCCTATAGCTATAGGTACGTCGGATTGCTGGTCATGGGTCTTCTCTGATGGACACGTGAAAATGAATTGTATGTCTGTGCTAGTTCAGTGTATAAGTTGAATCATCGAGAGCGTGGAATTGCATATGTAGTAGTATTGTTTGTTTACAGGCATTCTATATTTGAATTTTCTATTTTCTTGTACTATCAGCATACAACCACTACAAATGCAATTCCATCTTCTCGGAGGGGCTAAGGACATTGATAGTACGGGGGATTTAACGGCGATCCGATTTTAGTAGGTACTTATAATAATGCAGGTTTTATTGGGTGCTAGTGTGTGTAGGTAACTTGAATCTTCAGGAAAAAATATAACGTAAAAATTGGGTTATAGTGCCGGGCGCGAATCCGACTAACAGTTAACTGTTAGGTAATTCTTTAATGTGTTTCCTTTTGTGCCCACCATCTTACTTCTCTATGCTCGCGGTCAAGGCGGTAGAGTCATGAACTCTAGCTTACGTAGAAGCCTTGAACGTCCTTGGTACCTCTTGTCTGTTCGATCGACCTTATTTGGGGCAACTTGCCAAGAAATGCAGTCGCGCTCATAAATGCTGTTAAATTATTGCAGATAAACACTATTAGTGATAAAACCAAAACGAAATCTGCAAATAAGTAAACACAAAACGATAGAATTAAAAAACAATGACGTCGCTAAATTCCTATATTTATTTAAAATGCTTATTTTATTTCGCATTTAATTGTAAGAATATCTGGGAGACCGAGCTTTGCTCGGAAAACATATAAAAACTCAAATATGCGCGTTTTTCCAGAGATGAGACTTAGTTAGATCAATTTTTCGCCCCCTAAAACCCCAATATAGCAAATTTCATAGAAATTGTTACAGCCGTTTCCGAGATCCCCGAAATATACAAATATAGATATAAATAAATATACAAGAATTGCTCGTTTAAAGGTATAAGATTTGCGCAAGTTGGAAGGATAAATCAATTAGAGTTAAGCGTTGTTTTAAAATTGTGAAGACAAATTCTGGAGCGCAACGGGTTCCGGCCACCGTCCAAACGGGAATGTATCGTTGGTATAATAAATAATTTCGTTAGAGAAGGAGAGATAAGAGTGCGCAGTGCAGCTGTGATCGCACTGCGTCTGAGGCGGGCAGAGCGGCGCCGGCCACTTGGCACCGCTCTCGGTCAACGTCCCCGCGCCTCCATAAAAGCCTCCACAGGCTTGAGCCAAAACAATTTCGACAAATTCCTTCGGCAGTGCCTTAACACGCATGACTTTACGATCCTTCCGCTCTATACCCCGCGAACTCTCGTTTATTTTTGGCGACGCTCGCTCGAAATATTTTTATTGATATTCGAGGCTGCTTGGTATTTTTTTATCGCGTTATCAGATCAAATATTGCCCTTAAGCGCCAGGTTATTGCTGAAGGTGCCGGGTCGGAGCTTCGAGGAATGTCCCCAATTTGACAAACTGAAGCAGCACTACCTGCCTAAATAGTTTATTAAAATCAGTTTACGTTTTTATTATCGGTTTGGCAGATAATTGGTTGTGTATCTTAAAATCCTTAAGACCTTGTAAATTATTAACACGCTTGTTAAAACGAAACTTTTTTAAATGTATAAACGATCATATATAAAAAGTAGGCTTAAGTCCATGCTTAAGTCCTATTACATAGACATTTTATTCTCATTAGATAAGCTTTTCTCATTAGAGCCATTGCTCTAATCTCTTCTTATATGTATGTACGTGGCAAGGTCGTCTGTTTAATATTAATACTTAGCTTAGGTACATATAGTTTTAATATTTAGCATAAATTCCACGCCTCGACAATAATTTTACTGCCAAAATGTGTCATGAATGAAATAACTTCTGTCACGAATTTTGTTCTAACTTAAGACACTAAAAAAATGTTGCAAACCTGTGTATATGTGTATTAATAATAAACCTGTACATTTATATTTCCGAACACATATATTTAGAATAATGAAAGGTCTCATCTCAAAAAAGGGGGTTTAAATTTTTGACACTTTTTTTGGACGTCACACATAAAACACAAAACATCTTTTATTAAGTATTATAATTTATTATCACAATTATAACATTTCTAGGCATCTATAACTAAATATAAATAAAATAAACTAGTCTAACTTGATAAAAGAGAACGCCGAACTAAAGAAGCTTTTGTACTTTAACTTTAATCTGGTACTTAACTCGCTACGGAAGTACTTGTATGATATGGAAATATCACTGCGGTGGATCTCAAAAGATTCAATAATGTCGGGCAAAACCAAAATCTAAATGTCAAGTTCATGAAACAGATCGTGATCTATGAAATGGCAGATAGTTATATAAATCGCAGGCGTGCACTAAAGAAATAATTGTTGCCTACTTATTTACAATACTGATTTATGAGTGATTTGTTTGTTTGGTTTTTGGTATGTACATGTATGAATTGATTTGTCTAGTTGTTGACTTTTTCTCGTATCCACTTGCCGGAGTAGGGGGTCTCTAACCGCTTCACCTTGGGCCTGAAGCCCTTCTCGTCGGCAGTGTAGTCGACGCGGTACATGAAACCATCGGGCCCTATGTATTCGTAGAAACCTTCCGAGGCTATGCCCTCGTCGATCGAGTTCGGGTTCTTCAGAATGGCTTTTTCTTCGGCGCGAATCTTGTTCTCGGTCTCAAAGCTGTAAACAAAAGTTTAAAGTCAGTTATGCGAGTTCTGATGAAGCTCTCGATCGTATTCGGGACACACATCGGAAGCTATAAATCATCATTTCGTGGTAATTGAAGGCAAGGCCACTTTTATAAGCTTTTTATATGGTTGTTAAATGCGAATTTATTGGAACTTTACAACACAAAACTTATTAATCATCCTTTCGTCCGTCGGATTATGATGCGCACTATCATTTGACTCAAAATTTACAATGTTAAACGACGATTTCACCTTCGCTATATGTGCATAATAAGCCAATCACAACGAGGCCGTTTTATCAGAAGACATTTTACAATAATTTGCTATTTAATTTGTAATTTTACATTTAAAAACCCATTATCATGCTTTTAATATATTTTAATACCTAAAATACTTTAAACTTTAAATCTTATAGAGTTAACGTTAACGTTTATAAAATACTACATCTATAATTGAATTCCAAACGTCCAAACAGGTTTTTATCGTTGTATAATTTTGCACAATAGATATTAAAAATAATTTGAATACTCTGTCAAGGCTTCTCTTTGAATATATGATTTTAGTATCTGTAGGTACTCGTACTCAATGCAGTTATGATTTACAAATGTCAAGATTACCTAAAAAATAATTATAATTGATAAATTATCGTTTCCGATTCGCAACTTCAAACGGACTAAATTAAAACAAGCAATCAGTCATTCATGTCCGGCTAAACAGTAAAATATTCAACGAGCTAATTTTGGAAAACGAGTTGATTAATTCCTTTATCGTAACGATATATCACGGAGCTATTTTTCTATGCTAATGACAATGATAAGCTTGACGCTAAGTAAGTAAGGCCAAGTTCGTACTGTCGGTAAAATAAATCTTGCATGTTACATGCCCAATTTGAATGTAAAATTAGAAATTAATTTTGAATGGAAACGGTAATATAACTTTCTTTATATTTTGTTATAATTATGATATACGTATATTTTTTTTACAAATTATACCGAAATGCTCTAATTATTTATGCATGTTTGTTTTCTAGTTCGTTGATCTGTAAGTAACTGCACCAAAGCAGGGGCCTAGTGATTTATTTATATTTTTTTATCGAACCTTGAAATTAATAGGTAGATCATGATGCCAATTTCTCTAACAATTAATTATGCTTATTCACGTTACTTACTCAAAATCGTATTTGTCCTCATGGTAGTTGTGCTTCTGGCTAATGATCTTAATTCCATTGTTCCTATAGTAACCTTCCTTATAGTAGGGATTGTCATCGCCAGGCTGGAGCACTAATCTGTACTGGTCGACGGATTCTGCGCCTTCGTAGGGTTCGTATAGGTGCGCATACGGCCCGTAGCCGCCATCGTACGGGTTGTCGATGTGTATGTAAGGGTTGGGTATGTGCACGTATTTACCCTCGTCTCTCGGTCTGTTGTACCTGTGATAGAATAATGGTATGCTTGAATCAAATTATGATAGATTTATTGTTTAAATAACATGCTAGTTACACAGAGAACTTTCGTGCGTTAATTTTTTTTGGTAGATGCTTATTAAATCTATGTATATAGATTTATAAGTTTGTATATACAAACGTAAAACTGCTAAATACTCTTTTATTCTACTAGACTTGGAGTACGAAATTTCTCAAACTGTAAATAATGTAATGACCTTCTAGAGTTTAAATTGGTGAAGTTTACTTGTATAAAAATGGTTACTAATCTCAATATCAATAAAAATACTTTATAGATATCGTCAAACTACAAGTTCTCAACAGAATGTACGTTAAAATGTCAATGCTGATCTAAGGCACTGCTAAATTCGTAACGTGATATTTAAAGCCTACCAAATATGTCCCTAAGCACTAAATTAACATTTTAAGCATCCAGCCTACTTATTTAAATGTTAGATGAATAATATACGTTAGAAACATTGGTATTTACCTGCCGGATTCACCGTACTTCTCAGGAATCCACTTGCCATTGCTAACCGGCGAAGCCACAGCCGCAGTGCTGATTATAACCACACACTGTAAAAAAAAACATTACATGAAGACCCTTGATTGACCCTAGAATAAATTTACTACTATCAAATTTAAAAAATTAAAATTACATTATAATTTATAACAGTAAACTATAAGCGTAGTTATTAATTTAAGCTAAGCTTATAATGTTATTGACTGCACTTTATTAAATATCTTAATTTAAACCAAAAAATAGAATTTACCACAAAACGGAGCATCCTCGAAACTCCAAGAGTCCTTGTAAAAATAACACTGCACGTTACAGTTCTTTTAAAGATCACTTATTCACTGCCGTACTCGTGTGCACGATGCGGAAACTTGCGCGCTCCGTATGTACACTCCTTAGAGAATTTCAAATCGTTGTGTTGATTTCGAAATCAACGCTTCGCTTTTTATACATTTGCAACATCAACTCATCTCTGCAGAAGCACCAACACACGCGCGCGGCGCCTACGTCACCCCGCATACAAACCCGTAACATACATGACACTACATATTTTTTTTGTCTCTGCATAACATTGTTGATCCCAGTCACTTTATTCGGGTATCCGTGTTACAAAAATCACATTCCATAAAGCTATAAAATAAATTTTCTAACAAATCGCGAGAGAGCGTGAATAATAACTGTGTTAAAAGCTGTACCTATTGTTTGCGCGTTTTCAATTGGGGTTGATATTGGCTATTTTCGTGACTTAATTGGTGGAAAGGGTAACAATTACATGATTCACATTGAAAGAACAGATTTTTGGTTCTGGTATCGAATGACGTTGCTATATTTGGTAGGCCCAATGCAATAACATTAAAATGTTCCATTTAATTATATTGCAACGCAATTGAGATTTGATTTAAGATGTTAACATTAAAATAATATATTTTACTACACAAGCACAGTATTTATCTAATTTGATTTACATGAATACAATAGAGTAGTAAAAAATTCAGTAAAAAGCGACATACAAGTTCCTTTAATAAATGTAGTCCAAAATTATACGGGTAACTGCGGAACAAAGTAAATTTTGTTTATCTAAGAATCACTCAATCAGTGCAATATTAAATTAAAATCTACTTTCACTGCATTTCTCTTATCCCGACCTTGTAAAATTCACTTGATACATTAGTGATTAGCATACACGGGTGGTTGGATTAATCTTAATGGGTGGACTTTACGCTGAACATGACATAAACATGTTTTTGACATTTTTAAAGGATGACGAAGTAAGAAAATTTACATTTTCTTTGGTTTTCAAATATTATTGATGTTGTTGAGATAAAAATAACCCTTGTGTATATACCCAACTATTTCGCTAATAATATGTGGATAGGTAGGTACCTACTATGTTTGATATCTTAAAGCTGCTTTTAAGACGAAACAGGAGCTGAGTTTTAAATATTTTAGGTAAATATACCCCTCTCGCTAACGGAAGCGGCACCTAAAAGTAGTGCGATAAGGACAAGGCGAAAAATCCTGCGTAAAAATCTCAAAAATCGAGGTTTCGTACTCCTCTGTTTCCTCCTCCAAAACTTAACCAATCGTAACCAAATTTGGAAATCTAAATGATTATGAAATTATCTGTGTCGGACCGTTTTGCTTTTTTGGCTAATTGATATCAGTTTTGAATGCCACGCCTCTCATTGCGGCATAGTCAATTAGGCCATTTTGGCCATTTTTGAAGGGCTATAGCGCCTTAAAAAATATCAAAAAAAGCAATACGGTCCGACACAGATATTGACAATATTAATCTGTGTTGAAGAAATCATTGCTCTAGCTTCAAAAACCACGGAGGAAAACAAGGAGTACGTTTGTATGGAGAAATGACCACTCCCGTTGGCTCTTAATGACGATTCATTATATGTACTTCCTTTCTAACGTCGTTTTCTATCAAGTTTTTCTTGGGATCCACTTTCTTACTTATTATATATTATATCATGTACGTACTAGTACCTAGTACTAACATAAATGTAGGTATCTGAATTGTTATTAAAAATAACATGATGATAGTTTCTAAATTTCTTCGTGAATCAGCATAATTTACGAGGAAAAGTCAAAGGAATTGAGAATTAAAGTTGATAACGAAGATGAAAATTTCCTTTCCTTCCCTCTCCATTTTTATTATCCATCATAGCTAAGTCATGTTTCATTTTAGAAAATATTTTCAATCCTATTTTTGACAACAACATTACATCATCAAAGTTCAAGCGTAGTAGTAGTCACCATAATTTTTTCCATGCCCCAAAATGGCTTTATTATTCGGATCATTTCATAAATTCTTTCGTGTTTACGTCTCCGATCAAAGTTGACAAAAATATTGACGCTTTTCCAAGAAATATGTATAACAATTGTTTGTCATCAAATTTTGTTGAAATAGTTGAATACGAATGTTTCCGTTAAGAGTCGTGTGACGCAGAGGCTACGGTCTCGTGGCGCCATGCGCCAGCGCCGATAGCGGGTAAATAAACATGATTAAGTTCTTAACTATGGAGTTTATAGTATGTTTGTTTGCGTAACTAGTAGCGCTAATAATTTAATATTAATGTATTGTATCTATAATAATAAATATATAATAGGTATTAATGTAATTATGGATCACGTATCTGAAATAAATAAATGTATTATTATTATAATATAAGTATTTAATTGGGTACATTGTTAAGAGGACAGTGGACGACTGCTTCTGCGTACAAACGTAGTCCCCATTTTCTCCCCTGTCTACTGATATTATGGAAAATATGTTGTGAATGTTGTGTTGTGGACACAATTTATTGTATAGGTATTGAGTCTTTATTTGACTTGTAGCATAAACCAGCTCCATATATTTTTAAAAACATAAGAATTAAAAAGCGGCCAAGTGCGAGTCGGTCTCTAGCACGAAGGGTTCCGTACCATTACGCAAAAAACGGCAAAAAAATCTCGTTTGTTGTATGGGAGCCCCTCTTTTTAAATGTTTATTTTATTCTGTTTTTAGTATTTGTTATTATAGCGGCAACAGAAATACATATCTGTGAAAATTTCAACTGTCTAGCTATCACGGTTCATGAGATACAGCATGGTGACAGACAAACAGTCAGACGTATGGAATCTTAGTAATAGGGTCCCTTTTTTACGCTTTGGGTACGCACACCTAAAAAATTGAAAAAAAAACAGGGGCCTATAAATTGCGTAAGAATCATATCATATTTATATTCAGAATAGAAGATGGAGACTACATTTGTATGGCGAAGCAGTCACGTGTCGTCGTTCTTTTTCGTCTTAATGTTCTAATGGATACATTTGTTTCTGATAAGGTAAATGCATACTTTTATAGTTAAAATGTGTAGTTAACAACATTTAAATGTGTCGCGTATAGAAGCGTATGTTGACTATGGCCAGTGGCCAAAGCGGATCGAAACATGTCAAGCGACAATCGACTTATATTTTGTGAGTGACCCTTATTGAGGTTTTTAGTAGGTATGTCTTGATCTCATAAGAGTATATAATTATGGAAATTCACTTTCCCGGGTATTTAAAAAAATAGGAAACGTTTGTAAATTTATGTCCCTTTCCAATAAACACAATGTCAAAATGACGGCTAAAAGATAAACGATTATCAAAGCCTTGTTAAACTTTACTGGCGTTAACATTACAGGCCATTAGAATTAACAATAATTCCACTCGATGGCTTCTCTAAATATAAGTAAATAATTTGATATTACAGGACTAAGAATAATTTTATTTGAGGGAACATTTATTTCAAAATACCAAAAGCACCATTGAATCCGATGAGCTACATTTTCCAATTTCATAATAATTAGCTACGTGCTCATATCTTGCATAATTGCAGGGATAAAAAATTAAAAACGGTTAAATAAATATTCAATAAATAAGGACAGAGTATTTGTATTTTATTATAATTAATTATAGCTACACATAAATTACACGCGACCAAAAGATACTTAGGACACTACCCCAAGATCACGAATAAAAATATCAACAAACTTTCATAGATAAGTAAGCCGATGTAACATTATCTGCTAATAAATCTTTCAGCCCTTCTATCTTAACGTTTAACATTCCACGCGCAATAGCAAATGCAGGATAAAGATCTATCCCATCAGGAAATAAAATTGTGAGTAGCACCGGAAGATAAAAATGGCGTCGCTATCGGAAATGTGAGCTCGAGTGGAAACAGGATGTGACGTTTCTTTTAAATATTTTTACTATTACTGCTCTGATTATTGACCGAAGCGTTAGCGAAGGCCTCTGTTTCAGCTTGGGCAAAAATGCTTTTGTATGTCCGGATGTTCTCCTCTACATGTCGCAATTCTCAACCGAATCTCGTGAAATCTTGTGAGCAGGTTCGATGGTTAAATATATATAATCATTTTATTTATTTAATCATAGGATTTAATCTTTTAACATTAGGTATAGGTAATAAATTAATAATTATAATTGTTAGTACCTATTAGTCGACATCAAGCCTACTGGCACGTTATGAGGAAAAATAGAGCATTTTACGTCCTATGGTACATAGGTTTCAAACAGCTTGGATACGGTGAAACATGTCATCTTTATACCATTTACAACTTTCAAACTTTTTTTTTTATAATGTAATACTTATATACTTTCAAACGCAAAAATTGTATTGAGATGACATCCGTAACCGTACCCAAGCTGTTAAAAAAATGCTATAATAATAGATATAAATGGAATGGAAGTTATTGTTAGCACTAAATTATTGCCATGGTAGCAATTTAGGTATTTACATTAATTGTAATATTATTCACTGTAAAATTCCTTGAATTAATTAAACTGTTCAAACAATAAACTAGAAATAATAATTAGTATTTTGTTATTTCCTTTTCAGACTTGCGTATAAACCGTTTTATAGGAATTGTTTACTGCTGGTTATTATTTCGTCTGCCGGATGTTTAGTGATTCAGGCAATATGAATTCAAACCGAACTCATGACCTTTGACAGACTAACTCAGGGAATTAAAACCAATTTGTGGCCACAAAAACCCAACTTCTAGTAACAAATAATGCCTGGGCCATTTTATTGGTAATCACGTGTCTTCTAAGAAACAGTTTTATAAACCTAAAGAAGCGGAAATCACTTCCTAATGAAAGGATAAAAAAAAACTTTTTTATTTTTATCGTATGGCAAGATTCGAGTCGCTTAAAGTATTAGAAAGTAATAAAGAATTAAAGAACTATATCCAATGTCTTGGCCCATAGGGCTGCGTCTTCACTAGGAGCGAGCAAGTCTTCATGGTTGCCAATAAACTTTCTCTCAGGGCAGTCGACTATTATGTGGTGGATAGTCTGCTTTGGAGCTCCGCAGTCACACTTTGGCGAGTATCGCCACCCGCACTTGAACATATAATCGGCACAGCGTCCATGCTCAGTTCGAAGTCGGTTGATCTGGCACCATTCATTTCTGGGAGCCGGAAAACATCCTGGCTTTTTTGTAGGGTCGAAGTTTTATAGGGACTGTCTAGGCGGATCTGACATCCAGTCCTTTCTCCATTCTTCATTTATATTAAACCCACATTCCCGCAGAGTTTTTGCTGTTTCGTATGGTGGGTTCCGAGATTTCAGGCGGAGCTTTGGTGGGTGTAGGAACTCTTGATAGACGGGTAGGTTTGGGTGCTGGACTATTTTCTCGCTTTCCCTTACCAAGGCGTGCTGTCTTCTGAGGTGAGGAGGTGGAATGTGGCTCAAAGCAGGCAGCCAACGAATAGGCGTCGACTTGACCGTCCCCGTTATACACCTCATGGTATGTCGCAGTTGGACATCGACCTTTTCAGTGTGTGCACTGTTTAGCCAAACTGGAGCGCAGTACTCCCCTGCCGAGTAGACCAGGCTGAGTCCAGTCGTGCGCAGAACATCCGCTGAGGCTCCCCAAGATGTGCCGGTTAATCTGTGCAGTATGTTATTTCGGGTGCCCAGTTTCTTACCTAGCTTGCTTAGGTGGGGGTTGAACGTAAGGGAGCGGTCTAGTGTAACATCTAGATATTTAGGGTGTGGGTTGTAGCATAGAGCTTTCCCTTCAAAAATAACGTTGGGTTTGTATGCAGCCAGCTTATTGTTTAAGTGGAACGCAGACACTTCCGTTTTGTTGGCATTAGGCCGCAGGCGCCATATATTGAAGTAGTTGGTTAGCTCTTCTAGGTCTTTGCTAAGGGCTTGTTCCTGTTCCTTGTATGAAGTGTCCATACACTTGTAAAATGCCCGCAGTAGTTAACAAAAAGTGGTGGAACGTTTTAAACGTGGAACATAAAAGAAAACGTTAGCCCGAGGAAATGTCGCGCTATCACATATTTCACGTGCCAGAATAGCAAAAAATAGCACCGTCGTAATGAATAAATAAACAATACCGGGACAAAAGAATGTCGAGCGACATCGAAACCTTTACAAGGAGGTATCGGCTCTTACAGACACACTTCAAGTCAGAACCCTGACTCGCACGATCCTTATATTATCATCTTATTTTTTTATAGCACACCCACGGTTTACTGTAAAACTTTAAAGGAAAATCTTAGCATACAAAACCTAAATACCTTAATGGGTGAATCGTAAAGTGTCTGAGTCAGGCTGACTCGAGCAGTGTAACGACTAAATATCGGTAAAAAGTAATAAAACCTTAAATAATCGCATTAAAATACTTCATAAAGCCATTTAGCATCGGCTCATACAAATCAGGATCGTTTTAAATGGCTGGAGCTTAAGGTTTGAGTCTGGGAACTTGGTAGGTAGCGAAGTTATTGTTGATGTTTTAATGACAATTGAAGAGGCTACCAAGCAGATCATTCTCCTAAAGGACTTTTAAGGACTTGAAAAAATAAAACACCGGGATAGCGCCGGACATGACCAGTCGCTTAAAGCATATGCAAAATATTAAAAATGAGCATTACATTTTCGTTCATCAGGCAAACTTTCAAAAAAATTGCCTAGTGACTTATAAAATGCAAACCCGCATAATATCAAATAAATACATAAATATAATTTATATATGTTTCAGCTTTCTTTCACAATGTTACTGATAACTCTATGGCAGGGAAATTAGTCACATATTTATAATTATGTAAATGTATGAGATTTAAGTAACGTGTTCTATTTTTAGTTACGTTAGCTTCATTTCTCCATAATATACTCTTAGTTGTGCCCACAATATACAGCTCACATTAAATAAGCCTAACTGCCGTATTCGAACTTCAAGATATTCACAAGAGACGACACGTACTAGATCCATTCTAGATACGTTACAGTTTAGATATCAACTAGTTCTCTTTTGCAGCGCAATTCGGGCAACCAATGTCACTTTTACGTTAGATAGAGTTAGATATCTATTAGTTGTGAATTGGATCTCTTAGTCATATTCTGTGGAAATCGTTCAACAGTATCTTCAGAATCGCGCAAATGTCGAATTTGACAGGTTAGATCTTAAACATATCGTTATCGTATCTTGGTGATGATGATGTCTAAAAGATGTCTAATAGATGTCTATTTCAAAATCCGAATCGGGCCCTTATTCTTTCTAATATCAGCACTTTGTTTTCACGGCTCTACGCCATGTTATTGCTACAAAGTGGGAAACATCTGCTACGTGCTACGATTAAAAAAAACCATTGTACCAAAAAGAAGAAACTGAAATAATATTAATAAATGCGTTAGTAAAAGCTAGTTTTTAAAGCCAATTTCATTCAATGAATATTTTATATATATGTAATTTCCTTTTGCTGCATAATATTTGTAACAAAACAAACGACAAATAATATATTTTTATGATATTCATATTGAAAACGAATTGAAGCCCGTTTTGGTAAAGGTAATTAAAAATAGAAAACTACGGTACAAAGTTTTTTGGGGCAATAAAAAAAAGGAATGTGCAGCGACAGCGAGAAGCCTTACGTCATATTTCTAATCATCGGATAGGAGCACTTGCCCAGGCTTCACAAATTTAACGTAATATTTTATACTAATCTAATATTATACTGTTAACAACATCTTAAACTAAAATATCGTGTGTCTTAAAACGCCCAACGCGATCCGCTGAAACATAATGCAGCATGAAATTTATATTCAGATTTACAGTAAAACCTGATATTAAAAATTCAAACTACAAAAAATATATTTTCTTGTTAATTAACTAGTAAGCTACTCGTACACCTAAGTACCTGGAATATTTAATAATCCCTTAATTACCTGTTTCTAAATATGCATCAGAAAATATGTTGATAATATTTACAAAGCCTTGGGATGAAAATTTGCAGGAGACTAATTTGAGTATAATTATTTGACGTCATCCCAACATCTGGCGCCGGAAACTACCGTCACGCGCTTCTGACGCTCCAGCCCCTACTTGACTCGCGCAAAGCTATATTATGACCATTTTATTTGTTTTCTCTATATTTTTGGTATCGAATATTCGGTAAAATCAAAGGAATACTCTTATTGTTGCAACTACAGCTCATTGATAAAGCGGAAGCCGGTATTATCGGAAAAATTAAAAACAAAAAACATGTTTACAATGTTGACTTAAACGTAAAAGTCTTAATCATTTTTATTAGTTGCTTGTGTGCGCTCGTCTTCATTTAGTAGGCATACTTAGTTGAAGTTTGTGAATGGATTAAAATAAATATCGTACAATCGATACTCGATGTCAAAGACATATTTCGTTATAATTTTTGTGTAATCATATTTTTGACGTTAATTATACCTACTTTCCACCCACACTTGTCCTTTATTTAATTTTCATCTTTTGTAGTCCGACCTAGTTACCTTTCTTATATATATTGTTATATTTTTGTTAAGTATGTGTTTTCTGTCTCGTAATAATAATACAGCTGGCGGACATGCTCTTCTAGTCAACCAACAGATAAGTACGCATAAAATTGCCTCGTTTAAACACAACCTACACGTATTGAAGACGAAAACGCATTCATATCGATTACAACGACGAAAGCGAATCATCAAAAAAGAAAGCCAAGTCCTTGATACTTTTGGCAACCAAATAAATAAGGCTAAGTACTTTTTTCTGTAAGTAAAAGATTCATGTTCACAGGATGCCTTCACGAATTATAGTGCCAAGTGTGTGAATCTGTTTATATCCCTTATAAATTGTATGGGCGCCACATAAATTGAAGAATACGGTCAAAGAAATATACAAACGTTATTTCCTTTGATTGCCTTTCACTTCGCCATAAAATAATATGTACACATGGGTTTTCAATCTAAATTTACACTCGTGCTACGATAAGGGGCTATTCATAAATTACGTAATTTCAAATTAGGGGGAGGGGATATGGACATCGGATGATGGTAGCAAGACGTAGGAGGAAACGGGGTCATTCGAAGCATGATTTTTAGATGATTTTAGGGGGGGGGGGGGGGTCGTCAAAAACCACAGCCCCTAAGTACCTAACTCTTCATGCGAAATATCATACTCAGCTATTAAAAAATAGCATAGTTTTATCAACCGACGAAAAAAAAAACGGAGGAGGTTCTCAAGTCGACGCGTATACATATATATATTTTTTTTTTTATGTATGACCACGCATAACTTTTTACAGAGATGTTCGATTTTGATAATTATTTTTTTATTGGAAAGGGAAATTTTTTTATTATACCCCGAAGTTGGTCCCATATAAATTTGGAAAAAAAAATCCAACCTTAAGGGTAGGAAAATAGGGGATGATTGATTTTTTCACTCACCGATTGTAACGTATGACCACGCATAACCTTTTACAGAGTAGTCGTAATAATAATAAAAATTTGGAAAAAAATCCTACCCTAAGGGTGGGAAAATAGGGGTAATTTATTTATATTACAGAACAAAATAATAGTTAAAGTAGGATTTTTACAATCTGTTATTTTTGGAGTCGGTGCCAGCCTCAAACTTGAGCACCTTAGTGAAGCACCTGCACCGACTCCAAAAATAACAGATAGTAAATATATAAATACGCAGATTTGTGTGATTGATTTCAGAAGTATGTATATACATAGTTCATAGGTATTCACTTGCGTTATTTAAGACAAAATAATTATTTTTTTCTTTTCAGTGTGCTATTGTTTTTGTTGGTCGACTCGTTTCGTGTTAGTGCCGGTTTTTTTATTCCCTTTTAGTTTTTTTTTCGGCGGTTATTTTTTTTGTTAAAAAGTTTTTATAGTATTTACTACTCGTACTTGGTTCAAAATAATACGAGTACCTTCATTTATATACTAGGTTAAAAATATTTTTATCCGGTATATAGTGAATATATAAAGGTAGATAACAAAAATCGCAATAGACTGTCGGCTCGATTCGGAAAATGAATTAGATTTCTACTAGACTTCAACAAGTTACGATACGGATAATTTAAAGATATTTGTAAGATAGATATGTCAAATTTGACGTTTCCGCGATTCTGGAGGTCCTCTTGAACGATTTCGACAAGTTATGACTTAGATATCCAAGCCACATCTAGTCGATATCTAATGTAGATCTAGTTTATCTCTAAATCGTCTCAAGATCTTGTGACTATCTCGAAATCCGAATAGGCCTGTGTGTAGTGAATGTAGTGATAGTAGGTACACTGGTACATATGTGTTCAAAACGCGAAAGTTTTAAATGTTATAAAAGTTTTTAATTTACCTATATATATCGCGAGGAAACTTGCATGCATCAAAGAAGAAATTCAAAGGTGTATGTGAAGTCCCCAATCCGCATTGGGCTAGCATGGGGACTATAGTCGAAGCCCTCTCGCGCATGAGAGGAGGCCTGTGCCTAGCAGTGGGACGTATATAAGCTGAAATTATTATTATTATTTATAGTTGTAGATAACTAACACGTAGGTAACTACTCAAATAAAGAAATAAATAAAGGAGTATTAATACATATTAATAATTAGTAATAGATACATATTAATATTTCTTCAAATATTGCAAATAATTGATTTGTACTCGTAAGTAGGTATCTAAATATTATATCAGACATTCTGAGAGAGTTTATAAGCGTTTTATTAGGATGCCATAATTTATTGTACCCTTAGAGCATTTAATAACTGGAGTCGCCTTTAAGAGCTTACCCCTCTGCCGAAAAATTTGCACAATTGTGCAAACTTTTTTATGGACTGACATGGCTTTTTGTACGTTACGTACAAATCATATTAGTACATTTGACGTCCCCTCCCCGCAAAAATCGGCAGACTGTTTCGTACAGAAAATGACAGCCATGACGTCTCCAGTCATTAAATGCTCTAAGATTGTACCCATCATGTATGAGTCTTGTTTTGGTTTCAACTGTTTTAGAAAGGAAAACTAGTTCTTAATTTGAAATGGAGAACACGTTACCCTCCTCTCAAAATAAGTACGAGTACAAAATAATTGTAGTGTCTTATGTTATGAACAGCAGAGTTTCAAAGAAACCATTTTAAGGCATCGATTGTGCCATGACAATGTTTCTACCTATTAGCCTAATGATTACTAATAGTCTGTTCGAGATCCGGAAAACGGTGAAAAATAGAGATAATACTCCTAAAAATACGTGTGATACCTCATTAGATTCGTCATGATGCCTAGAAAAATGTATGCGAAGCGTGTGTTAGCACACAAAAAATATCAAAAGTTATAAGCAAAAAAGAGGGAAAAAAGTAGATATCTTTTATTTCCCCAATAACTCAATAAGTATTCATATTTAAGAAACAAAAATTAATATGATTGAAGAGGAGGATATTTCCAATCGAACATTCCATACTTCATTCAACGCTGAACACAGCCCTCCGCGCTCCAGTTTTGGGAAACGCGCGCGGTGTGAAAAAGCAGTTACGTAACATTAAATATAATTTTAAAGGTATTAAATATTCATTTAAAAAATAAAAAAAAATATGGTGTATTTTAAACATGTCAACCAATGTATTTCTTGTGTATTTATCTTAAAATTATTTTTTCAACAAGTTAGGCAATTGTTAATTAGCAAATTTTTTTCAAACTTCCTTCTTTATTGAAAACGAAAAAAAAAATTATAAATAACTATCGTAAAATTTTGGCGCCTTCTAGAGGTCTTCTTAATAAGATTACGTTATAAAAGTTCTAAAAAAATTATAGTTTGGTTATAATGATGTTTTAAGTTTTACAATTTTACCTTGATTTTTCGATTTTTGTCAATTTTCTATGTTATTCTAAAACTTATTTTAAGCAAAGTATTAACTTTATTTAACTTTTATAACGTAATCTTATTAGGCATGTATATGAGAAGGGCTCTTAAGAGCGACATAATTTTACGATAGTTATTTATACATTTTTTTTCGTTTTCAATAAAGAAGGAAGTTCGAAAAAATTTTGTTAATTAATAAATGCCTAACTGGTTGAAAAAATAACTTTAAGATAAATTTCTACAAGTAGCACATTTTTTGACATGTTTTTAATACACCATAATGTTTTTCTAAATTTTCAATGAATATTTAATACCTTTAAAATTATATTTAATGTTACGTAATCGCTTTTTCACACCACGCGCGTTTTCCGAAAATGAGGCGCGGAGGGCTGTGTTCAGGGTTGAATAAAAAGTATAAATAATGGAGATACAGTTCTGCAAGTATGGAATGTTTTATTGGAAATATCCTCCTCTTTTATAATATTAAGTTTGGTTTCTTAAATATTTATACTTTTTGAGATATTGGGGAAATAAAAAATAACTACTTTTCCCCTCCTTTTTTGTTTATAATTTTTGATATTATTTGTGTGCTAATACACGCTTCAAATACATTTTTCTAGGCATCATGACGAATCTAATGAGGTATCACATGTATTTTTAAGAGTATTATCTCTATTTTTCACCGTTTTCAGGATCTCGAACAGACTATAAGTTTTATTTTAATTTGCAAGTCTTATTATCATTCTAAAGAATGTTAATGGCGTCATATATATATACTTCGTTCGTATTAAGTGTCAATTTATTTAAATAGCATATGGAGTGATTATTGTTAAGGCGACAAAATAAACAACGTTATTAGGAAAACCTGAATAATTTATTTAGTTCCCATAATATTGATAAAGTAGTGGTTTTTTAATAATAAATAGGCGTAATATTATGTTTTGGTGTGACGTTATATTTGAATTCTGTGCCTTAAGGTGTAGTAGGTTCAGCCAGGAGAGTTTTTGAATAATTGTAGCGCTTTATTAAATCACAATACACGGTTGCTAAAAAAATTATTACTATCTTGTGGCCTTTAACTAGTAACTTCTTCGATTCGAAACATTCGCTAGATAGGAAAAAAACCACTAAAATAGTTCTAAAACGCACTTTAAAAATTAGTTGCAATTTTTGCATAAAAAGCGTAAAATTATGAAAATGGCTTCATAAAATGCGGAATTTTATTTAAGATTGAACTCATGGATTATTATATAAAGTCCATTCCAATAGAACTTGCAAAGTATGTAAACAAACCGCCATATTGAAATTGTCTCTGAATGATGAATTTGCTAGTGATGGGCAAGAGTCTTACTTGGTCCTTTACTTAAGGCCGTAACACACTATTGCACTGCATCACGAACTTGGTGCGTCGCATCCATAAGTGAGAGCGAGAAACAGATATCTCTTTCTCGCTCTATAGTTCGTTTTTTTGCATTAAAAAGAACTTGAAAGAAGGTAAGCGATCTTGACATGTCTTTTAATTGAAAAACGCTTATTAAAAATCAGTAACTATTACTTATGAAAGCAGAAGAATATAAATGATCGTATTGGATTCATTATTGTTACATATTTGCCGTAACTTATTTTTTGAATGTGTTTTTCAATCAAAAACAAAGACATAAAGATTGTTTACCTTATTTTTAATGCTAAAAACGAACTATATATCACTTATGGGTGCGACGCACCAAGGTCGTGGTGCGGTGCGATAGTGTGTTACCATTTTTAGGGTTCCGTACCCAAAGGGTACAACGGGACCCTATTACTAAGACTTCGCTGTCCGTCCGTCTGTCTGTCACCAGGCTGTATCTCACGAACCGTGATAGCTAGACAGTTGAAATTTTCACAGATGATGTATTTCTGTTGCCGCTATAACAACAAATAGTAAAAACAGAATAAAATAAAGATTTAAGTGGGGCTCCCATACAGCAAACGTGATTTTTGACCAAAGTTAAGCAACGTCGGGCGTGGTCAGTACTTGGATGGGTGACCGTTTTCTTTTTGCATTTTTTTCCGTTTTTTTTTTTTTGCTTTATGGTACGGAACCCTTTGTGCGCGAGTCCGACTCGCACTTGCCCAGTTTTTATGTCAAACCATATCGAATAATAATCTTCGTTGATTGCTGCCGTCACTTTTTCAACAGTGGGCAATTCACCATCAAAATAAAATTGATGTACTTTTCTCCTAATAGCCGTCAACGTAAAATTATCAAATTTGCTAAGTTTAGCGCGGTTTGGTGGCCTGCTGGCTGCGGGTTGTTTAACCGTCCCAGTTTTTTCATAAAACTTAATCACGTTATCAATTGTATGGCTAGAAACTCCCATTATTTCTGAAACAATCGGTAGCACGTCTTTTTTATGGGGATAGGATGGCAATGTCTTTTCTACGTACTTGTACACATTAATAGCAATTTGTTTTTCATTTTCCGTCATTTGAACTGGAGTGTGTTTCGCTCTCTTTCGTGGTTGCAAGTCCGAAGTTTGAGATGTTCCTGGCTGATCACTCATTTTTTCGTTGCCGGCAATAATAAGCAATATCAGAATCCGTGTAAGGTAGCAATAAGTCGTCGTTCCAAAGTTAAATAATATCCAGATCACAATGCAAAACAAAATCCGTAAATCAGGCCAAGTCGTTAGAAAATTCAATAACAAAGAAGTAAGATACGCGTACATGCCAAGAAAAACAGTGAACGAGTAAAATAATATTGAAACCGTCAATCATTCAACAGTCATTATTTTGTCAAATGTAGGGTAGATTTTTATTTATGAACAGTCCAAAACAACCAGTTATAATTTTCCGTAGTTTAAAAATAATGTTTAAAAATGGTGCGAAAGAATGGAAAAGGTTATTTAAAAAAAAGGAATTAAAACGATTAATCTGAGTTTACATATTTATTGAAATTTAAAATTGTCAAACTACCGCGTAGTGTATATAACCGCGTTGGCAGGTACAGACCGTGAGTCGCGTAGTGTGTAGCGGCTTTACGAGTATATCACCAACTTTAGTCACAACACTACCCATCATAGACAATGTAGAATGTAAAAGAAACAAAAACGTCATTACATCAGGGCCTAATAACCTAACTTATGAAACCATTTTAAACTTTTAATGAAATATCCAAGATACAGTTATATATTGTTGTATTTTACGGTAACGACCGCTTTAATAGTGTATAGTGTATGTGTTTCAATGGTGTTTGATGAGATTATGTGAAAATTCAAGGAGAAACAGTGACAAAACAAAGTTACGTGCTTTGTTGACAAAGTTAGCAAGTTCTATTGGAATGGACTTTAGGTATTTGTTAAAATTTTCAAAAATTTAAAATTAGGAACATAATATCCGCGTTCCCGGGCACGCACACCCATCTCGTTCACGCTTACGCTCAGTGAGAGAGAGAGAGAGAATAACCTGAACCTACGGGGCCTTTATTGTTTCTAGTTTTTCGTAGGCGGGTTAGTGGGTTCAATACCCGAAAAGAATACAACGTGTCCCAAAATTCAACGATAAGCTGGCACCAGAAGATGGACCTGCTCATGACTACTCGAGGAAAAAATATAAAAAATATATCTCAATTTATTATGGAATTACAAAAAAATGAAAATCGACACCCCTAATGGTATTTTTAACGACCATGTCTACAATTTTTCTAATATTTCTGTTCTTTTTTTGTATCGGCAACCTAAGTAGCACTGCTATCCACCACAACCCTTAAAATACCAGAATACATGTAGTTTTGTCGATTTTCATTTTTTTTGTAATTCCATAATAAATTGAGATATATTTTTTTATTTTTTTTCCTCGAGTAGTCATGAGCAGGTCCATCTTCTGGTGCCAGCTTATCGTTGAATTTTGGGACACGTGGTATATTATGCACTTGTAAGTGTGTATTTTATAAATCTACGTAACATGTAAGCGTTATGGTATACACTGTAAGCTTGTGTGGTGTGTATGAATAAACAATATAGATAATATCAATTATCATCATTGGCCACATCATCTGTTGTAGATGCTTGTTGCGGCTCTTGTGGGTTTATGCCTTATGGGGTCCCGCATCGCCGTGGCAGCGCGGCATTTTATAAATATAAGTAATAGTAATAGTAGTAGTAATCACTTTATTGTACACAACACAGGTTTACAAAAATAAATTACAGTAATGGAAATACAAAGGCGAACTTATGCCTTCGCTTCTTCCTTGGGGAGTAATAATAGTCATTATAAAAATACTTCATTAGTTTTCTAAAATTGTAGACTACAAATACACAATGTTTCTTTTTCAGAGTTTTTTTTATATAAAAACTACTTTAATATTATGCAGTAAATAAAATAAAATAAAAATAAATCTTTATTCCTTTAAAGTCTTTAAACCTTAAACATTACATATTTCAAATTATAAAATGTATTAACAATATAAAACAGGTGTATCAGGTATAAGTAGATAGCATGGATGGCAGGAACATCATCAGGATGCATCCAGAAGCATGGCATAAAAATTGTTGACTTTCGAGCTTTTACCTAATACCTACCTAATGATGTGTAAAATTTTCAAACAGAAAAAAAAAGAGTTTACGTGTGTTGTGACCCGCCGGAATGCGACCTTCACGCCGTCCTCGAGAATTGCCGCGTGGCTGGCCTGCCTCCCTCGTAAAAAATATCTTTAAATATATACCTTCAATGTGCATCCTCTCCTTTCAGCTAAATAAAATAAGTGGCACATTACAGTACATTAAACGGTAAACTCATAAGAAGTAAATTAGAGGCATATTGCCTTTTACTATTTTTCTAGATTTATTTGCAGAGATGGCGAGACAAGATAACGACGTCTTAACAAAATTTAAAAAGGTTTTAGTTAAAGATGTTTTCAGGGTTTGGTAGCCAATATGTGTATTTTATTCTGTAACTGTAAGGCATATTTTAATAAAATGTCAACTGTGTATTTTGTAAACCTAAAAGGCTATAACTTGTGTATGTGTACGTGTGTTCTGTGTGCTGCTACTTATAAAAAACACCCCTCAAATTACAAATCACAACGCTAATTGCAATTAAATTGCTAAAAAATGAAAATGCACTTAGCCGGTTTTTACATAACATTAAATATTTAGTCTTACATAACATTGTAATACTACAATTGATTGTATCTCGGTCGACATTTTGCACCTATCAATATGGGCGTTAGTTGTAAATGTTATGATATATACAATACTGACATGACTTGTTCAAAACGGAACACTTGATCGAGGTCATAGAACTTTTCAAATGCTTCTACTGTTCTTCCTATAACTTCAATGTTAGTAAGTAATCCATTGATCACAATAACAGATGACCTCCGTAAATAATTTTAATGCCAGTATAATCGTTTTTCAATAATAGTTGGATTAGGTATTATCGAATTTGTGTATTGTGAACCGATACGTGTAATTATTTTGTTATTTAAGTATTTACTGATTTTTGTTTACATATTAGATTGAAACAGGAAATTATTGATTAGTAATCATAAATATATGTAGTATCTATTGCTATTGAAATAGAAGTACCTAACCGAGAAGAATTTGTGCAGTAAAAATAACAAAAATCAATAAAAAACAGAACTGCTTTGAATACTTGTTACCCTACGGCCATTGACTCCAGTGACAAAAACATATAAAAGCAAGAACGCGTAACAGGTTTGGGAATCAAGACATCTTTTTTCCATTTTCCTGTATCCAACACCTTTCATTAGTTCGCAGTATCGGGATAGAGAGAAATCAACGTGTCAGGTAAATCTTTTAATCAAGGCGTTCCTGTCTGTCGGCTGATTGGCGACGAACCCGCGTGACTGATAAAAGTGATAAACAAGCCGCTGAATTTTAAATAGTTTTAAATTAAAAGAATTTAAATATGTAGGTACCTATGCACTATGGGTCCTACTCGTATGCATACCAAACAATTGACTATTGCAAGTTACCTTCTTATAATACGATGGAGTATGAGGAATGGAATTTATTCAAAATTATTTTTAAAAGAGTTTTACTACATACACGCTACACACTTAGGTGAAGAGCTGATCTCCAAAATCACCTAATTATGGGTCGAATCCCCAAATCGGATCAAAGGCAAGTTATGTGAATGGCCAAGGTAAACAAATCCAATCTTATAAGTCAACTTTCTCAATGGTAGGGGAGCCCAAGAGGGGATTTTTGTGTTTACTCAAGCGCGTCAGATTAAGATATGAATGATATCTTGCTACCCCGTGTAGTCTACCTTTACCCCTTTTAGCCATCTATGTTGAGCCCTTGATTGGTGGGGGGTTCAACAAATTGTTAAGCAGATTGTGGATTTGGTCATATTAGTCCAAATTAACGCTATAATTGTGCTATTACTAAATCTGATAATTATTTGCACGCATGTACTTAATCTGACGGTTACAATGTAAAAATTAGGCGTCAACCTTGTGTTCGTCAGATTAAGAAAATGCCTACAAATAAGTGTTATATTAAGTTATAGAAAAAATATAGCATTAACGTGGACAAAAATGACCAAACCCACAAACTGCTTATCGATTTTTTAAACCCTCCACCAATCTTCCGAAATTAAAAAAAAATTGTAGAGGCTTTCCGGCTCGCTGAAAAAAAACCTTATATATTTTTTTTTTCTTCTTATCATCTAATATTTCGATTCCAATAGGTCTGTATGACGCTCGAGTAAATCCCGATTTAGCATCGTGGGCTCCCCTACTACAAATGATGTAAAACTGGGAATCAAATCCCGGACCTCTTAAGCGAAAAGGTCATCTACCACTCGGTCGCTATTGTATTTAAATAACAAATAAACGTCACGAGCGCCCTTTACCCTCCCGTATAAGACTTAATGCGATTCGGTGACAGTGCAAAGAAACCTACAACAATGAGAGATAATCGCGAATGCGAAACGAATTATTTTAAAAAAGGTCAGGTCTTTGTCAAGTAATGTTTTTCATTCGCCCTACGACATTTTACATGTACCTACTTCCTTGACGTTAATATGACGGTAATTAACAAAGTGAATGTTGTGCTTGTCAGCTTTTACAGTGTTTGTAGAGATCGTTTGACCTCATTACCCATATGTCAAATTCTTTGCATAGTCTATTTTATTTATTTATAGAGTGCCTAGCATGATTGGCAATAACACTCCATAAACCTTATCAACCGATTTTAAGTATTATATATAGTTAAGTTAAATTCGCACGCTAAAATTTTTATTCCAGTAACTCATGAGCTTCAATTGACAATTGATTTAGTATTTTGATATAAGTAGTGCCTGATGTAATTAAACGTTATAACTTAATGGTCAGAGCTTTTACGAGTAAGTAGAATACAAATCCTGAACTTTAGCACATATGTAGGTAGGTACGTATGAGGAAGCTATAACACAATCCTCAGAGACAATTATTTTCATATTGTTATCGTACCTACACTTTTTTGAAACTTTTTTATTACGTTACCGTTTGAAGTTGGACATTACCCGTCAAGTGATAGAACAGTCATAAGGGTATTGGAATTTTTATAAGAATAAATGAAATTTACTCCTTATAATTATAATATATTTTACAACCTATTTACTTAAAAAAATTGATGGAAGTGGTTAAGAACCTTAATTCGTTGGAATCATTTATATATTTTTCACCTATTTCTTGAAGCCATGTCCAACTGGCTAATTATAAATAAGTAATATGTTTTACAAACATGCATGGAATTATTGTTATTACGTTCGTAATAGTAGGCTGCAAAACATCGTCTTGCGCGCAAAGATTTCTAAAGTATAAATATAATGTGGCTCGTTCATAATTATAATGCCGAGCGAACATGGGCACCAACGAAAGTGTGCACCAACGCCATTTGCGCACCAACGAACTAGCCTACTTCGTAGTGCCCGTAAGGATCGTATTTACGAAGTACCTATAATAAATAAGGTAATGGTTGCGCGCGATAATGAGAAGCGCGCCGGCATTGAATTATCACACACATTTGACGGCCTAGGCCGGCAAAATGACATGGTTACGCGTCACGCGCCGCACTTTACATTTAACTTTTAGGTTATTTATTGGTTTTTGGTTAGTTTATTTTTTAGAAAAGCACTAGGTACTTTCCATACCTCAGCCGGGATATTTTTTTGCTGGCCTTGTGTTCCTCTCTTACTTCGCTCGGCCCTTTATATATTATCACCTCACCCGACCGGCAAGTCCCTATAACCTAGATCAAGTTAAAAGGGACTTGCATAGAGTAATGTCCCTACTATTTTATATTATTAAAGAGAAATTATTTCATCTTTAAATGCGATATTTGGTGAGTTGGAACTGACGATGAAAACCATATACTTCCCCATATTCATGAAACGTTACGGGCCTGATTTAGTTAAATTATGTTTTATCCCTTTCTAAAAATACATAAGTCAAAATGACGGATAAAGACAAACGATTATTATCTAATTGAGGTTTGTAGCGCGTTTATTAATAAGGGAGTAAATGTTGGAATACTCTTTTGTGAAGTTTTTCCTTTTTATTTTTTTTAAAGGTTGTTATTTTATACGAATATTATTATCATATCTAAAAACGTAAAAGAATGATGCTTGCTCTAAAAACATAACAACACGCGACAATTTAAACATTCCACTGTATAAATTATAAAAGTGCCGCCAGACCGTAACTAATCTACATACTATAACAATAATACTTGTTTACTGAGACAGAATGCGTAAAAGACGCCCAACAAACAGTCCAGAAATATTTCTTAAACACGTGTAATCACTATACACACGTGTATTCTCAATAGATATGGTGTAGGTAAACTTGTAAAATATGTTTTCTTTATAAAAACATTAAAAATGTTACTTATTTATTGTCCACTTGCGACGCTAAGTGAAATGACTAACCAGCTAACTAACTGGCATTGCCATCCAAATGTATTTTTAAAGGTTTGTCTTAAAGTTGATCATGAATCTCCCCATATTTGGGTGGTGTAGGTGGCAAGTACGGCGCGGCTAAGGGCGCCCACAGACAAGCCGCGGTTGCGGCCGCGTACTGCCAGCTTGTGGCTGCAGCGTTATGGCGCAAACAGCTCGTGTATGTACGCCGTTATTTAGAGGACACTGCGACATAGTAAATAAAGCTCGATTTATAAGGGCTGGTCCAAAATTTGTACTGTTCGTGGGCAGAACTGTAGTGGTCTCGGTTGGAACATAATTATAACCATACTATACGTTACCTGACACGTACTTGGACAATTTTATACATACTTATAGATAAAATCAGTCTGTCTGACAGTTATACTTTTCGTAAACCAACGAACGCAATAACCTTTAAATATCAAACTATTTTTCAATAAGTTCGAAGGATTGAGTGTCCACTAATTACACTTAAGCTAATTTACAGACATCCATCAATAACCCCTAAATTATTGAAATTTCGCCTGCAAGTAATATATGCAGGAGGTTAAAAAGTTAACGTAAATTATTGAAAGTATTTATTATTAAACAGTTCAGTTAATTGATTAAAATCTAAGTTTTAATATATAAGTAAGTATAATTAGTTGAAGTAGGCCACAAATTGCAAGATTATTATTAGAAGCTTATCAAATCAACACTTATTGTTGTAGGAACACAGTTCAGGGTTCTTAAGAAACGTCTTCTGGTGAGTAACGCCTTTCAGTCATGGATCGTCTCGGCAATTAATTAATTATATATTCATGCTTTTTTTTAAGTCTTTTAGTAATGACTACCAAAAGACCTTCACCACCAATAACCTACCGATTACCAAAATGTTCAACTTTGGGTTTATTGGTAAGTATACTTAAATTACTTTATACTTGAGAGGTATAATTAAGATAAACTGATTTACGTTTAGTTGATCTACTACTGGATCTTCATAGGTCCCTAACCGTCACGAGCTTTCAATATACACGGTGTGGCCTGTAACATGAGCAAAGAATTAAAACATAGATTGTACTCCTCAAACGGTGACACTTTTGTTCAACAACTTTTAAAAATTATGAAGTATTTAGACTCCCTATTTTTCATACAAAATAAATATTATCTTCAATGGACGCCATCGCCACGCCATATTATTGTGATTGACGTTGCTTGTCACGCCTTAAACATAACAAAATTCGCAATACATTGCGTCTTAGAATAAACTTTAAAGTGTAATAAAAATCAAACCACAAGTTATTTTTAAAAGTCGCTGAACAAATGTTGGTCAGTATGAGGAGTACAGCCTACAGTTTAATGTTTTGCTCATGTTACAGGCCACACCCGGTATGTGTGATATACTATTAGAACAAATTAAATTATTTTCAGATAATATTATTAAAAAAATTTTTTTTATCAAGTAGAAACACTACTATATAATACTACTATATTACTATTATTATACTACTATTTATTTCAGTTTATGTATATGTGTGATATGTTTAAGTATTATGGGGTTAGTGACCTACGAACTATTTGTCTCGTTTTGCGTGTGTTTATCTACCCACGCCGCAACATTTTCACTCAAACCCAACCAAATTGCAACAGCCCGCTGCAGCGCTCATGTAACACGGCTTTCAATGTGATATTTAAGCGCACGCGCCGAGCTCCGCGCCGGCGCCTTCGTATGACGCCAGCGTTCTCCCTGGACCCAAAAAGTCGTATGTTCGCACTGAATATTAAGTAGTTGAGTTGTTTTGACCGAAACTGATAAAAATCGCGACACAACATCCGCCATACAATTAATATCTGGTACATTCCTCGCATTCTTACGTATTCCTGTTTTCGATAATGGTCTACATCGATTCAGTTATCGAGAACGGCGCCAGCGCCTGTTAAACGGTATCGGTATTGCCGGCGCCTGCGCCGCGGTGAAGAAAAACGGTGCAGGTGAATTACGATCATTGGTAATGTATTATAAGCGTGTAAGGGAGATGTGATAAAAGGTGATGGTTGTTGTTTGAAGATTATAAAATTGCTGATTTGCTCACATTTTGAGACGATCATAAAATTACTATACCTATATGTTAGCAGCGACGAGGCGTCCATAGAACTTAATTCACATCATCGCACTGGTTGTTTAATTTTCAGGAAGCTAAATTCCATTAAGGGAGCATTCTTCCGACAGCTCCGGCTTTCATTTTTATTTTTAACACGCCGTCACTGATGCATTCATTAAGCAGATTATGATGACTCTCTTTATGAAAATAAATTGACTAAGTATAACATAAAACAGTTAAGAACATTAAAAAGGGAATGAATAAGTCCATTAGCGCTTAAACTTTTGTAAAGGCTGGACAACTTTACTGTTGACCAAAAAGCTGACAGCTCTTTCGATCAATGAATAACTACCTACCTAACAACTACGAGTTGCTGCCAGAATTTTCAAAATAGTGACGAGTGAGTTCATTTTTTACAAATACATATTTAAATAAATACGTAAGTAATAGGTTGATACTATTACCGTTCATCATCAATTCTCATGTACTCAACTTTACTGGAGAGATCCTACAAAGGGATAAGTTCGACTTTGTTCTGCCTATTATTATTTAAAGTGTCATTCTATGGAACTTGCTAACTATGTAAACAAACCGCCATATTGAAATAGTCAAAGAATGATGAATTTACTAGTGACTTTTGTTTACATAGTTAGCAAGTTCCATAGAATGACACTTTGCACTTTACCATACGTATGTAGTCTAGTGTAGTATCAGTGTAGGAAATCTGTAAGACAATAAAGAGCTAATAAAATATACATTTTATATATACTTGTTGTATAAAACGCCTTATTTACGATGTTGCCTCAATTTCCCGGTAGATGTAGCCTTTCATTTCGGAAACTAGCTAACGCTTGTATACCGTGGATTTCTTAAGATATTTATTGAAATTTGTATTAAGTGTGATTTGTGTGAGCCAGGCAAATATACGTCAGTTTATTATTAAACTCGGTATTTGTTCTTACTTCCCCTTCGAGACCTTGGTGCAGAGTGTACATGGTCCCTCGATCGGATAAGCGAGCGGCTTTTTGGAAGTTCAGTTCAGTGCGGACTCACTTCGTCCGTGTTAGACGGGTAGAGTTTCCAGCTACCTGGGATTACTAGCGCCATCTAGCGACGAGTAGCCGAAGCTAAACACGGAAGCGGATACGAGTGGCAGCAGTTTAGAGGTCAAGTGGCGCCATTTAGTACCAGCAACTGGAAAAAGAAGTTCAGCGAAGTGTGACGTCACGTCAGTTCAGTGAGTTGTGTCAAGTGTGAATCGTGAGTACTTTAAAATTTATTTCAAGAGATTTTCAACCTTGTGAACGATAGTTTATTTTGTGATATCAGTTTATTTTGCTATGGAATTTTGAACTTTATTTACAAGAAGATATTTACTTTGAAGAATTCGATTGTTTACATGAACATAGAAAATATTTGGCTGTAGTTTATATGGAATATTAACTTAGAATAATTTAGTAGAGTAGACACTTAGAATAATTCGGAAAATCCTGTTGGAACGGGGAATCCATGCCCGATTTTGCTCAGAGTGTATTAAAGTTCAAACACTTGTAAAATTTTCAAATATTTTAAGGCTTCTTTTAAGTGTTTATTTCATAGTATTTTTACAGTACTATAAAGTTCAAATTCAAATTCTGTTTTGCCTAAAGCTATTCATTTGTAAACATCATGGATTCATTACTTAACTTTCAAAATGACTTGTCTAGTCGTATATTCAAGGCGCGAGTTAATTTCAAAAAATCTCCTAAGGCACGCATAACGGAGCATTTCATAGAGAGTCGGCTAGACACCCTAGAGCAGCTTTGGTCAGAATTCAGACAAGGTCATAAAGAGTTGATGCGTACATATGATTTGGCACTTTTGAAAGCAAAAAGCTATACTGTTGAGGAGACTTATGACAAAACAGAGGATGAATACACAGATTACAGGTGTGAATTGAAAGATGGTTTGGCTGACTTTATAAGTTTTCATTCAAGTCAGTCAAAAGTCACCAATGATGAAAATTCTTTCACTAGGACAAATTCTGTTAAACTGCCTAAATTAACAATTCCTAACTTTTCTGGCAAATATCAAGAGTGGACAACATTTAGGGATTTATTCGTATCAATGATCCACAACAACAACTCTTTAGATAGTGTGCAAAAATTGCAATATCTAAAAAGCTATTTAACAGGAGAAGCAGAGCAGTTGTTGCGCAACATACCTGTATCAGACTCAAACTATGATCGATGCTGGAGTTTGTTAGAACAACGATACAATAACAAAAAGTATCTATCACATTGCATCCTTACACGGTTACTGAGTCAAAAGAACGCGACCTCTGAATCTCCTGCTTTTCTGAAAGATCTGTTAGATACATCAACAGATTGTTTAAGTGCATTGTCTAATCTAGGCATTGATGTTTCCACATGGGACATCATAGTGATACACCTGTTGACATTAAAGCTAGATCTAGAATCACGTAAGCATTGGGAGCTTAATGCAGCAGCTAACTCGGCTTCAGATGCATTGCCTACCTTTGATCAGTTCAAAGAGTTCTTGACCAGCCGGTACAGAGCTTTAGAGTTCATTGAGCCTAGAAACTTCAATAAGGTCACCAGTGCTTACGAGAAACATTCGAGTAGTTCAAGCAAACAAAATGTATTTCACATTGCTAGCGCACCTGTGTTAGCGTGCGAATTTTGTAGAGAGCCTCACAAACTGTGTTTTTGCAAGAAGTTTGCAAACCAGGACTTTGTTAAGAAACGTGAGTTTGTAACAAAAAATAAAATATGTTACAATTGTTTAGGGAGTAATCACACTGTTAGATTTTGCCAAAAAACCACTAGCTGTCGAATTTGTCATAGAAGGCACCATTCCTTGCTTCATTCAAGGGAGGTCCCAACTTTAGCTACCAATTTAGGGAATGTAGGTCAGGTAGCTGAAGGTGTTTCGGAGGAAGCCACACACGTCACTCCAGAGAACAAACAAACAGAGATCAAGCCGATAGTCAACTGCCATGCGACAGAGATTGCTAAAGAAGAAACGTTGTTACCCACAGCCCTGATAAAGGCTGAGTCGCAGACAGGTGATTATCAGGTGACACGCGCGTTGATAGATCAATGCTCACAGGCTTCATTTGTCACTGAAGCTGTTGTGAAGGCATTAGGGATAAAGAAATTTCCTATTAAAAGTTCAATCACAGGATTAGGTGGCGAACAGACCTCTGAGGTCCCTAAATATGCAGTGGAGTTGAAAGTTCAATCGCTCACCAATCCCACCTTCAGTATTGTATTGGAGGCGTATGTTATAAAGAAGATCACTACTTACCTCCCAAGCGAGAAGGTAGTAGCTCCAGAGTGGGCTGTGTTAAAGCAGATCAAGTTGGCCGATCCAACGTATAGTTCACCCAACGAAGTAGATGTTCTGTTGGGAGGCAAGGTTTATTGCCATATAATTATGGATGGACTACTGAAAGGTCCAAATGGGTTTCCACTAGCTCAGCGCACCACGCTCGGGTGGATTTTGTCAGGCCCACTAGGTTCGGCGAACTTAAAGGAAACGGAAAATGTTACCGTCTTACACACGCAGGTAATGGAAGAAAAGAAGTATAAAGATAAAAACAAACCTTCAGTTCACTCCAAACAGCTGACTGCAGAAATAGAGTACAAAGATCGTAGAGTATCTAAGTCGATGAGAAGAAAGGAGAACAGGAACATGGTGATGTTGCCTTTCATTCACGGACACACCTGCAAGACTCCAAAAACTCACCTTCCTTACAACAGCGCATCTGTCGGCAAACGAGAAGGTCCTGAAAAAGAATTCAAGGTTCACAAATTACTGACGACGGTACAGCCTCGAAACTGTACTCGTACTTACCAGGAAAAGTTCTGAATCAGATTACTTGTGATTACAAAAGATTTATATTATGACTGTTACATCTTTTCAGAAGTTTATTATGAGAAACTGTCAAATGAAAATAGAAGTTCAACCTGCAAATAAAAATGGTTTATATAATTAAGAATTAGAAAAGAAAGAATAAAAAAAGGAATTTCAGCACTCGGTGAAACCGCCGTTGTTATCGCTGCCTGTAATAAAAGAAAAAAAAATAGTATCCAAATATGTATATCACAAGCTAGAACAGCAATGCTATGTATAAAGCGAAGTACAACTATTTTTATGCATTTCAAGTATTGTTTATATTTAGAAATATTTTACTTACCATGATCGGTTGTCTTCTCTAATAGAATCTTGTATCCCAGATGATCGTATCTTCAGTTCTTCTAGTAATCTTCAGTTTAAATTAGATCACAATGTAGCTGTCAAAACCTTATAAGTATATGTAAGGTGAATTAGTAGTAACTGGGGATATTTTAAATTTTTAGTTCTCGTGAGAACAGATTATTATTCCTAGAAAAAACTGGAGTTGAAGATGTCTTTTGAAGAAAGGGAATAATCTGCCTCAATCTTCTTTTGTCTTTTATGAAGTGTGGTTTTTCGGCAGAATTATACAAAATATTCCTGTTTAGATCAGTGTTGTTTAAAACAATATGAGTTGAGTCCGTAAGTTTGTTAACTTTAGTTCAAAACTGTGTCTTCGCAGTTACAATTCTAAGAAGTTAATAGACAATTAGATAATGTAGATTTATAGGTGCATTATTATTGTTACTTACAAAGAGTTTATGATATGGTGTGAAGATTAAAAGTTTATGTTGTGTTTATGCAAATGTGTTAAACAAAACTGAGCCCACCTTTGATTTGTATTCAGTTCACTTTTGATTCCTTGGTCACTTCATGGTGGGCGGTTATGATGAAGGACATGTCGTCCTTGGTGGGCGGTATGTATAAAACGCCTTATTTACGATGTTGCCTCAATTTCCCGGTAGATGTAGCCTTTCATTTCGGAAACTAGCTAACGCTTGTATACCGTGGATTTCTTAAGATATTTATTGAAATTTGTATTAAGTGTGATTTGTGTGAGCCAGGCAAATATACGTCAGTTTATTATTAAACTCGGTATTTGTTCTTACTTCCCCTTCGAGACCTTGGTGCAGAGTGTACACTTGTGACTAATTTAATTATTTTATGTTTATTTTCGTAATGATACTTAACGTAAAATGTACCGATGCTAAAAATACTGATCTGTAGGTATACTTGCTTTATCTTGAAGCATAAACTTTGTACGTTGTAATTAATAGATAATTTTATTGTAAATCATCGTCGCTAAATATACACCTCTGTGACAAAATAAATACATAAGATAAGAATACGCGAGTATACCTTCCCGAGTAAGTAGATTATTTTTAGAGACAAAAAGTGAAAGGACTGAAGTAGGTACTAACTGATAAACACAGTTATTTTAGGAGTTCAGGTGCAGCGTGTGTGTTATGTAAGTAAGAGCATGTAAAAATAACTTGCTGATAGACACCATACTTTGTTACTTTGTTGTTACTCATGCCTACTAGATGGTTATGCTCATTATCAAATAGGTACACATATCATTAAGATTTTCTTCTATAATATCTTGGAAAATCTCTTTACAGACAAAGCCACTTAAAATTAAATATGAAACATTTAACATCCTCTTGGAGAAAACGAAACAAAATCGCGAATAAGTAGGCGGACTCGAGAGTCCTCGAAACAACTCATACTTAAGTATGTAACGGTGTGAACATCGCTATCAGTGTCAAGACGAACAATATTCACCCATTTTGAATGACAATATTAATGTTCACTCATTTTAAATCACTAATAGAATCATCAATTATTCAAGTGGTTATCAAAAAATGTACCGATTCATTGTACTCGTAATGATTCGTATAGCCTTTTTCAAATATTTACAATCCTCACTAACGGTCTATTGACCGACATGTAATTATCAATCATAAGACTCATAAGCTCTTTGCGTTTTAATGAATAATTATTAAGGGTTACGAAAGTAACGGAGAAATAATTGAACTTAACGAAAAGTCACGTTAGACCGGGCCGTGTCCGGGCCGGAGCTTCCGGCACATCGTTTTCTATGGAAGGCATCACGTGATCACCTGTCATGTCATAGAAAAGTAAGCGCCGGGAGCTCCGGCCCGGACACGGCCCGATCTAACGTGAGTCATCCTTTAACCGATTGGAAAGTAAATGCATCAATAATGAAATCTATGCCAACACTAAGATGTAGGCATAGAAATAAAAATCTTTTCAAAGAATTAAAAGGAATTACTACCTACTTCATTTTGCCGTTATAATATATTGACGGTGACCATAAAATAACCAAAATGTAACTTACTGAAGCACTTTGCAATTAAGTAGGCGTGACTTTGACTAATGATTTGACCTCTAGCAATAAATTTTCTAACTACAGTGATAAGTCAAATTAAAACCATAATTATATGACAAGATATAATTTACAGTTTTTAGTCTATGTAATAACAATGGAATTTTTATAACAAAACAATATTATTATCAAAACAAGCGTGCTCTAATATTTATTATATTAGATCATTGGACCAGTTTCCTACAACGCAAAAAATGGCATTCTTAAAGTTCTGTTAATAAAAAAATAACCTAACGGAATGTGATTAAGGTTTAAATTGGAACGGTGCTATTTAATTCATAATCCGGATTGCAAGGCTCGTGCTCGAAATGTCGCAGGTCGGCGTGTCATCTTGGTCGGCGACCGCGCAAGGCCGCAGAAATCCGATGACCTCAGCTGCCATGAAACTACAAAATTTTGTACGCACAAACCTTTTGAAATGTTTCAATTTCGCTGATTTGTACAATTATCTTTAACACGTGATCGGAATGTAAGAACAATTTAAGCACACGAGTCCAAATATTGTCAACAATTTAAACTGATGATATTGCACAATCCCTACGCTTCGGGTCTTTGCCAAAAATTCTGAGAAAACATATCTAATAATCTCTGCCAAAATGACACTTTGCAAAACTACCAACATAAAAAATCTTAATCAACGCTGGTTCTACAAGACATATTATGGACTAATAAAAGTACACAATACAAACATCGCTATGGCGTCCAGAAAGAGGAGTCTTAATCTTTATCTAAAGTGCGACTTATTCAAAATCATTTGAGTACTTACCTAGTTTTTCCGTGAAAAGTCACTTACAAACATACAGATAGACAAACGTTGTTTTCTCATTTAGGTATAAGTACCTAATAAATAATTAGTGTGGACTAGTGCAAGTAAATAAAAGTAAATTAAACTTGATTGACTCTTAAGTTTTCTTTTATGGTTGAATTTGAATCTTCGTTTGCCTGGGTGCATACCAAATAAATATTCGTACCTATAATGTACACAAGTTCATAAATGTCAACCCAACCCATTTTCCATTTTTGATTTGATACGCATCACTGACAGACAAGTACAAAGCAAATACTACGAGTACAATATCATAATTAAATGATTTACTTTAATCCGAATTTCATATTTCTATCGTCAGTGGTTTAGGATGCGAGTTATCTGCCAGTGACTTGCTGCCCGATTCGAACCTTAAGATACGTCAATTAATAGATCTATGTAGAAACGATATGGATTATGTCAGTGTCAAAACTGACGTTTTTGTTTGAAGAAACGTCACACTTGACGCTGACATATCTAATTCATATCGTTTCTAGATCTATTAATTGACCTATCTTAAAGATCGAATCGGACCGTTGGTCAACGATACTGTAGGTATTATTTGTCGCGTCGTAGTAAAATTGGTTTTCTATTTACAAACGTCACATTTGATATTTTCTCTATTAATAGAAAAATGTATTATTCTTATTACCACATACATTATTTAAATATTTTGAAGCTATACCTACGTGTTATTTCCTGTCGTCTTGCTTAACAACATAACAATCCTGTAATTCGAATTTAAATGTTTTGTACGTTTACGAAATCACAGGCAAGTTTTCCATTAGCAAGAAGACAAGGACTAAGTTTTGTAAGAAGACAGCTGGAATTGTCTGCCCGACCCCGGCGTGACGTTAATGACGATTAAGAATGGCAATCCATTAAAATGAGATCAATTCATTTAATTAATGCAGATTATTCATTTTAGTTTGAGGTTATGGTTCAGACGACTGAGAAAAAGTTCCAATTATCAAATTTAAGCAATATTCACGATAGAAAACGAAATGGGTAATAGCGAGGAGTTAGGTATTTTTGATGCAAAGACACCATTTGTTTTTTTTTTAATAAAATACTGTGATGGATATTGGCCTGGATATCATCATCATAAATAAAATATATAGTTAAGTTTTATAAAGGCCGATTTTTAATTCGAGATATTCCTCCAAGAAGCTAATCCCTATTATTTGCAATAAGATAACGGTCAAAAATAAATGGTTTCTAAAATAAATCTTCAGATTATTTTCTCTTACTTTCTGACTTGCTTAGTCTTGGTTTTTTTGTAACTTGTGATGAATGCCTTAAAGTTTAGTCAATTATGTATTAATCTGCAGCTAAAAAGTCTGAACGGACAAGACTCAAGTAACTTTGGTAATTGCTCGCAATACAGATGTGACAATAAAAAAAAGATAATACATTTATCGTGCAAACCTCGGAAAGCTATCCAAAAGAATAAAATATATTAAGTGACTGATAAATAAAACAAGATATAGTCATAGTCAAGGAAAAGTGAAGTGATTATTTAAGTTAATTTGAAGTTTTCTATTAAACGTTGGTTACTTGGCTAGGCCCGCTGGTCTACGTGGAGGAATACCTAGTTCCACAGATTGAACCATATCATATATTTTTATAATCGCAACAGTTTATTGCGAGCACATGGCAGAGTGTTCATTTTAAATGTATGGAAAACCTAGGCAAAATATGGAACAAATATATTTCATAATGTGTGATGTGTAGTAAGTCTAATATCAACTAATATGATAAATTATTAAAAAGCCACACGTGGAAGCTATTAGGTAGGTTGTCTCAGGTATTCACATATTTATATCATAATTTTATTAAAAGCTTGGAGACGTTAAATACAAAACGATACGATTTTACTTTTCTGACCTGCTATTTTATTAATTAGCTTAACATATATGAGATCAAACAAAATTGATTAAATATTCAAGTTTAAATATTCAGTAGTTGAAAGTTGGGACATTTCACTATTCACTTTGATTTTAAACAAGTACATTTATCTACTAACCCCCTTATTCATAAACGTTTACTAAAGTTGACAAGCCGATAATAATCGTTTGTCCCTTTCCGACGTATGGTATGATGGAAAGGGACAAACGATTATTATCGGCTTGTCAACTTTAGTAAACGTTTATGAATAAGGGGATTAAGAATTTAATATTAAGTTTTTCATTAATGATTGGGTTTCTGTTTTTACCTGGTTTTATAAATAATATATGTATAATATTTTGTTCGGCTTGCATTCGTAAACTACTATACGGAAAATTTTAATTAAAAAAATACATAAAATATTAATACAACAAATAAAAACGCTAAAATTTAATGTGACATTTAAAAGCATATTCAAAACTGGATCAGTTACTTCAAGCTATGCAGCGTGGGCGTAAGATTTGAGCGGTAAACAACCCAAAATCTGGTGTTAATATTTTCATATGGATCTGGATTTATTATAATTGCCTCTCGGTATGCAGCTGTTTTCTTGCCCAAGTAAGGGTTGAGCGAGTCCCGAAATCTTTTATTTGGTCGAGGCCAAAAGCGAGCTCGAGAATTGTGCGTAAATGGCCATCCTCAGAAGGTTTTAGTGCTGAATCAGTTATGGTAAATTGAAATTAATAGCTTTAGATGCAATCGCCACAGATTGTGGTATTACAGAGTAGTCCAAAAATACGTTGTAAATTTTTTTACTGAAGTATGTTGTTGATAATTTTAAGAAATGTTTGTGTATCAAAGCTAAAAGAAAATATTTTGAAGAATCTTGATTTTCTCCAGCCTGTTTAATTTCCTGTAATCTAAGTTTTATTAACTGTTTAATTTCCTGTTTGCTTATTGGGTGAACATTACGTCACATACCATACATTTCAAGAATCGGTGCGTTTCAAGTCTTAATGTATTTTCTAGGTATAACAATTAGTCAAGGAAGCAATAACCTTTTGACAGATGTCTTATAAACGTCAGGCCGTCTTCGACATCGATATAAACGTCAAGCGAATGATCTATAACTCCCATTAATTACAGACATATATTTGTTGAAATGTTATTTTAAAGTAGGTAAGTATGCAGCGAGTTGACAAATGACAAATTATAAGATAGAGTTAGACCAATAATAGTCTGCAGCGGATTTGATAGCCCACGCAGTGCAAGTGTTATTTTAAACGTCAAACTTCTATGAAATAATGACGTAGAAATAACACTTGCACTGCGTGGGCTATCAAATCCGCTGCAGACTTTTTTTGGTCCGACTCTAATGATTCATACAATCTTAAGACATCAGTGCGGACTGTATTTGTGACAACCAGCTGTTCTATAGTATTTATTTTCCCATTGACCATTCCACGCGGTACTCATACCTAATCATTATCTAGGCCAAATTTCATTAAAAAAAATAACATGAAAACTTGACTATATTTGCACTAGACGCCAAACAAAAACCTTACATGGTAAAAGTTGGCTAGATATCAAAATAATCACAAAAACTTCTAATTTTCATACTTTTTTTTCAGTTGTATATCATTACCCTGATTGAGATAAAAGGTAAAAAAAAATCCACCCGACTACCATATCTCCCATCACGTGGCGCGCCATATCTTGTATTTCCTTCTAATTCCTTTGGTTTAAGCTCCGTCTTAACTGTATCCAAGCTCCTAAAAGGAAGTGAGAGATATAATATATCCTGCAATAAAATATAAGATGAACAATGAAATATAGGCATTTAATGCTCACTCAGTATGTAGACGCTGACATGTTCGCCGATCGTTTAGGAGATTTATGAATAACTGCTAGGCAATTTCTGAATTTTTATAACTTAAATTGACTGTCTTGACATTTTTTTAATATTGATTATATTATTCCCGATTTAATTTTATTTTCTTGTTTCCTAGCGTGTAAGTAAAGGCCATAGTCGGTTTTCCATAGTAAGTTGGCCCTTAAATCAATTTGATTCAGGTTTTTTTTTGTGAGTACCTATTATGGTGAAGGATATTTTTGCTGAGTATCAACATCCTACTAGTGACAGTTTTTGACTTATGATTTTTTTTTTCTTTAATGTATTGTTTTTCGGGATGTATTTAAGCGATTTGCTTAAATTTTTTAAATAGTGATCTTTATTTAGATATGCATCGATACTCAAAAAACGAATACCAGTTGTCATATAAAAAAAAGAAAAAAAAGTAATAAAACATTTTTTTATGTCGTGGTGAAGTAGTGACACCTCTAATTTTTTTCTAGTTGTAGGCCAGACATTGGCCTACTACTTGCCTAAATATCAAAATTTTCCAAACGGTACTTCCTGTCAAAAATTAGCAATGTGTGTGGTCAAGTTCTGTACTCAATCGGTGTTTTTCAATGTAGTATACAAACTCTTCGATTATGTTTGCGTTGCGTTATGAGATATGACATTCGCATGTTATTTTTGGTTAGGATGCATATATTTTTCCTATTCTTGACATATCTGTATTCCTAGCATGTAAGCGAATTGGCTTTAAACTGTAAACTTGCATTGTTTTCAATAAATACAACAAAAAATAAAATAGGTAGTTTAATTAGGGAAATATAGGCACGAAATAATTATGATCGCAGTAGGTCAATAAAGTTTCTCATATAGAATAATGACAAGGAACTAAAGGACCATATAATAAAAACGTAAATCAACCCAGAACAATCAATAACTGCGTTAGACGAAGCTTCAAGTTACTAATTGATTCGAATAAGCCATTAAGCCCAGATGATGGATGCCTTCGGAGCATTAATGCCTCGAAATGTACATATTAAAACAACACACATTATCTAACTTCCAGTAATATTAATATTAATTGTTAGTTGAATGATGACTAATTCACTTCTGTCTTACCTAAATATCGGTATATTTTTAAAGAGGGTATTCTTGTTGTAGGTTATATTAGTCTTACATGTATGTACCTACAGTATAGTTATATAAGTAATTACTTAGTGTGTGCTCATGTGTTAGATTTATACCATAAAATAAGAGATAATAAAGATAGACATTTTGCAGACGCAAGTGGTCCAGCAACATAAAGATTAGGGTAGTAACACATGTGGTAGTAACACACCACGTATCATAAATACGTAATCTGGTTGGCTAAGCCTGCCAATTGAAAAAAAGTATTTTCAAAAGCTTTACTCATCTTTTTGATAGACAAAACTAGCATAAGAACTCTTTCTTTTTCTTTTCAAGTTATCTTTGCCTATGCTCCAGTAGAAACCATGTCTCATGTACCTAGTACGTCATCCCTCTTGTCAGTTACAAAATTTAGGAAGGTGTAAGGGGATCCTAAGGGTGGATGGTCAAACTTTAATTTTGACAAAGTATAGGCAAAGTCGAACCCGGGATCTGGCAGACCTCGTCGGCGATGGCGGGATAACTTAGACTCCTTTTTCAGAGACTGGCCAGATGCAGCTCAAAATCGGGAGGAGTGGAAGAAGAGGGGGGAAGCCTTTGCCCAGCAGTGGGACATAATAGGCTCGCAATAATAATAATAATAGGCAAAGTAACTATAAGAGTAACGCGGTTAAAATTAAACTATGAACTTATATCAATAGAAAAAGGCACTGATAATGGTGTGCATTGTATTTTATAACATTATTTTTTGCTGATAACATGACGTCTAGTTTCATTCACATTCGTTTATCTCAATGAATCTGGCAAACATGCAGGACATACATTTTGAATAACTGGGTCTTAATACAGTCATGTGCAATACTAAACCGGAATCGGATTAGAGACAATTGAATCACGTTAAGTGCTGCACAAATCCAAGATGATCACTGCAGCACGGCTCGAGGGATTTGCGTTCCTCAATAGACCAGCAGCTAAGTAACACTCGGACAATGCCTGCTGATTTAGTGTTCACATTGCATTTATCATTACTACCTATATCTCAAGCGCTTCTGTGTTCGAAATACATGACTGTAAGTACCTAATTCTCGCGTGGAATGCTGGTCTCTGTTACAGTTTCTTCAAAACATTTTTGGTTATGTTTTTACCGTATCTTTATTACTTAAATGTTACTTTTATGAATAAATTAACATGCGAAACTTCCAAAAAATATCAACAAACATTTTGCGTGACAACTACGTAGGTCGATATAAAAATGAGCTGTCATAGGTACCATCATTCGACGCAAGAGGCATACCTAGTTATGGAGAGAAATATATGTTCACATACGTTCACAATTTCATTATATTTCACGAATTTTAGTTAGGTAATAGGTAAGTTTTATTGTAGAAAAGCTAGCTAAAAGTGTGTAAACATATTTGGCTGATTGTAAAATTACACTTCTACTTATTAAGATAGCAGTAAGTAACTTATTGCTAGTGTCCGACCGAAGGTTCGGTTTCGGTTTCGGTTTCGGCCAGTTTCGGCCAAAAAATCATGTTTCGGCTGTAGTTTCGGTTTCGGCCAAAAAACGGCCGAACCTTTCGGCCGGGCCGAAACTAACGAAATGGTTCTTCGTACTATGAAACTAAACTATGTGACAAAGACCAAAAGTTGGGGAAAAAGTAGGACAATATTTTTTAATATGTACCTACATATACTGATTCATGTATAGGTACAGAAATTAATAGGTTTATTATAAAACACAATTCCACTAATGAGGGCGCCACTAGACGGTTGACGCAGTCTTAAGAGGCTGTTAATACCTATAACGCGCACACTGTCTAATTGTAACTATCGGAGTAAATGAGATTAGGACTGTCGCATGTTAATGGGCCTGGGCAAAGGAATAATAAGAAAACTCATCATCTTCCTCGCGTAATCCCGGAATCCACGACTCATGGGAGCCTGGGGTCCAATTGACAACTAATCCCAAGAATTGTCGTAGGCACTAGTTTTTACGAAAGCGACCGCCATCAGACTGATCTTCGAACCCAGAGAATAAACTAGGCCTTATCGGAACTAGTCCGGCTTCCTCACGATGTTTTTCCTTCACCGAAATGCAAATAGTAGGTAAATATCAAAATTATATTTAGTATAAAAGTTCCGAAAAATTCATTGGTACGAGTACGTCAAGAGTACGTGGCCGGGGTTTGTACCTTGCGACCTTCGGATTGAAAGTCGCACCAGCGCTCAAGGAAATATCTCGCTTTTTAATACAAAGTACATTGCTTGGAGTCTGTGCTCAACTACTTATCCTGAAGCCTGAAGCACGGCTTTGACTTCGCATGAAAGTTCGCCTCACTGGGGCACTTCGGACGTTTAGGCCCAGGTGAAGATCGGTACCCGGCCTTGCGATATTGTCAACGAAAAATTCGCGCTCGCTGCGCTCGCGTTTTTGTTTCACCCTGTATCTACAATCATGTTGGCTTGACTGGTGAATGAATAGAGTTAAACCAAGAAAATTCTGCAATTATTTTGATAGCATACGCAGTGCAACTAGTGCAAATGTTATTTATAAGTCATAATTTCATAGAAGTTTTGACGTTTAAAATAACACTTGCACTGCGTTTGTTATCAAAATCGTTGCAGAATTATCTTGGTCTAACTCTAGTAATTTTCTTAAAAAACTGAAGTAACATGAATTTCAAGGGCATTGGGTATTGACAGCCCCATAATATGTGTGTAAAAGCGGTTTTATGGTAGTTTTTCAACGATTTTAACAAGTCTACAAAAGGTTCGGTTTCGGTTTCGGTTTCGGCCGAAACTAGAGCCAAAGCCGAACATTCGGTTTCGGTTACGGTTTCGGCAAAAAAACATGTTTCGGTCGGACACTACTTATTGCACATGCTAGTGAGATTCTTGTTGTTGATACAAAACTACGCTAACATTAAACCTGCTGTCGTTTCTATACTTCGATGACTTGGATAAAATCATTTGAAATTCGCAAAAGATTGGATATAGGGAATGCAAATCGGTTATTTTCGGTTATTTTTTGTATGGAAATTATCGGTTATTAACCGAAATCGGTTAATAACCGATAATTTCCATACAAAAAATAACCGAAAATAACCGATTTGCATTCCCTAATTGGATACCTGTTTCGCAGGTATTTTACATGAAAAAAACAACGAAAGATTTGCTGAAGCGATTGCATGAATGTTTAATCTAGATTTTTGCAATTTTGGTATTCACCTCACACTTTTACTCCCGACATCCTGTACCGACCTTTACACAGAATCTCCCCCAATATTTATCAACATGTTACCGAAAACCGCCGGCACGGCATAGCGTTCGCGCTGCAAATAACAGATAAGCACGTACCCTGGCCGCAGATCCGTGCCTCACGAAATAAATGCGTGATTTATAGTTTCAGTGTATAAATAGACCAATCAACTAAGAATTTTTACTGCTAAGATGGCAAATAAAAACACAGATTTATTTATCTTACGTTATGCTACACCAGAAACAGCTAAAAAAACGGTAACTCAACGTATACATATACCTAAGAGCGAACCAATCAACGCAAATTTAATGCACATGAAATATTAAAGTTACTTGCCATTTATAATAAAATTATCGGTAGAAACTAAAAAGTGATAAATAAGGTGACAGGCATTTAATTTAATACTCTCATCAAGTCATCATTTACACATCAAATTGAGTTTAATTACATTTTTTTAAGTTGTTGGTATTTAATGTTAAGTTAGTTGATTATTTAGTTATTTCTTTTTTATAAGTATTATTCTTGAATTTAGGTATATGTTTATTTAATAAAAGCATTATTTTCTAATATATACACATTGAATACTTTGAATAATTTTATACGTTGAAAAACAAAAACAATAAACGGGTTTTCTCATGAGGATATGACGTATTGAAATTCGATTTACAACCCTCACTCGCTTGCGAAACCCGCACCGTGAACAAACTCGCAAGACGGAATTAGATTGTATTCCGATAAAAGTAGTTTCTGATATTCTGATACTTACCTACTCGCTTACCGCAGTAGGTAATCAACTCATTGATTGGACTAAAAACCAACGCGGAACCATCGCCGAGTAAGCAATGTCAGCCAGGAATCCAGACCGAAGGATAGTGGAGAAACAATGCCGTTAGAGGATGAAGCATTAGAGGGTCCATCGTGACCTGTTTGTGATAACATCCTCTTACATCAACACATACCTACATAATTATCGTCGCTATTTGGAATCTCGAGGCCTATTCAATTTAATGCTTTAGATAGGAGCGTTTGATCCATCATATAATCATGGTTTGCATGTCTTATGGGGTCTTAATGCCATTTTACCAATACCAACATTTGTTGCGATAATTTAACTATTTCTTACATATTACTCGTATTTTAAATAGCCCCGTACGATTGTCCATTTTTGTAATGTATTATTATAACGATATATGTGCAAGCGTTTAGACTAAAAGTTAGCTACCTATCGAAAAAATCCTATTTTTTCAACTAAGTACCTATGTATGTAAGTGGTTATCTACCTGAAACGTGAGCGCGTGAATAAAGCATATAAACATAAAGACGCCATTCATGGAAATAATAACACAATTCTAGTTGAACTAGTGATGATTCACAACAGGAATTTAATCATTTTGCATACAAACTTCTTATTATATGGATCATTATCATCATTCATTACTGGATTACATGTACAACTTAGCACAATGCTAATACTTACTAATAATTACAGAGAGCGAAATAAATAGGTACGTTAGTTCACATAATGGACATGATATTAAAAAAAATCTTGAATTATGCTTTGAATTAATCGTTCGCACTTAATCATTCGTAGATAATTGATTAATATCTTATGGCTTAAAGATAGGGAGTAACGCTACTGGTTTTTTCTGTTTGTACGCTAGAGCTTAAATCTTTACAAAAGATAGGTGTTTATCTAAGTATGTTTCGAGGTAATGAGGTATTGGTGCTAATACAATCACTCAATTTATTGTTTCCGTTTGACTTCAAAAGGTAGAAAGTAAATGACTACCAATCTCTACGTGTCTATAAAACTTGTTAGCTCATCTTTACTTATATTGGTTTTCTTTAAAAGAAAGTCAAGCGCTCCTTTTAGCAACTAAAAGAGAAACAAAACAAGCCATACATTTATTCACTGGTAGAACCTGCACATGTATCTAGTCGCAAATGTTTGCTCGATCTCGGGGGCACATACAGAAACCACTTAGCTAAATGGCTCGTCATTCTATAAGAATAATATTCATGATTTTCCCTAAAATATTAAGTTTTGTATTTGCACGACGTCTGTCGTTGGCATTACCATCAATCATTTTGCAGTCAACTCTTAAACAGCAGAATTACTTTTGAGCATTTCTGATGCTTTTGTGTGATAAGGTTGAGAAATGATCTCACTCCGCGAAATGTAAAACATCTCACCTCGTAAACTTTGCGCTTTGATATATCAATAAATGAGATCTTAATTAAAGTACGTGAGTTCAGCTCAGTACATTTTGCATAGGATTGATGTGTCGGCACTTCATCAATCAGATTAAAATGATATTAATCAGCTTAAAAAAATCTAGTCTACAACAGTTCCGTAAGAGGAAAATTGAGAAAATAATTTTAGGTGATTAGATAGTAGTGCTGATGTTATATTTAGCTAGGCTCTGTCACATAAATTAAGAATTAAATTGTTTATAAAATACTCACAAAAAGATTCCTCGTTAGTTAATATGTATAGCGGTAAATCGGGAGAATACAACTCGAATAATTGCACCCTTGAATCTAACCCCACAATAACATATATATGTTAACCCGTACAAACCGATGTCACTATACCGCCAGCCGCATCCAGACGAGTTTCCTAATATATAATTAATGTCTTGTAAGCACAACTATCTCGGGGCGAGAAAGCCAGTGGCGTCTGACATATCCAATTAGCATGGCTTCCGGTTGCTGGTGGGTTCCAGCCAGTGCCAACTGCGAGTATATTTGACGTTTCCTTTTAGCGCCAGTTCTGATTTGGTTAAGGATTCACACATGCTTATTACTAATTCAGGACTAATATGGAACACAAATAATTAATTATTCATAAATTAAGGTTTACGCTTGCTATGTAGGTATTTGTTCATTACATAGGGTGACGCCAGTAACTGGCCACCTCAACAAGTCAACAGAAAGCCTTTTTTATACGTTCCACAATTTTAATCATATCATATCGAAGTGACTGCAAGCAGTATCGATATTATAATTAATACTTACGTCACCATAGATTTGACAATATTAAAAAAAAGTTTGTTTTATTCTTTTGATTAGCGAAATTAATCAATATATTATATTCGGTAGTTCATCTCATTTCTAATAAATATTTTAGATACTTATATCACGCTGTTTTATGACATCTGATTGACATCTATTGACCATTAAAACGACTTACTATGCTTCGAATCCATTTAAAATAGATTTAATTATGAAATGTCTGTTTTAAACATAATGTTATGTTTAGGTATTTAACAAGACTACGAAGTAGCTCATTAAAATGATGAAATAAGTAGATAGACATCTGACTTCGAAAACAGTTAAATATATTAAAACTAGTTTCCTAAGTGATTGCATATTTTGTAAACAATTAAGCTCGAAATGCAACACAGTTCTCGAAACAAGCTAAATGTAAATACCTAGTCCAGCTTACTCAACTTTATGTTTGACTCCGCCACTGGATGTTGGCCAGCTATTTACCTTAAAAAATAGCATTACCTAATTTACCTACTGTCATTTCACCTCACCGACTCTTAAGATTAATTTAAGTACTTAAATTAAAACTTAAGACACTTATTTATATACTTAAATAATTTAACATAATAGGATAACTACATGAAATAATTTCACTGAAATACTCTGATACCTATACGGTATGTGACCTGTCTAATATTAATATTCAACACACTTGGTGGTCACGTGGAACTTATTGAACCGCTTGTAGGCTCATAAACCTAGATATTACGCACGCGTGCTTTTTTATTATATTATCGCACATGTGCGGTAATGTATGATAACCGATCGCGTTAAGATTGTAACTATTTGCTAATAATGTGTATGGAGAGGGAGCCTTCTTAAATTGGTTGAGTAGATTTTACAACAAGGACTCGGGGGCGCCGGGGCCCGGGCAGCCTGGCAGGCGGCGAGCGCCGGCCGGGCCGCCCGCGGCAGGCAAGAGGGGGCGCCGGCATGGCAGGTAGTATGACAGATTTTTTACTTTTACTTACTCTTTTAACAATGAAAATTTGATTAATATGTATGTTTCTTTTTTCCTCACAAGTGTGTTGAAAAACGTGAGCATTGGTCATTACACACATATACTCGCTTACAGCTCGCGCGCACAATATCGCTTCCTGTGTAATTTATTTATTTATTTATTTTATTTTAATCTTTATTGCACAATACATGAAGGTACAAATGGCGGACTTAATGCCTTAAGGCATTCTCTACCAGTCAACCAATGGGTCAAACCAGAAAGATTAAGTAGGTGCAGTGTCTTTAAAGTAAATGAATTTGTAAACAAGACTCTATATGAATATAAACTATGTTGATAAACTTACACATATACTTAATACAAATAAACTTACATACATAATATACATAATTATATACCTTGTGTGAATAATTAAGTTGACGAAGAAGAAAGTTTGTCAAGGAAATGTTTGCACAGCATGCGCTTGAATGTGAATTTGGTCTGCGCTTGTCTGATAGAGAGTGGGAGACCGTTCCAAAGCCTGATAGCCTGGACAGTGAAAGAATTGGACATGAAACCCGTTCGATGTAATGACCAACCTAAATAGCACACTTGTATCACAATGTATTACCTTCAGTTATTCAATTTTGTAATGCTAAGTTTAGTTGTAGTCCTCTTTCTTAAATATATACATAGCGCTTTCACGGTTGCATCTTAACAGGGTGTGCTTGGTTAAGTTATGAAGTAGGCCATAACCTCTTTCACCGAATAGTCTTGTGTTAAAATCATATTAGCACGAGCACCTACAGAACTATAGAATATAGGTAGTTAAAGCTTTATCAAGGACAGAAACCTCCATCTTACTCTAATTAAATCGCATGTGTCAAGGATATGCTTATGTTACAGCCAGTTTACTTAAGTTTTGCATACGAAATTAGATTGTACCAGTCATATGTACGTGGGTATACCAGTAATGTTAGTATTACAGGTATGGCGTACGATAACTATGCATACTGTATGTTAAAGTGTATATTCTGTATATTCTGCCCACTATGCAATGGCGATCATTATAACGGTATTAATTTTTCATTTCATGGAAATAGAGTGAAAAACCTTCAAAAGTATTGAGGAAGTCAGCTATGCACCAGTAGTCAGCCTTTCTTGCCTATTTTACTCTTAAGAAAGTTTTAATGTGGCTGGCCACTGGAAGTTGCGATTGAGGAACTCAGAATCCATTAGTCAGCCACTAAATGTGATGGCTGGACAATGTATACTTGGCTGACTATCAGTAACAAAGGGGCCGGTTAGTGAAAAAAATAAATATATTATTACATTTTATTCTTCACAAAAATAAATCTGAACTAAAATTTGAACAATAACAATAATCTAATAAGTATCATAAGTTGGCCAATTTATGGGCAAAGTAGACGATTTTGAACACAGAAATGTCGTTAAGAGGCCGACTACTGAAGCCTTTAGAGTTAGACCAAGCTAAGTTGGCATCGATTTTAATAGCACAGATTGTGCAAGTGTTATTGGAAACGTCAAATTTATATGAAATAATACATACATACATACATACATACATATAATCACGCCTGTTTCCCGGACAGACAGAGACCACGGATTTCCACTTGCTACGATATGAAATAATGACGTTTAAAATAACACTTATGTGTTTTTTTCTTTACTTACGTCTTTTGTTGCCGTCGTAATTTGTCTGCGTTTTAATCTGTCGCCATTAACGGTATTCTCATTGCGACTTGTTCTCAGCATTCCCCACAAAATATATTCGTAATCAGTTAGTTTTAAAATAACTTTAACTTTAATAGTTTTGTCTATTGAAATGGTCGCGCGTGTACCTAGCAGACTATGTCTAGGCACCGGACAGTAGCCGCTGCAGCACTGTCGGTAAATTATTTATGCACTCATCACCATAAAGCTGGTTATGATGTAACATTCCGGCTGATGCATAATGGTTTATGACGCGGTTGTCTATGCCCTAATGGAGAATGCATAGAGATTACACTACATTTCAAATTCGTGTATAAACCCAAAATGTATTGTTTCTTTAAACTGTAATTGAACATCATGGACTTAACGCCTCAAGGCATTCCCTACCATTCAACCATTATTAGGCTAAACAAAAACAATTTGTTGCAGGATTGTAGAGAGTGGACATGGCAATATCATAAATGTACCAAATCTTCCCATCCAACCAGTGTAATGATTTTGAAACGAGACAGATGACCTCTGTGCTCGTTCATCAAAGTTATGGGCATTTAGTTACATATAAAGATGTTTTTACATAGAAAAGAATTATTGGGAAAATTAAATTTATTCATAAAAATGTTCTGTGTCATCATTAAACTAATTAATTATAAGTTTGATTATATGTAAAGATGTTTTATATAAACTGTAAACATAAATAAATTGATAAAAAGATATATGGTTTACATAAGACATTGTAGACATCACTTATGGCAAAGTATGACATTATTAGTGTTCGCTTGATATAAAAAAAAACTTAATTTTGTTAATTTCTAAAAAACTAGAGAACTGATATACATAATTTCATTGTTAAATGAGTCATTATATGTGTATGGTACATAGGAATTTAATAATTAGTCAATCCATTAAAATAAATATTTTCATTATACATATATGGAATAAGCAAATAAATTAAAAAATGAGAACCTGTTCTTGCTAATAATTGTTAAAACTATAGAAGCATATCATGATTCATTTATGTAGAATGTAATTAAGTAAGGCATTGAAATTTTATAATATCTTATAAGCTAAAATTTGCATACAATTCTTGAGTGTATTTATGTATGGATGTAGACCAAGAAAAATCTAATTTTGTAAGCCATTGTGGGATCAGAAGGATTTGGAGGCTTAAGGGTAGTGTATTTTAGTCAATTTATTTAGTATATTGTATATAAAAGTGGAACATTTAATTAATAAAAGATCATGTCTTTACTAGTACTAATGGAATTTTTATTAGGAAAGTTCAGTTGTAAAAAAAACATGAAAATAGTGTTTGTATTGTTAAATGATGCAATAGAAAATTAGATTATAAGCTTAAGAATTAGTTTTAGCCATAAATAAGAGTGGGAATACTCCAAAATTCCTCATAAACATGCAAATAAAATGTTAGATTGTTTTTGTCCATTACTTCAAAAGTATAGAGTTTTGATGAAAGAAATTTATTGAAAATCGTAGATAAAAAATAAATACATCCAATTTAGCTTAAAAAATCACTTGAAAACTAGCAATTATTGTAAAAAGTAAGAAAAACAATTCTCATAGGAAAATTTGCAGTATACGGGGTCATTGAAAAATGGACCTTAATTTCATATATATAAAGTTCAAATTTGCTTGCACTCCCTAGCTAAAAAAAAATGCATGATGTGGTTGTTAGAAGAGTACAAAGATATTTTAGGCGACGATGGTGACGATGGTGACGAAGTCGACGATTGTAACCATGGTTACGAACAAAACAAAATAATACCAAAATTTAGGGGGTATATATAGACGGGCCAAAAGCCTAGGAGACACATTCAGTCTACAGCAGCCAAACCAAGAAGAGCTCCAGAAGAAGAACTAAGAAGAGGATCCAGAGAAGCCCAAGGACCGAAGCGGAGCCCAAAGGAGCAGCCTGGGACATCAGCGGAGCCCTAGCGGGCATTCTCCGAACATCTTCGAGCGACTTCAGCGGAGCCCTGGCAGGCTTTCCCCGAACATCTTCAGCGGAGCCCTAGCGGGCATTCTCCGAACATCATCGAGCGACTTCAGCGGAGCCCTAGCAGGCATTCTCCGAACATCTTCGAGCGACTTCAGCTGAGCAAGTAGCTGAGCATCAGAGCAGGTTCCAGGGAATCCTGAGCTACCCACTTCAAAGAAGCCTTCAAGTCTCCGGGTGAGTGTTTATATATTCATAAAGTAGTGATTTTTATTGATTTGAAAAACTTAATACTGATTTTATTTTAGATTACTGTTGGCAGTGCGAATTCTTTATTGTTTTCTATGTTTTGCTATAAGTTGAGTGACTTATAAAATATGAATAAAATTAGAATGAAGCCTCGATCAATGAGAAAGAGCCTGGTATAGAAAAGTATGCCAAAATCCTGTTCAGATTTCATGATGTGGTGAACAACGGATAGCTGAGCGATTCCGTAAGTTAGCGGTTGTAAAGAAACCTCAACTGCTTTCTGTGTTCTATACCATATAGAATGAATTGAAACTTGAATAGTATATAGTTTATTTGTATGAATTTATATATGGGCTTTAATCTGGTTTTGTTTGACAGATAGAATTTTAGTGATTATACTGATTTTTTCTTTATATTACTGTTGACAATGCGAATTCTTCATTATTTTCTATGATCTGCTAAAACTTCAACTATGACAATATGAAATTATGTGCTATTGATATTAAACAAGGAAATTTTGATTCCAAGGAGATTAGATACTGAATTATTGAAAATAAAATGTTTTTGCTCTGGAGAAGTTGAGTGACTTATAAAATATGAATAAAATTAGAATGAAGCCTCGATTAATGAGAAAGAGTCTGGTATAGAAAAGTATGCCAAAATCCTGTTCAGATTTCATGATGTGGTGAACAACGGATAGCTGAGCGATGCCGTAAGTTAGTGGTTGTAACAAAACTTCAACTGCTTTCTGTGTTCTATACCATATAGAATGAATTGAAACTTGAACAGTATATAATTTATTTATATTTATTTATTTTTGGGCTTTAATCTGGTTTTGTTTGTCGGGTAGATGTTTTGGAAGCATGTAAGAATTAGGGCTTAGATATTGTCTATCAGAATACTACTGCTTAAATAATTTACAGGGTCTGTGTCGTCATGGAACCTTCGCGCCTACCAGATCTCACGTCAAAGAAATACAATTTAAATGATTCTTTTTATATTCAACTTAAGTATAGACTCATAGCTTTGCAATTTTATGTACATTAGCTTTGTTTTAATCAAAGTTTTTAAATAATTTAGATTGAGCTTTAGATTTTCGTTCCGTTTCATAACAAATCGCGTTGTTAGGCATACTGGTCAGTTTTTTTTCGTGGGATTTTTCTGCCAGTCCAGTAGGTTACAAAACCATGGTAGAGACTATTAGGGCTAGTTGTTAGGCAGGTAACATCATAGGGCTAAAAATAAATAAACCAAAATCAAAACTCGTCAACCAAAGTAGTATAAAATCAATTTTTCCGTTAATAAATGTCTTTAAACTTATTCTGTTGTTTGCTTTAATAATATGCCTCTCTCTCTCTAAAGATCCTGAGTTACTACTCTTCGCAATGTAGATTCCTACCACTTGATCACAAGCCTGGCCAATTTAGTTTATAAGATAAGCCACACATGCATGAAGCCCTGGATTTGATAAGGTTAGAATTAGGATCTTCAATTATGGTAAGTATTTAAAGTTAGGAAAAATCTAGGCTAACTTTCATCTGTTTTAATTAAAAGGGTCATGAATTTTTGAGGGATATTCATTATAATCTTGGGCCGTGATTGTCTAGATAAGCATAGGTTAAGGGGTTCGTTTCAATTTCTAGCCTTTGTAAATCCCTTTAATAGAAATCGTTTGAGAGGGTTTTGAGAACTCACTAATTTACACAATTTTATCATAAGAAACACATCAATGTATAAGATGAATCAGTATTAGGAGCCCGATTCATATATTTTTTTAATTTACCATAATTTTATTCAAATTAGTTAAAAACAGCAAGAAAACAAAATTCAATTCAACTGTACCTTAAACATTTTGGTCATTTTAATCTCTTGACGTCATTTACCCGTGAACCTCGCTGGATACGAATATTACTAATATTATGTATATATGTATTCGTGCGAGCATGTTCGAATTTCGTTCCAGTTAATCACATGCAAACTAATGACAATGACAGCCTTCACGGTCAATTTTGACGTAAGTCTCTGTAGAGGTTATATTCGGAAGGCGACCGCAACAACGGTGCAGCATCGTTATTGCTGCACCGTTGACGCGGGCGGTGTTACCTACTACACCTTGGTCCTCCAGCCGAGACTCTGGCTGACAACATACTCGATGCAACGCAATTCGAATTTGGTATTAAAAATAACCTAGTTAACGGCTAAAAGTAAAAAAAAATATAGAGGAGTGAGGGGTGTCTTTTCGAAAGGACTTTTTGTATGGTGGAAGGAATGTTTGTATGGTGTTCATAGAGAAAATAAGCCATTTTGAAAAGACTCTCCTCAAGGGTGAAGTTAAGAAACTTACTTTCCTAGGAAACTTGCTGTTGTCAACTAAACTGAAATTTAAATTAATTATTAAGTTTGCCTAACAACGGGTCTCAACATTACCGCCTTTATAACAAACAAAACCGTGCTCCAAGTAAACATGGGCTTAATTTAATTTAAGCACATCACGTAACATCGAACGTATTTAATAGGTGTTACGTAATTATCGACGAAGGCAGATAGAATTCGGGATAAAGACATAAATCAAAGAATGGTAAACAGGCGGAAACCCAAAGGGTATTCCATATTAATTAACGTCGGGCGCGGCGGCGACGAAGACAAATGCCAGAAGCTTCCGTAATGTATTTTTCCGGGCCGGTCGGGTCGGGAACAAATGATAATCGGCAAAGAATGAAGTCAACATTAATGAGTTTCGATTAATTATAGTTCCTGAACTGCCTCGTTAATGGGTCGCGTAATGTGATAGTAACATCGGCTGGCGCTGATGGTTTGTAGATACTGTGTGGACAGTTTATTCCGCGGATTTGTCAAGATGGCATCCCAAATTTTTCTTGCAAATCCCGTTGGATTTCGATAGAGGTTCTGAAATAATGCCCATGACTATAAATAAAGCCATCTCAACCAAAAAGTATTTTAGAGGCGGTTGCTGATAGCTAAACATCTATTTTTTATACTTTCAACAGTACGATCAGTTAGTTCCCTTTAGTAAGGGAAACACAAAATTTCCATATTATATGTTAATATATCAAAATATAGTTCACTCAAAATATTATTCATAATGTTAGGTTACTTGGGGTAAAAACACTTAATAATTGCCTACAACACCACTGCCCTAGGTTCGTTATCAGTATTGCCTTAAAATAGGGTTGAACGTGACAAGAATCAGTGGCGAGGGTGAGTGCTGACTATTGGGTTACCTTATATATCTTCCTCACGGCGAGGCGTAGGCGGCACGAAACGACAAATTTGATTATTAGAGCGAAAAATTAAATAATGACGTAAAACAATAACCTGATTGATGACACGATCATTCCTTCATCTCTTTCTTACAATAGGTAAATGAAACGCCAAAGACACTGTTTTATTATTAATCTAGAATTGCAAGATTATAATTTGAAATATCTAATCTGTGGTGGAAAGTTTAGCATAGACAGACAGTCGGGCGTGATGGATGGCCGGGGGGAATGCGGATGACGCGGACTTTCCCGCACTCCAGAGGTAACAATCCAACAGCTTACCACGGGCAAGTAAAGGGGTTTAGACGACCCATCAGTATATGGATAATCTCTGGTTAAGCTGGGTTGTTATAGAACTGGAGGTCATGTTACACTAGTTCGTGCGAGAACTCGAATCAACTGCACCTGCGGAACGGAAACAAACAAACCATTGGTTGATCAGTTAACCGGACCTGTTTCCGAAGATAGTGACTGAAAATGTTTGTAATATTAAGTGGTACTTCCCAGGTAGACAGTTCTAATGCCACTCTTATCTTATTACTCGTTATCTTAACGCTTCCCTGATTTCAGGATCCACTTCGCAACCCTAATCCTGTCCCAAGATTGCGTGAACGCACACGCAGTAGTTTTTACTGAAACTACTCTTTAGAAACTTAAAATTTAAAAAAAAATTGAAAGCTATTAACGCTTACACCAATACCTTGCTAAATACGTAGTTTTTCATGTTAAATAGGTACCTATTCAGTTATTAATTGTAGCCATAATGTAGACTATGTGAGCTTGAAAAAAATCATTCAATTAGTAGGTAAGTAGAGGTAGACCAAGATAAGTCAAACTTCAATTATGACATTTATGACGTATAAATAACACTTGCACTGCGTATGCTATCAAAATCGTTGCAGACTTTTCTTGGTCTAGCTCTATAAGAAATTATTTATGTCTCAACAACATGAATACATGGATGGAACTATTATAAATTGAATGACGTAGCTATCATACAAGAAGTCAAACCTTCAGAAGAAAAACAGTCACACCTTCTCATACTCTACCAACTGCCGTAATCGAACTTCAAGATATTCACAAGAGACGACACGTACTAGATCCATTCTAGATACGTTATAGTTTAGATATCAACTTGTTCTCTTTTGCAGCGCAATTCGGGCAACCAATGACACTTTTACGTTAGATAGAGTAAGATATCTATTAGATGTGAATTGGATCTCTAAGTCATATCCTGTGGAAATCGTTCAACAGTATCTCCAGAATCGCGCAAATGTTAAATTTGACAGGTTAGATCTTAAACATATCGTTATCGTATCTTGGTGATGTCTAAAAGATGTCTAATAGATGTCTATTTCAAAATCCGAATCGGGCCCCAAGTCCCGAACGCTGCTGCAGTCGCATCTCGATTTAATTGTAACTTCAACTCAACTTCAAGCTTAAACTAAAACTTTTGTCTACGCGCTGGACTTAGCTGTACTGTACTCAATTTATTAATTCGATAAAAATAATGCCCCACTTTTGTAGATATCTGTGTTTTATAGCTCATTAGACGATTGACAATTTTAGTTACATTGCGGACCATTGAGGTTACATCAATTCAGCCGACCGATCAAATAACGCAATGTAATGAAACTCGCATGCGAGTTCTCGCACCGTCTAAATGAACGCTTAGGCTACGTTCACACGGCGACTATTCGATTCGATATTTTCTCGCATACGGTTTTATCGTATACTGGACGTCTGTTCACACGGCGCAAGATCCATTCGGTTTTTTCTCGTATACGGTATTCCCGTATACGTGACAGCCGGTCACACGGCGTCTATTCGATGCAATTTAGCTGCCGCCACACCACCAGTCGTTGAGTGCACGCCGACATGGATCCCCGTATTCCAATTCTTTTATATCGGTATTTAAGGAGGAGGCATCAGAGCCCGAGAAGATATTGGGTCCATCCTTTATTAAAATCAGGCTGACACCGACAAAGAAGATTCAAAGCGTTTTTTCAAGACATCAGTAATGATGAACGCGTGTTCTTTAATTATTTTCGTAACATGTCAATAGCCAGCTTTGACAATTTACTATCAAGATTGGAGCAAACCACCTTGCCACGTACTAACACCAACATGAGATTGCAAACGACGTTTCAAACACAACTGCCGGCTGCCTGCCCCCCCGCGCTTCTCGTATACGAAAAACCAGTTTGTCCGTGTGAACGACTCAACGTAAAAGTAAGCGCCACTGAGTATCGCATTCGATAAAATCGTTTCGAGAATCTCGCATTCCCGGTGGCAAGACCCTACGGTATACGGTAAAAAATATGTCTCGAATACGAGATTTTCTCGTATAGACGCCGTGTGAACGATTTTCAGAGATGCCATACAAATTTTGCTGTCACTACGATATTCGATAAAATCTCGTATACGGTATACGGGAAAAATGACGCCGTGTGAACGTAGCCTAAGGATATAGTGTACAACAAGGTGTGTAAAAAGTTGCCATGCCCTGTATTATGAGATCATGGACTAGAATGAGTTTTCGAATGCACCACCTCCAGTGGATAAGCTAAACGCGGCAGTGTTGTGCTGTTGAAAATTTTTGCATGATACCAACATGCAATAGCGAGTGATGGATGACCGAAGAAATGTGCATGACGTGGAGTTTCTCACAGTCTTCAGTTGAGCTACTGAAACTAAACAGTCCAATATTCGGTCCACACCAACTCTACATAGTCAAGTACCTATATATGTATTTTGTAAGTCTCGTTTTCACAAAACAATATACTTAAGTACCTATCTTCACTTTTGAGGAGCTGAGAACAAGGCGAAGCTTGACGTTTTTTTTATCAAGTTTCAGTACCTGTTTCGTAAGTTTGTAAGTCAATTTTAAGAGAATAGTGTGACATAGCTATGGTTAAAATAAATACATCAAAATGTGAAAAAATATGTTCTATTATGTCAATATCCAGAGAGGAATATGGGGACTACGCTTGTATGGAGTAGCGGTCGTCCGTTCCTTTTAAGCAAAATTCTTGGTCTGAAACAAACTCGCTTTAAAAAAAATGTGTAAAATAAATATATGAGAACACGATGCACTGATAACATCAATTATATTGAATGAAATCAAAATTGAATAGCCGAAGGCAGAGCCCTGATTCTGAATGATTTCATCATTTTTACTGTGGTCCAATTTTAGCGAGTTAAGACAAATGGAACGCTGCCAGTGCATTGTTTAGGACAGTATCTTGGATTGACAAATTAAATTTATCAGAAAATATAAAGCAATGTTTTGAAACTTTGTTCATTTCGAGACACAAGTTGATTAATTGAATACAACCGGTTTACACTGTTGTCGTGGTTTACGTTTATTATCGTAAAAGTTTAAATTTATGCTTAATTCTCGCCCTAGTTGGATACGATATTTTCTAGGCTCTTAGTAATTTTCTGGGTTCCATACCCGTAGGGCGCCAACTAGAACCCTAATAACTTAAGTCTCCGCTGTTCGTCTGTCACAAACTAATAGATAGTTCAAAGTATTTGGAGGTTATCTACCTTACTAAATTTTTTTATTAAATTCAAAAACGAATCAATGGACGTGATTTTTTCAGCGCCTGTTTTCGTGTTTTACGAAACTACGAAACCCTTCATTTAACATGGTCTGAAGTAATAAAATGTCATTGGATGAGGTGGAACAGCTGATGATGACTAGAACGGAACTCCTTTGCGAACCATATTATTATGTCACGTTTGGCGATATGTCTTCTTCTTGAATAAATAATAATTTTGTAACATTTTTTTCAAGATCCAGTTCGATCGAATTCTTATAAGCATATAGCGATTATTGTATTTCTATCTACAAATACAGTACTATTTGATGAGCTTGTTAACAATAATTAATAGAAGTATAGATTGCTTATGATCGTAGGTATATAGGTACCTAATTTTAATGGTTTCACATTATTAAGTCATTTTTTATTATTAGGGTTCCGTACCCAAAGGGTAAAAACGGGACCCTATTACCAAGACTCCACTGTCCGTCTGTCTGTCCGTCTGTCTGTCTGTCTGTCACCAGGCTGTATCTCATGAACCTTGATAGCTGTATTTCTGTTGCCGCTATAACAACAAATACTAAAAAGTACGGAACCCTCGGTGGGCGAGTCCGACTCGCACTTGTCCGGTTTTTTTGTTAAAGATTATACTGTAAACTTGAGGTTCACGAATAATCAACTAACTGTATCAAGAATTTTACCAATACAGGATTAAACTCAACCCCATTTGTACCAATTTTGGTATCCCATTAAACATTTGTAAAATATGTATAATTATAATTAAATATTATATTTCTAGTTATTCCTTCGCAAATATTACCAAAGCGGTTCTCATTGCAAAGCAATTTCATTGAAATCAAACGTCCTATTATATCAATAAGTCATAAACAGAGATCCCGAATCGCAGTCGCCATAATCGGCTTACTAAAGTGCCTATTAAGTATTAATAGCACTGCGCCGTGTTTGTTGTTCTGCTGCTGCTATAATAGCCGCCATAAAATATTACCTGAATCCTACTCGTAATCAGGATATGAAAGAAAATATAATTTATACTTAATAGGCACTTCTTTTAACGTTACCTAGTTTTTATTTTTAGCAAATGATCTCTCCCTCGGGTAATGTGATAGATAATATTAGACTTGTGCCTAACACCTAATATTTTCGATTAAACACAAAAATAGCAACTTGTACCTAGATTAGGTTAGGTATAAATAAAAAAGAATTATTGTAGACATTTTAACGTTCTATTTATAGTTTTAGTGACCTTTTTACTTAACTACACTTATATTTGAATCAAAGTGGTAATCCGTCGACCCGAAGCTCACCTGTCCGTTTAAGTGAGATACTAACTTGGATAACATCCTTTGATCTGCTGTCACCTGGCAGCAGAGTTTGTTAATTCGTCTATATAAGTAAATAAATATACACAATAAACTTTGGGTATATTATACAAGGTGTCTTAAATAAGGTTACGAATGCCAGGATAGTTAAAACTATTGCTATAGAATATATATAATATATGTTTTATAGAAAGGTACGTTATAACTTATAATAAATTACACATTCATTTCCTTTTTTGTTTCCCGATTTAATTTTGCATTATGTTAGCTTTAATAAAATTAAGTTGCGGCATGTATTTCGAGGTTCATATAAAATAATCCTTTACATTAAAGCTTAGTCCTTCCGCTAAGCTCCTGAGTAATGTTTATATTTTTTAAGTTTCCGCAACAGCCAAGGCTCTCACGTGAACGAACCAAAACAAGACTTTGTTTTTCCAAGTCCCAGTCGTTAATTTCCTAATTACTGTTTCAAAATAAAAGCCTGTTTTTGCTGTCCCATTCGTCCCTTCCGCGCGAAGCTGGGCAAAATCCGGACCGGAAGGTTAATGGAAGAAAAATTACGCTGTACAAATTTGCATAACATTTTTCTCTGTCTCCCGCCGAAATTAAGTCCTCTGGCCCTGTATTCACGGCTTTGTTTAAATTACTGGAGTGAATTCCGTGATTCCTCTTGTAATATTCAATTTTGCCGCTTCTCGCTTGGCGCGTTCTTGTTCTTCCTTATTAGTTCTGTATTTAACTTTTTGTATATTATTGTGCAAATTCATGAATGCTCGTTACGTATTAATAACAGGGGATGACGAAAAATTGGTGGGACATAAACGACTTTTGTGGCAAGTTTAAAGAATACCTACGAGTAAGTGCAAGTGTAATAAGTAGGTAAGTACTCCAGCCAGCCAGTAAGTTATTGTATAGGTATTCTGTTATAATTTTTTTCCATGCCTATAAGTTTGTTTTTGGCTGTCTTTTAATAAGTTTTACATTGGAATACGCAGTGATAATATATATCCGAGTGAATTTCACAGGAAGTTATCGATATAGTCGACCGAGTTGAAACTGGCGTAGGTCCGTGGGGAAATTTACAATCTTGGCCTCCGCTAACAAAGTTTTCAACTAAAATCCTATTGTGCTCCGTGACATGGGAAACCGAGGCACTTGATAATTCCGACGTTACTTTGTCGTTAACCGCAACTATTCCAATTGAGTGCTGGGTGGATTTCAGCACAAAAAATTTCACCATACAAAAAATTTTTTTTTTTAAATGTTTAATTTAACACGATTCTAGCTGGGTAAAGTAATGGGGGGCTGTATATTGAGGATATGTATGGTATTTATACAATCATTTGTGGCTTATATTTGAAGTTATCGCTTTCGGAAAATAAAAACGCAAGATGGTGATGACAACCATGGTATGGTAATGACTCTTTTATAGACGGTAATGACACTGCATGTACGGTAATGACGATTTGGGAACTAATTTACATATGTATTAAAAACGTATTAAAAAAACAAAAACTTTTTTTAATTGTAAGACTTTAGAACTTTAATAAACATTACAAATAACATGTTTTTGAACATAAGACTAGCTACATAAATTATTTTTAGAAAATTATAAAAAATACATTTTATTCATATAAATAAATATATAACAAGTATTTTTATTGTATAATTTTAAATAATTTATGTTCCGAAATAGGCAATTTATGTATTCATTTATTTTTTTGGGTTTTTTCAATGTTAAATCATATTAACAATATTGTACTCTTATTATCAGTTTAAACCCGCATCTTCTTTTATCTACTGCATAACTTGGTATTTATGTCATATTATAAAATGACTGGCTTACCAATGAGCTTAATTTTTATGATATATTACTTTTTTTTGATAGTTTGATTCATTGCACAAGTTTGTATTTTTGTTGTTTTATTAATTAACTTTAAAAATAGCTATAATGATTTAAATCCATATATATGTTGTTTAATAGCTGTAGTTGTATATGTAGTTTAATAATCAGTGTTTTACAAGTTGCAAGACCCCTACTTGTAATGCATGTGATAAGTTACAAAATGTTAGGTATTGGGTCCGGTGACTACCCAATGGTATAATTATTAATTGCTGTAATTATATACATCAATTAATATAATATTATCAAAAAACATAAAGCCATCACGATAGTGAGCCAGTACCGTAGCCTATGGTCGCTTAAAACTTAATATATGTTGCTTGTTTAAATACTTTGTTTTAACACGACTAACATGCAATTACAGACTCTAAGTTGCACGATTTACATTATTAGATTATAAAAAAAAAAACATTTGTATGTTCTAAGTTCTAAATGACCAAAATTTTGCCTACTTCAGTCAAAATGTTAATTAAAAACTAAGCATCCTCTAGTGTGAAAGAAATAGTTATATCTTCTTCTACATTTATTCTACATTTATAAGGTAGACATTATATAGTGTTAGAAGACATAGAGAACGTTTTTCAAACATACAGCTTAATTTCATAATGAATTATAGCAAAATAACTAGAAAAGTTTCTGAGAACCGTCATCACCATACACATGAAATCATCACCGGTCGTCATTTTTTCCCGGTGATGATGGGTATGGTGTTGACGATTTGAGAGTTTCTTGTTTTTATTTCTAGAATACGAATAATAGTAGTTAATGTCTATGCTACACAATAAACTTCATGTAGTTTGCCATTCATTTCAATAATTATTTCTAATATATCATTTGTAACTTTTTTAAACTAAAGCATAACGGTGATGATGCTCTGTTGTGACAAACTACGTTTTACAAATTTGTTCGTAATATTTCTCACGATTCAATCATGTGACTTTATAGTGAAATCATTTTTGGCATTCTATATTAAAGTGAAAAATAGAGCAAGGACCTTTAGCGGTATTTCGTTGTTCATACACAGAGATAAGCTCACATTGACATTACCATGACGGTGTTGACGAATATTCGTGACAAAATTTTAAATATTTTTAAATGTACTTTCTCGGTGAAGGAATTATTGCATATTTTTTCATGTGTTAAACAACAACATGGAAAAGATATAAGTAAAAGAAAATTCGCAATCGTACGATAGGTATGCTATAATTTTCACTGCAAACAAAAAGGTTCAGATTTTTCCGGTAGACGGTGATGACTTTAGACACATAAAACATTTTATATAAAAAAAACTATTAAGTTATTGGAGATGGTAATTGAAGGAACATGAAGATAATAGTTCTTAAAAACATATAAAAAAGTTGCAACTCGCACAACCTACTAGTTTTTTTTATAAAGACCGAACCATAAGTTTTCGCTGGATTTTGAAATCCACCCTGCTGCATTAAAATAATTATTTACTTACAAAGTAAATAGCAAAGGATCATGCCGAATTTGGCCTACGATTTGATAAGGATGATATATATACGATAAATTTAATCATATTTCTTACAATCTCATACCTACATATATTAGATTCCAGCGGACACTTCTTAGTAACGAAAATAAGTTAAAGAGTAATTAAACCAAATCAACACATCCCACGCCATTATCATAGAATAAATGACATTTTATAAATGGACGTCTAGAGCCAAACAAAAAAGTATGATAGTAAAATACTTTTCTACGATGTTCCTGTTGATGCTAATAACGCTCACTTCAAAAAAAAAACATTCATACCACTAACGATATACTGTTTTAAGCACTAAGTATCAAAATTGCAAAAAGAACTGCGATACAGTAAAAACTTTTTATTCCAATGACTTTCATTGTAACATACTCAAATGACTTACGTCAAAAGTGAAATAGCGAACGAATATGGAACGAATAGAGTCGCTATGGATTGTGTTTTCATATTAATTATTACATATTTATTAGATGGTATTGTATGAAATTTGGAAGAGCACCAATTAACAATTAGCTTTCACCGGCTTTCCCCACTGAAGTCTTTTTTTCTTCTTTAAAATTGATTGACTTTTTTATTAAAACCTTATTTGATATCAGGGTTTGAATAACACGAAAATAGGTTTTAAAGTAACTAAACTAAAACACAAATATTTAAACTATGTAGACTTAAAAATACATTAAAATTAAATATAAACTAAATCTTAAGCATTTTTTTTTATAAATGATAAACCTACAACTTAGAAATCCTAACTTCTTTGAAATAAATTAAGTTTATTATTTGAAGTTTATTATTAACTGCCTTTTAGACAAACATTTGTTTTTGAAACATTCTTTTTTGGAATGAGTTATTGTATTTATTATAATTATCCTGCGATTGTTACTGTATTCCTTCTCTCTCTGGAATTGAAGTAAATATGTTTACTTAAGTGATTGGTTTTACTTTTGATGCTATAACAATTTTTAGTCATTTAGTCATTTATTCAATATTGCATTGTCATGTACATAATAAGATGTTACAATTTAAATGGCCAGTTCATGACACCCTGTAAGGGCACACAATAGTAGATACATGCTTATTTACAGTTTTATATGATTTAAACAAGTCTATAAGGTGATATAATAATTATTTAAACTTATCAATTAATCAATAAAATGTCAGCTAGTCACATAAATTAATTCAGGATTGTAACGTCAAAAAATATATTGAAATAATAAATAGTTAACTAAATTATTTTGTCAACTTATTTTATAGTATATTTTACGAATGTCTTTTCTAATCTTATAGGTAATAGTTTTATTAGTGGTACGAATAGGTCAAGTTATAATTTAAAAATCCTAAATTAATTCAATGTCATACTTAACTAGCGTATTATCTTTGAGAAACGTTTCTACAGTGTAATAACAATTTTCTATTAATAGGGTTTTCAGTTTAGTGTTAAACATTTTATCATCTGGTTCGGCTTTGATAGCATTAGGGATATTAATAAAAATTTGTATACATTTGTACCTACTGTGGTCCTTTTTTATACATAGCTAACGTGGATATTGGCAATAACAGCTTATTTCTATATTGGCTTCTAGTTTTATACGTATCGAATTTTCGGTGGAAATAGTTCTGTATGTTGTCTGACAAAAAGTGCAGCCTCCATTATGTATATTTTACTACTTATAAAACAACTCTAGCTGTTATAGTCTATTCCAGTTCGCTTGCTATGTCTCATTAATTTATGGAAATTGTATTAAATATATTATCATATTTAAATAAAATGTATTAACCTAATACCAACTCATTCGATTTTTGTTCCTTAACAGCCTATAAACGCCCAATATCATCGATATGTATACACTATTTACGGCACCTTATTTCCTTGTAATAATATTTAACATGGCCAGATACAAGGGAGAATTCCTAACCTCAAAATCGTAGAGAAATTCCGCTTTTATAATGTTCTGTGAAGTGTCCGTGAATTTCTAATATCTGTCGGTACTTCCATTTCATGTTTGGAGCCTAACAATATACCACCCATGTTTAGCGAGTGTTGGGCCAAACTTCTATGAGAGCGGAACATCATCCTTTAGACTTCATTTGGGCCCATTTTAGGAACTTTTATTTGACAATCTGATTTTTTTTTCATAGGCCTATTAGTAAATAGCAAGCTGTAGCGAACCTGGGCATAAAGACTAGGCTGTCATCTGCCCTTCTCAGGATTGTAGAGTTTTTCGGTCATAGTCTGGTAAGAGCTGCTCAACTTGAGACATCAAACACGTTAAATTACACGCCTGCAAGAACAGACAAAAGTGACGATTCTGCAAGAGAGTTTCAGCCCTTAGTGATCATAATCACGACGTATAACTGTACTAAAAAGTTAAGAACTCGCTGATAAATAGTAAGCTAAAATTTTGCAGTTTTCATGCTACTTATTACATAATATATAGACGAAAATGAAAATAGGCCCGAAAAACCCGAAGAAAAACCCATACCAATTTGAGAAAGACAGTTTCATCAAACAGTACTTATTGACACTAAATATTGTGATAGCAGTTAATTTTGTGTTTTAACTTTTAAGAGGCCAAAACGAATTTACGTTTCTAATTAATTGCAACAAACGAGAATGATAACGAAATATCTCCAGCTCAATGAAATTCATCGGGTAACGCAAAACAACAAATTCGCATTGAAATTTCTTCAAAGCGTTTTGTAGCAGTGGTAATCTCGGAGGCGAACTGTCAAGTGCTAAGCACATAAACACTGAAGACAAAGCCGCCAGAAACTAAACTGCGAAAGAACAAAGCAGAAATTGTAACAAATGTAAACGAGTTTATTTTACCAAGGGCTGTGCAGATAAGAGCTTTCTAAGCAATGGATGTAAAGAGAACTAAATCTGTCTATTTGTTCTTGGAAATTTGGGCCCGGAAACAACATCACCGCGGGGGAAATGGATTTAGGAAATTAAATATGAAAATTATAGTATGGGGATTTAAGAAACCGACTTGTTTTATCGTATTTCCTTTGTTCTGAAATATTACTCACTCGATACGGAATACCTACTAAATATACTAACAACATTAAAATATGACGAAGATAACTTAAACATTCATAATCAGAAATGTTGACGATGTTAAAAACCCTAAAATCAATTTTATAAAAAAATTGTTAAATAAACTTGTAACTATAGGGTAAATACTAACTTTTATAAGCCAAAAATACTCATGGGTAAATTTTTGAAGAGGGTGTTTTTTCGACATTTGTATGGCAATTTTTTATTTTTGGAAAATCTGACTTATAATCATCGTTCTAAAGAAAGGGTTTTTAACAACAAAAAATATACTGTACGAGGCACCACTCTACTTTTAATAGTTAGCTAGATATGGACGTTTAAATATCGACATTTGTATGGCACTATTTAGCCATTTGTAATGCGCTTTTGACATGTATAAAGCATTTTTTCGACATTGTATTGCAGTATCAAGATTTTTATGACACTATTTATTGTTTTTGTGGCATTTGTAAGACCCTGACAACATTTGTATGGCACCTTTTCGACATTTGTATGGCAGTATATCGACATTTGTATACCAAAATCGACATTTATATGGTCAAAATAGCCGTACAAATGTCGCCATACAAATGTTGCCAATAATATTTTTTTGCGATATTTCCTACACAATAACCGATTCACTTATTTATTTTACGATATATTATAACACTGTATTTGTAACTGTTATTGTATAAAATACACATTTTTATTTCGACTGTATACCAACATATTAAGCGTCCATACAAATGTCGTTGTAGTTGTACCAAAATATATCGAAGGAGATTTATGCCTGTTTTTATATAAATAAAACTGCTTCCACGTCCACATTCGATGTTGATCGAGGCCCACTAACCGCACTATTGCGTCGTTAATTTAATTTAACCGTTATTCAATAGACAAAGTTTTCTTTTTTGGGGGGTATCTTTAAGTCATAACAAAACAAGTGCCGCGCGGGACAACGATAAAAAGGCTTCCCTTGTTTTATTAAATAAGGCATTAAATTATCGAAATTATTAAATCTATTCTCTACAAAATGCTCTATAAAAATATAAAGTTGTTCATAATACGTTGCCTACATCCAAAGTTATGATTTTTTTATTGGGTGTGTGCCGCCACTGAGACACGCAAAAAACGGCTAATTTCGCCGTTTTTGGAACTTCAAATGCGATTTTGTCAGAAACAAATAATATTTAAGGTACATTTGTACATTATATTTAAAGTTCACAATACATTGGATGAAAATATATACATACCCAGTCTTTTAGTCCTATTGACTTCGAGTTATAGCCGTGAGACAGCAAAAAATGCCTATTTGAAAATTGACCCTCATACATAAAACAAAAACTTTGAAATGTCTCTTCCAGTACCTACTAAAAATTATGGTAGCGTTTAGGAGCGGGCATACGATAAGCCACGCGCCGATAGGATCTTGCCAAATCAAACACTCCCCCGACGGTGGATAAGGCAAGGGGGGCTCGTGGGAACGAGCCGTGAAGGAATGACAGACAACGAAACAAATTGTATACTTTGCTTCGTTATTTGACGGTTGGTTTGTCATAAGTGAAGTTTTCTCAGTGTGTTCCCTGATGAATTAGTCTTACGACAGTAAATATTGTTATATCATTTATTAATATTTAGGTATTAGTAGAACGTAGGTAGGACGAAAACTTTTATTAGAAAACAAGCATACACTTTTTAGCCTGCAAAGGGCAAAAGCAATTTGTGGATATTTATTTTTCAATGTATTAATTTTCATTTATTATAAAAGTTGGGCAAAATTTACCTCTGCCCTATAGGCCTCTCACTACCTCTCACCGGTTTTCGTAAACATAAAAACATAATTTTTCATAACAAGAAGATAATAAAGACGTATGTGAATTACTTAACTTTTGAAACCTGGAACACAGGAGGCAACTAGCGATACCTAGATATAAGTTAATAATTTCTTAAAGATTTTTATTATGCGAACATAGACCGTCTCGAACCATTAAAAAAATCGGTATAATTAGAAGTTTCCATTAGCAGTTTAAAATTTTTTGATTTAACAATAAAACCATTATTTTCAGAAATAACACCAGAGACGTCACCATGACAACTAGCGGTTAAAAAGGTCATACAAGTAGTTAAGTTACATGGACAAAGTATATAATATATACTATAACCAGAAACTCGGTCATTGATCGTCAAGGAAATTTACTACAAGACCAAAGCAGCTTTGGTTTGCTTCAATGGTCATTGAAACTGGCTGCATTGAGACACAAGTGCACTGAGTGCACTGAGACATGTGCGTTGCGCAACTGTCTGCCACTGATATATGTATAACTAACTAGTATCTACTTTGGGAAACTGTGCAGCTGAGTCAGTACATTTGGCTGTTGCGACTTTATGTACGAAAGGCCTGGGGGCCTTGCAAAGATAACAATCGTACATCGAAAAACGCCAAACGAATAGAAAAATATATCACGATGACATGCTATGAAAAGTCACGTGAGTATATCCACAAATACATTATTTAAGTTTCTATTGGCGTTTTCTATCGACGATTGACATCTTGATCACTTAAACTGAATGAAGAAACTAAGCTAACAAGGTCTTTCAAATTATAATTATAAAACTTAAAACGGGGTAATTATTTACCATGTCAAATTGTTGTTTGGAGTTCCTAATATTTAGGTTGAACATCGTCGTGGAGCAACTGATGTGACTTAAGTATAAGCATTAGTATTACGAGTATTACAGATATAGACATATTAAATAACATATCGTTTGTAAAAGATTATTGCGGTTCCAACTTAGGTACTACTTTCTCAAATACGTCCTTCCCCGTATACTCTTAACGAATATATTAAATCAGGTCGGCTTACATATAGTACCTACTCGTAAATCTTGTAGGTACGCTGCACGAATATCCATTCAAACTACCTACTGTTTTAACCGCAATGGGAACTCAGAATAATATTCATATGTTGGAAATATTGCATAGGCGGTCGTTTTCTCTTACTTAATGTTGTACTTTAACTGCACCACTCATTTTAATGACACGTATGCAGAACTCATTTCAAATAGCAACGTGCAAACTGTACAAAGTTTTTTTTTATAATACTTTGAACGGGAACTCAATTAGAGTTTTTTGAGCTTTTCTGGGAACTTAATGATATATTATTTCACAATTTTTTCATTTAAGTCTGAAAATATGCTGCACATTAATTTATATTAAACGCCTCATTATTGAAACATTATTTTACCGTTCATCAAATTAATACTTACAACAAAAAACTTAATAACCTCCAACATACACGTTGTATAATTATTATACAATATTATGTTTGTGTACTTTGTGTGAAACATCTTACTAAGAACTTCCAAGTATTTATATTGGCATCATAAATTTATTAAGAGTGGGGGATGCCAACACGCACTTGACTTCCTTGCAAGAGAATAATTAATGACTCCGAATATTTTGAATTCCCGTACACCTTGTGCATTTGACAAGGAAGTTGTTTGATGTGGAAGTTTGAAAGTTGCACGGCCTGTTCGACGTAACACAAACATGAAATTTATTAATTTATAGTTTACTATTATGGTGTGCCATTTATCGAACGAGCGAGCGAAGCAAACAAAGTTCTTACATTCGACTTGGGACACGCGGCTGGCTAGGGGCACGTCCCGGCATTTCGATGTTTTTAAGCTGAACTATCAGACGATAGTTTGATACTCAAGAACTTAACTAAATTTGTTCTAATTTAAATGAAATTGGGTAAACGTGTAGTTGAGGGCATTATATTTTAGTCATTAAATTATGAGCAGGCTCGATCAAGGCGTTATTGAGCTAGAAGAGCTTAGAAGGCTAAAAAGCTATTTGTGAGGGGTCTTGCTATTCTGGTCATCTTTTTGCAAGAAAGTATGGTCGAGTTTGGTATCGAATGAAAGTGCTCGGCTTGCACTTTTATAATATCGTTTTAAGATTTACCATTTTGAAATAATTAGCAAGATAAAAATAAACATAATATAGGTAATTGACATTTGACAGGACATATTTCGGCTTACCACAGATACAGTATAAGTTAAGGGCTCTACAGACCTTGTAATATATCCACGCGATTTTTGATCCATTGCCGCCTATAGTGGGACATAAAATAGTAGAAATTAAATAAAATGGAACTCTAAAATGTCCATACTATAGTCGGTCAAACAAGTTTGTCAATAGAAAAAGGCGCGATATTCAAATGTTCTATGGGACGATAACCCTTCGCACCTACATTTTTTTGCCGCTTTTTTCTACTGACGGAAATGGCTTAACAGACTATAAATTATTGCCATGTGTAAGCATTTTACGTCAAAAATGTGACAGCTACGTAGAAAGTGACGCCCTCATTTATTAACCGACTTCCAAATCTCAAAAGGAGGAGATTCGATTGTGATTCTTTTTTATGTTTGTTACTCCATATCTCCGTCATTACTGGACCGATTTTATCAACAAATCAACCATATACCTTCAAAAAAGTGACATTTGATGAAGTGTAACTGCTGATGATGATCAGAACGGAACTCTTCAACGAAGCGTAGTTCACGTTTGGCGATTTGTCCTCTTCGTTATGTTTGTTAAGCAGGTGAAGTTTTTAAGCCACATTTTTGTCAAGCTCGAGTTCTGATGATGGAATCCACGAGTAATCGAGGGAACTCCTCAAATCTTAAAGGCATGCGTATAGAGATTTGTGTATTTTCATCAGAAAATCAAGCATTTTCATTAAAAACTGTCTCATTTGATGAAGTGGAACTGCTGATGATGATCAGAACGGAACTCTTCAACGACGCATAGTTCACGTTTGACGATTTGTCCTCTTCGTTATGTTTGTTAAGCAAGTTAAGTTTTTAAGCCACATTTTTGTCAAGCTTGAGGTCTGATGATGGTATCCATGATGAATCGAGGGAACTCCTTCTTAAAGGCATGCGTATAGATATTTGTGTATTTTCATCAGAAAATCAAGAATTTACATTAAAAACTGTCGCATTTGATAAAGTGGAACTGCTGATGATGATCAGAACAGAACTCTTCAATGACTACACGTTTGGCGATTTCGAATTTCGATTTTGACGGAGCTGGCCCTGGAGCCAGACCTGATCCGGATCCGGGCTCTTATCTGGACCTGAACCCGGACCTGGACCCGGACTTGGACCTGGACTTGGACCTGGACCAAGACCTAGGTCTGGACCTCGACCTGGACCTGGTCCTGGACCCGGAACTGGACCCGGACCCGGACTGGTACCCGGACTCGAACTTTGACCCGGAAAACCATTGATACCTAAGCTAAATAAATCACTATGATTACCTACCATAAAATGTAGGTATAAAGTATAATGATATTAATGATGCCAAACTTACTAGCCCGTCCCGCTCAAACCCCCGTACACCGCACCGCACGCGCCGTTAAGTGGGTTAGGTTAGGTTTGAACTGCGATCCTCACAGAACCGAAAAAAACTGGCTTAGGTTAGGTTAGAACTGCGAGCCTTACAAAAACGAAATGCTACTAGAAAAGTGGTTTTGGATAGGTTCGAACTGCAATCTTCACAGAACCTAACTGCTATCAGAGAAGTGGGTTCGTGAGGCTAAAACTGCGACCCTTACAGAAACGAAATGCTACCTACTAGAAAAGTGGGTGGTTTTACCTCCTTTTCTAAATAGTGCACCATCTATGTACAATAATCTTTCACCGGCCCCCATAGAAGTCGGTTTTTTTTTCTTGAAAATTATTTTCTACTATTTTATACATTACATGTGTTAGTATCAGTATAAACTCAAAGCTAGCTATTTTATGAACAGTGTTTTATTTCTACATACAGTATAATATTGGCTTGCCTGTCAGCACATGTATTCTGATAAACGGACATGACGAATAGACAATAATATCGCAGAAAAAATAATAATTCTGACAGTTGAACTACGGATAGTTTTACTTACCCGTGGTACCACCAGTTGGACATAGCGGTGGTTCATTATACTAGTTGGACAATTGCCCCTCAGTTGTACCACGGGTCATAACAATATGTCACACAAAAAAAAATTCTGATAGTCGAAGCACGGATAGTTCTACTTACCCGTGGTGCAACCAGTTGGACATAGCGGTTGGACCACGGGTCGGGAGCGGAACTATACGAGTAAGTAGGTGCAACAAAGTCTATCTAGGCTCTATATATTTTTTAGCAAACCGCGAGTTCTCAGTTCGGGGCGAACTACTAGTTAGTTTAAGATGACAAGATGACTCAGCTGCCGGCGTATTATGAATGGTTTTATCCACGTGATAAAATAACTGTCACTTTTGAACACCGAGGGATAGAAAGTGACGGACACCGTTTTATCACGCTGTCACGTAAACAAGAACGACCATCATATCCGTACTATACGGGTTAGTTACGGTTACGTTTAAAATAACGTAAACATACCTAAGTTCCATTTTTAATGGCTTTCAACCTTTTCGACGCCGTGTCAAACACAAAAGCTGTCACGCTGATGCCAAGTCACCGAAGTGTCAAAACTGAAATTGAACTTTATGCATATGCACGTAGGTCTATGTTGCTCTGGGGTCTGTGACCGATTAATCGGTCTTTGGCGTTGGACCTGCGGTGCGGATATATCGGTCATTGGCGTCCAAAAGGTTAAACTAATTCCGGGGAGTAGTAAATAACTACTCCCCGGAAGTTAGAAGAGTAAGAGTTAGTAAATAACTTTGCACGTACTGTTTACATTATGCTATTCATTTAAAATTACAAGGAAGAAAATTGCTCTTTGCCTAAGAAACACTTTCATAACCATAATACTTAGTGCAATAAATGCATTTTAGAGAGCTCATTAGCTAACGATAATAAATATAAAATCTTGTTATCAAAACCTTAACAAACTGTAAAATCTGACTACCGCTCCTGCTCGGAAGTAATAATAATATAAAAACAACGGATTGCACTCCGGGAGTGCCGGCAGAAGTGAAAACTCAATGACATTGTAACAGTTTTTAGATCAGATCACATGTCCGTCTTACGAAGTGTCTTGCGTCTTACGTCTTACGCTGTCGCGAGTTTAACATTTTTTTCCCCATCACAAAAAGTGCACAGCGCCGCTAAAGAAGTTTTCACTTCAATAATTTCAGCCTATATACGTCCTGCTGGGCACAGGCCTGCTCTCATGCGCGAGAGGGCTTGGGCTATAGTACCCACGCTAGCTCAATGCGGATTGGGGACTTCACATACACCTTTGAATTGCTTCGCAGATGTATGCTCGGAAGTAATGAAGGATTTTACCTTTTTCCTAGCCTTGGAAGTCTTCTGTTTAGTTTTGTAACATATAGTTCACTGCATTCCACAAAACATAATGATTTGTTTGGCAAATATATAGTAAGTAATATTGTGTTCCACCCAGCGTAACTAGGTATCGTGATAGTAACTAAATTATCTGAAAGTGAAGAAGTACTTTGCACTGAGGATTTTAATAAAAAAAAAACTCTAGTCTAAAGAGATCTAAAAAAACTCCCTACTATGTTTGTTTTCTTTTACCTTCTTAAGTATAATCTAAAAAACCGACCAAGCGCGAGTCGGACTCGCAAACGAAGGGTTCCGTACCATTGTCTATAAAAACAGTCACCCATCCAAGTACTGACCCCGCCCGACGTTGCTTAACTTCGGTCAAAAATCACGTTTGTTGTATGGGAGCCCCACTTAAATCTTTATTTTATTCTGTTTTTAGTATTTGTTGTTATAGCGGCAACAGAAATACATCATCTGTGAACATTTCAACTGTCTAGCTGTCACGTTTCGTGAGATACAACCTGGTGACAGACAGACGGACGGACGGACAGCGGAGTCTTACTCGTAGTAATAGGGTCCCGTTTTACCCTTTGGGTACGGAACCCTAATAAACGCGAATATGAAAATTGACTCTTTGAAAAATATTCGTTTGCATAAAAGGAAAGATGAACTTTAATTAACAACCCAAAATTTTCAAGAAAAGACGGTATCATCTCTTTGATATGACCGGGTTAATTTAAAATTCTTATTTTGTAACAAAATAAATTCTTAAGACAAAAATATTATACAATGTAGGTAACAAAAAACAATAATAAAATCTATTTGAGAATTTTTATTCATTTAAAATTATATTGCACATCAAAAAAAGGTACAAATAGTGGACTTAATGCCTCTGTGGCATTCTCTACCAGTCAACCATATGGCAACTGCAGCTGTATTACCTGCTGTGGCGACATTACTGCTGCGGCCTTGTCGTGGGCGCTGTATCTGTCAAACTTTGTTAAAAATTAATCAGAACTACTGTTGACTATCTACTTTAAAGCAATGGAAGGCAGGGAATGTTAACTCCTAATTAGTCATTAGTATGTGCTTGTCGCAACTACGCTACAACCTGCTATGACAGTTAAAGTTGTTAGCCCAAAAGTTCCAAATATATTATAATAAACACGAAGCCATTGAGAACATTTATCTCGAGAATGAAAGGCAAGCCTCCAAGGAAATAAGATGCCTACCTGTCCTTCTTATCAAGTGACAAAAAAATAGTATTAAAATACATAGTATTTGTCTGATACCTATAAGTCTCTTCGTACCCACTATCTTACTTATTCTGCTTCATAAAGTGTGATTTCTCATCTACTAGTGTCTTTTAGACCGTTGAGCAATATATTATCCGTTTTCGCCAAGACTTATATTCCGTTAACGTATTTTTATTCAGAAATTCGCAAATACGAGGATTTTCTCTCATAAAAACTTGTTACACGTTCAAGTAATATCCACGCATGTAGGCACTACAACATAAGGCAAACTTTAAGGTAACTAAGTTGGCAACTTTGCAACGGCGACGTATTAAAGGGTAAGTCTCATAGACTACGTGGTCTGGCTATGAGAGCTTAGGCCGAAAACAGTACCTACAAGACTAATTTATTGGCTGGGGAAATATACGGAAAAGTTTCTTATATCAACGTTAAATCAGGCCAACACGTCCGAAATCTTTTTTGACGTAATAACGTCTTATAAATCGATGAACACTGGTAGCATACACGAAAGAGTGTCACGTTGTGGACAGATCTCCATGGTAACGTTACGTAATGTAATGGTAATGTTTTCTTATGACGTTATCACGCAAAATTATCGTCCGTAAACCGACTTTACAGACAACCATTTTTTCCTGTTTTCTTGTCAGACAAAACATAAGAGATTTCGAATTGTCGAAGCAGGCGATGGCGATACTTAATACCACCGTTTGACCCGTTTTAATTTGATGGCGCCTCTACTAGCGCCGTCTGTTGCACAGCACTGATTAACTTCCTGTTTTCAATTTCTATTAAATGTCCTTTTGTTCGGCAAGTTGTCTTCAGAACTTGTTAGCTATGAAATTTCGAACGGAGAAGTTTATTCGAGCAACGTGTTTTAAAATGTTTAATGGGTATCGAAAATTTTAGCACATCCATAGCTTTTTTCTTGGACGAAATTTGCGCCTCGATCCGATTATTATTTTGTAAACATGCAGACATTGTAACCAGACAACGCAGACAATACCCATGGCTATTATATTATATAATTATAATGATGTAAGAATTATAAAAATACCTACCTCAGAAATATCGACGAAAAGGAAGATAAACTTACTTTATTAACTAACAGCTTTGTAGATCATATTACCTTTAAACAGGAACTGAATTAAAGTAATTTTGCACTATATTTCACATTAAAACTTTAATACGCATAATCATTTAGCTACGAGTTCAGCTGATCTAGCATAAAAAGGGTCATCTATCAAAAGGCGATATTACGCAAGGCTCCCGTCAGCTTACTCAGCACTAAAGTAAACCCATAAAGTTTTATTATTATTAGTTATTTGTTACACTTTACGGCGGCATACTGCGTAAAAAACTAGTTACGTACTCGGACCCCTTCGGGCGAAAGTGAATGATCTAAAAAGTTTGTTAGGAACATATTGAACGGGCTCATTGGCGTTTGTTCGGAACTCGGTAACGAGTTCAGCGGTTCGCTGATTGATGAATGTAGGTACAAACGCGACGTGCGCCGCAAACTGGTACGCATTGATAGTGTCACGCATTTGATTATTTTGCGTCCGAAACGAAACGGACGTTTCCCTAAACGCTGTCTGTTCGTTTGGAAACATACGATTCGGATTTTTTGTATACGCTGCATGTGAGAGATTTAAAGGTGAATTTGGCTGATAGTAGATACGTAGGTATTTGTATAACCACTGAAAAGTTTAAATATATATGTCAAAATACCTGGAATGCGAACCAATTTGTATTATATTTATGTAATTCTATCAGGTGGTATTATTTCTCGATGTTGATAATCGTAATTAATAGCTTCTCATTTAAAATATTGTTTATTGTGTAACAAACGAATTCGGTCTTCTGGGCAGAGCAAACATCAAGCGAACTGTGAGGCCTTTATACACCTAATTATTAGGTATGTTTTAGAAAGCAAACCCAAGGTTCTGGCGATAACAATCTTTATCGATTCATCCATATACCTAATTGAATAAAATGGTAAATGGATGCGGAATGTTCCCTGTCTGTCTAATGGCTACATAGAAAATAAAAGAAAATTGAATATAAAGTCCAACGTCTCACTAATTAATTCGTCCTGGTTTCCAACGGACTGTTTTTTTCAACCTGCCATCCCTGATTTTCAATTTCTGTAGCGAAAGATTAATGGGGAGCGACAGGTCCCTTCCTTAGAGTTTTATCTACATTTTATAATTACTCACAGTATTTTTAAAGTTGTTTTTGTGGGATAATTAAATCGGTTCTTGCCCAGTGCTTTTATCTTGCCTATAGGGGTCCATTTTCCTCTCGCTTTGAATAACAGCTCTTTGGAAGACATTGGGCTGTGAATAGGTTTTTTACAACTTGCTGGGCTCTACCTCATTTTTACAAGTAAATAATAAATAAATAGGGTCGGCACCATAAACATATTTTATGGTTTTTTACTTTTACTCATTGAGTGCTGGGAACTCTGATCGCAGTTGCTTTCCTTTACAAATCGAGAAACGCTGGAATTGGCTACGAGCGTAGAGCTACGAAAACGTTGGCAGTGAATGCGTTGTCTCGTTTCGTTACTGACGACACCTAGGTACCTAAGTGTAAGAAAGGGACACAGATTATATACACAAATAAAATACACGTAAAATAAAAAACATACTAATAATATACCTATATACCATATGTAACTATACGTCAAAATACACGTCAAATAAAAAAATCTAATAATATACATATATACCATACTTGCAAGTAAGTATGGTACCTTGTTAAGTCCTATGGTGCTAATTAGTACCTAAGGCTGCAATTAGATTAAGGCTAGTACCTGAATATTAAATTATTAACTGTATCATATTGAGACATTATTATCGTTAAGATAAACTTTACGAGTACGAGTATCAATCTCTCTGTAGGCTCGTTTTACTTTACGCCTTTCAAGGTAGCCGTAGACGATTATTCCATACCTATTTGCCACGGATAGTAGACTGAGATCCCACTACATGCATATTGATGTACGTGCCAAGCAACAACAAAATTCATGTAATAACACCATCTTAGTAAATTAAAAAGAAATTGTATGTGTATATTATTATATTTAGACGAAAATAACAACAAGTCTGGATTGCCCGATACGAATGTGACCTGTCTCTGATTGGTTTCAAAATAGTTAATAGTAGAGGACCCTATTAAATGGAATCATTCATATTTATTACATGTGAATCACGTGGTAAATACCGCCACATCGCAACGACAATAGGATAGATAACATTTTGTTATTAGTGGTATCAGTCGATCAGGTTTGGTTTGAGGATCAAATGTCTATACTTATAGGACCTATTGCATGAAAGTAATACAAAAGTGAAAGTCTGACAACCATAGGTACTCTACTCACTAAGCACCCCTAACAAAACGGTAAATGATCGTGATGCCACGATCACTGAGAAGCCGTCTTGAAGTACCTATGGAAAACGAGAAAATTACGATTTTGACGGTGAAATATTCCGTTTATGTATATAGTTGCTATGCTGACTATTTAAGTGTAGCCTCTCTACAACACATACTTATTTAAATATTTACAAAAATATTAAAACGCATATGTTTCATGTACATTATAAATCAAAATTGACAATATCTAAAACACCAATGAGGTTCGCTATCATCAATCGGATCTCCGGCTACTGGTATCGCGATGGCGGCCGCGATCAGGCCGTGAGTAAATCAACCGCCCCCGCTGATAATGATACCACAGTAAATCATAAGGTTTGTTTTCGTATGCTGGTAGGTAAACGGTCGGATGTTTCTACGGATATTGTTATCTGGACTTGTAACAGCATCATGGTTGGAGTTGTTTATTTCCACCGACTCGGTCGGGGATAACCAGGTTCGGAGATATCCTATTCTAAAAAATGTGCTATCGAGTAAGCCGACATTAATAAACAGTAGTACACGAAGCCTAAGACTTTCAAAACGAAGGTTGTGGATTCGAATCCTAACTGGAACAAATGATTATCTTGGAATAATTTTTGATACTAGCTATTGTAGGTTTGATACCCACAAAGATAGCAATCATTGCGATGTAAGAAAATGTCGCTAGAAAACCCTAATAATGCCGAGTTTATTCAATGAGTCAAAATAAAAGAATAGTGACTATGACGAAGCAGACTTTATTTTTTTAGGTTGATACCCTGAAAGCGCTAAGATTAGGTACAGCATGAGAAGATGACAAACAAACCAATTTTGTTGCCAATGCAAATTTCTACAGTGCAGTCAAGTGTATTGAAAGTTAGGCATTAACATAAGTTACAAGTAATAGTTATGAAGTAGCAAGTATCTGGCGGTGGTGCGGCGCGTCAAACGCACGAGCACAAACTTGGCATGACTTGATACTAAGTTTATAAGATAGGTATTGGGGCATAAATGTACCTAAAGTTTAACACAACGAGAGTAGTAAGTACCTAAGTTTTTGGCAAAGAATTCATTTTTGGTACAAGCTTATATCGCTGACTGTTCTTTTCTTTCCATAGGCAACTATTTAATACTTAGACAATTCTAAGACCCTCAAACACAATTAGTTTGCGTTATTTTATCACAGTTTTCCCATGGCCACTTCCTTATAGGTTTTATGAAGGAAAAGTGGCAAAACTCACTCTCGGGCGAGACTCGATTTCGCGATTCTGGGATACTATCGCTCTGCCAACTGCGCTACCGAGACTTACCCAAACACAGCAAATATTTATGTTATATCCGTCATATGCGCCTTAGGGAAGCACCTAGCGACATCTACCGTAAGAGCATTGCACTTTTTAAACATTTTCCGGCTATAATAACCTAAAACCTAAACTAAAGTTATATAAACTTTCAGGGAAAAGGTTTGTAATTGGAAGTCGAAATATTTTAGTTTATATTCGTAATATTGAAGTTCCTTTCAATTCGAGTTCATTAAGTTCTGTATTTTACTATTTACTGACTAAATCAGAAACCTGCTTCAAGGTAACTAACCTAATGTAAAACATCCGGCAACTTGGAGCAGTAGCTTACCCACATGCATATTGAACGTATGCATGCATGCTGGCTTGCATTGCTAATCTATCACATGCAGCTAAGAGTGATGTTTAAAACTTTGGGTTACTCTAATCTTTGTTTTTATTACAAATGCCATACTTCCAGTAACTTAAAAAAAAAACGGTCAAGTGCGAGTTCGTTTAACTCGCGTACCGAGACTTTAAGTACCTATACTGAATTATGTACATCGCCATCTATCGGCAAATCAGCTAACTAATATGCGCGGCCAAATGTATTTATGTTGGTTTTTCAGGGATAATTCCTAACCATGTGAACCTATTTCATTTTTTTCCTTTTATATGAAAGAAGGTATCTTTAGTGTAATCTCATAAAACACGCAAAAAAAAAATTGGTTTGCAATTTACCCAAATTGCCAACGACAACAAACAAATACTCGTACCTACATATGTACGTAAAACTCAAAATGCTTGCAACAGAAGTTAAAATGAATGAAGACACATTATTACTTAACACAATTTTGCGAGAAGTAGTGGAACGCAAGCTGTTCATGACCTACATAACTTCTATATTTCCGATGCGAGTTCCTTTGTTGCCATCTTAAGGCAAGTTAGTACTTTTGAACTGAGCTTTTATATCGCTTTGCTAGTTCATTTGTCCATTAGCCGCAGCCACTCCTGAGATACAGACCTCTGACGTTATCGCAGGCGTTGAATCCGCTTCGCACCTCCATCCATCATTCTGGCGCGTGTCTGGGCGAGACCAGACACTCCGGACCGCATTTATATGAGAAGACTTAACTCGATTTAGATAAAACATAAAACTACAGACCTCAGATAATTTTCATGATATTAGAGTAGGTACGCTTCCTTAAAGGTATCCTGCCGGCTCAGATAAAAGATTACGCGTGGTTCCAAAATTTAAAAACTAGAAATTAGTATTTTGCACTTCCCAGTCCTGCACTGCTTTTTTATGTTAAAATTTTACATGTTTACAGTTTACATGGCATGTAAGCCGTAAGGGAGCATTCCAGAACAATGTGATTGATTGATAGTTTGGTCTAGATATTAGGTAACCACACTCACAGGCAAGAGAGTCGCAGTACTTGGTGTCTTTATTCTGACATCGTACTACTGAAACACAGACATGATTTTCAATGCAATAGAGAGGTCTTGTAAGATGTGTGTAAGATATACATTTTAAAAAGACCTGTTACTAGGAAAAGTTTATTAGAAACACAAAATGTAGGCATCGTGAATTGTAAATGGATTTTTATTTGAAGTAATACAATGTCACTTAATTTATTTATGCTTGATTATTTCTTAACATTACCAGTGCGTTGATAAAGTAATAAAATACTTTGTTTGCCTTTAACGCATATTTAACTTCCCAAATAGCTTAGTAGACACGAAAGTTAGAACAAATGTTACTGTTGTTTCTTTACAAACTTGACCCCTTGAGAAATCGAAAGCGTCAATAAAAGCAAGTTAGGTAAATTTTTAGCTCTTACGTACCTATCATCGTATAATACTACTCTTATTTGGAACGAAAGTAAATGATAATTTTGTATACGATTACAATGCGTTTTTAATAATTTCTTTACTAATTTGTACATCTCGCTCTCTCTCACATCTTAGCGTTTATCCCGCTGGAGTCCTGCTGCTTTGGATCCTAGGGTCCGATTTCCTACTTATCCTCCTCCACTTCACACTGGTCATGTTCTCTAACACGTTTGTACATATTACCATGTATTTGGGCGACAGATGCCCACACAACCGTACTTTTTTAATTTATAATAAACTACTAGTCTCGCATACATTGTCAACTATGCAAGATGTAAACCAGAAGGTAAAGAGAAAACTAACATCAGATATTGAAAATTTTATGCAACGTTACAGCAAACATGGTTATTATATTTAACACTTTGTTGTATGTAGTTCAGTAAACAAGCATTATCACAGTTTTAGAACAGCTTGTTGCTCAAAAACTCTAAATATTTAAGTACCATTACCACGTATCTGCGGATGCTTAAAACTTTGCACTCGCGAACTGTTTCATATTCACTAGTGAAGTTTGAAAAGCGAACGTGGCAAAGATATCTACTTTTATAAACTCAGTTGTGGTGGGAACCAGTTTCCTTGTTCGAGTCTACTTTATTTTCTTGGCAAATCGTGGAAGCGATCATGTGGCAAAACGCTCTTATGGATTTGGCCTCGGGGAACTTTGACTTGGAAGTTGGCTACTACGTTCTAGTCGTGGAACGTTTTGTTCCTTCAAACACATGCCTCGTGTTTGAGAGCGAAACGATGTTCCAACGTTGCTAAGATGTGGATGCGGATAAATGTTCACCGAAACTCGAGGCTTTGTACTTCGCGTCTCGAACAAGGATCTATGAAAGCAATTAAATACACTTTAGTTGATAGAAGAATACATTTGGTTACGTTGTTTTGATTTGCTATCTAACCGTCTCTTATTTAACCGATTATTATTTATACCTTCCTATGCCTGTCAGTCGCATGTATGGATGTATCTGATAATTAGGTACACATCGGTGATCGGTATATTTCCACCATATTAAAAGAGCATATCAAATACCAAAGTAGGTACCTATAGCAGCGTTAATAAACTTATTAATTTAGAATTTCCACTAACGCGTTAAATCAAGAAGCATGATGTGTTGTCTATGGGTAGGTAGATTTGCGCTCAATTACATTCGCACTGCATGACCACTCTTTCCTCGTATTTTATGTCAAAAATTAAACTTTTAATTTCCTATCAAAAAGTTTTTAAATAATGATCATTGACCTGATTTATATAAAAAGCCGTGTTCAAAGAAACGGTCAGGGAGGGAAGACCGAACACCCACGTTCGGGCTCACGAAATTTTCCGCTCAATAACTTTGCTCCCCGATTTAATTATATAATTATTACCTCGCCGTTACAATATACACACTTGATTCTAAAAATAGATTAATTATTAAGGAGACTCGTTAGGGAACGGAAAATAATAATAAAAAAGGCTGGCACCGGCTCCAAAAATAACAGATTGTAAATATATAAATACGCAGATTTGTGTGATTGATTTCAGAAGTATGTATATATGTAGTTCATACTTTCTAGATGTAATTAAATTGATATAAGCCTAGCGATTGTATTAGGTATATAAAAAGTGTATAGAAATAGATAATAATTGTAATTGTAGGGTAGGTATTCACTTGCGTTATTGAAGACAAAATTATTATTTTTTTCTTTTCAGTGCGCTATTGTGTTTGTTGGTCGATTCGTTTCGTGTTAGTGCCGGTTTTTTCATTGCCTTTTTTTTCGGCGGTTAATTTTTTTTGTTAAAAAGTTTTTAATTTATAATTTTCTGTGGCTATAATTTATACAAATTATTACATGCCTAATTTTTGATTACTTTTAAAATAGCTATACCTACCTTGCTTGCTTGAAGCCGTAATCGACCTCGGCAAAAAAGTGTTTGCCAAAGGGCAGGCATATGTGGCACTTAGTAGAGTGAAAACACTTGAGGGTATTGCTTTATCTGACCTAGAGCCAAATAAGGTATTACACAAACCTCACGATGAACAAGCTTTAGCAGAAATGCAGAGACTGAGAGGTCTACACACAAGAGACTGGCAGGTCCATAGTCTAATAAAACATGGTCTTCTCTTCCCAGAGTGACACAAGCCTACGTCACAATAACATTGCCACTTTGTATAGCGGTATCGCATAATATTATCATATAGCGCTGTCGCATGATGACGTAGGCTTGTGTCAGTCAGGTGACCTAGAAAAGACGGGAAGAGGTCATACGTTACAAACGGTGAGTGAAAAAATCAACCATCCCCATATTTTCCTACCCTTAAGGTTGGATTTTTTTTCCAAATTTACATGGGACCAACTTTGGGGTATAATACCCTTTCCAATAAAAAAATAATTATCAAAATCGAACTACTCTGTAAAAAAGTTATGCATGGTCATACATAAAAAAAAAATACGCGTCGACTTGAGAACCTCTTCCGTTTTTTTCGTCGGTTAAAAATACCGGTTAGGGCTGCCTAGTAGATTAATTTACATTTTCACGTAAATTTGAAAGTCATAGTTAAGTGACCCTCCGGCCAATTCGAACATACACTGACATCTAAATGATGTAATTTAGCTATCGTGCGTCTCGTTCGCGCCAATACATGAATCGAATTGGCCCGTCTATGTTTAACGACATTATAGAAAAAGCGTAATACTTTTTGTTACAACAAATTTAAGTATGTACTTATATATAGTAACTAAAGTATCTGTTTTAATATAGGGTGTTTTATGGAAACCGTTAGGCAAATGGCTTTATTAATCTTTTATTGTTTTCTACTCGTAGACTTTAATCTGTGAATTAAAACTTAATTTCTAAATTACCTAAAAACCTGTTCAATGAATAAGGCTGAGTCTATCACATGGGTACATGTCTAAAGTACATAATATATTTAAAGGGCTCAATCATTATGAGACAAGTTTTTTGATCAACCGCCTCTCAACTCTACTGCGGATTTAAAAGAAAAAATGTCCGCTCCGCAATATGTGAGTGAGCATTTAACGACGTCAGCATAAAGATAATAGGAAAAAGTTAAATTATGTCGATGCGGCGTCTCAGGGTAGCTCCCGACCGCGACCGAGCAGTTACTCCGCCGCCGGTTATAAAAGTTGAATTTATGACTCGAATTATTCCACTCTCTTTCCTAATTTCGCTACTTTTCCATTCTGTGTCCAGGTGCATGGTATGAAGTTAAGTTTAAAATTGACTTGCAGGGGTCTGTTGAAGACATTCCTGGTAAGTTTTATTTTATTGTCTCTACCTTGATTCGTTGAGGGTGGCGTAAAAGTTTTGGATTTGAATTACATCTCGTTAAAAATACATTATATTTAACTGCAACGGTTCGGTGTATTTTTAGATAGGTATTATTACTCGTATACATACCATTGAGTGGATGAGAATTTATTTTCCATATTGAATCACTTTTTTTTTATTCAAACCAAGAACCAATCCCGATAAATTGTATGTAAACAGGAATTTCTCGACTTAATAGATTATTGAATGCTGTTAAAAAATTTAAGGGTTAAAGATTTCATGAGGGTATCGAGACGATGAACTGGCATTTTTAACACTTTCCTTGGCATATAAAAAAAACTGTGAACCTCACGTATTGCGCCCAGTAAAGCAAAAATAATTAACAACGAGAAAATTACAAAGAGAGGGTGAGGTAACATGATCTATCTCGTAAGATACATCGCCAGGAAAAGGGGCAAAAAACCCTGACTATGTAGGTAATGTAGACTGTATTACACATACGTAAACATGTTAAAATTTTACCGCAATGTCAGCATATATTATGGTGAATCGACGACCTTACAAGCCATACTATTTTAACGGTCACTTTATTTAAGTACCTACTGGATTTATTTTTACAAACAATTAAGTACACAATAATAATCAAGCCACTACAATTGATATGCTAAGTATTAGTCATATTTAGTTTAGTAAGTATCATAACATTACGATAATCGTTGTTCCAGATCGGCGATTACTGAAACGGCATCAAACCCAACAGCTTTGTTCAGACAACTACCGAACAGCTAAACACGTCGACCGTAAGGTTTGCGGTTGGAACATTGACTCAATACCAGGCCGCATATTCCCATTACTATGCTAGCCAGGCAAATCGAGTTTTTGGGAGAACCAGTCTAAAGTGACCTCGAGCTCCTGAGCAACTACGAGTAAAATGAAGAACGAAATAGTATTTATATTATTTGAGTGATGATACGTCAGCACTCTGCAAGCAATTGGAATGATGAACTAGATCGGATTATGTCATCAGAAATGCTCGCTTTGGTTTCTGATTTATCAACGGTATACATCGATGGTCGAAATCGTCTTTTTAGGCACGATTGCATGGAACGGCTCAAATGTTTGTTTGTGAAAGACAGCCAAACAGTGGATGTTCTTTAAACGAGAAGATCTTGCATACGTAGGTACTTATATTTTAACGAAACTCGTATAATATATAAGTACCACGAATGGCCTGAAAAGCTTTTGACCATCTAATGTTCATACCGAGATGAAAAGAGCCAAGGAAAAAATGTTTACGGCTGACACATTAAACAATGTACAGGATTAGATGGGAGCGACCACACACTCGCTAAGGCCTTAAATTTAAACCCGTGTTTCTTAATATGTGCCAGGTCACGACGGACAGTGACGAAGTGTGGGTTGGCCGGATTACTCTATCAGGGCATTAGGCCTCCACGGTAAAAAGTTGGAAACAGTAATAAAACTTCTCTACTAGAATTGAATGCCATTCATTTAAGCTGGAGTAGCAAAGAATAGGTACTATTGAGGATTTAGAAGCAAGATATCAGAAAAGGACTACCGCAAAAATTAAGCGCACATAAGAGACATAAAACGTTCTTTAAATTACTTAACAGATACTTTTCACGACCGTGCCGTGCCGTGCCGCGTAAGTCCGCCTTTTTGCTTCTACGACTTTTTCATGTCATACGAAGGTACGGAACCATCTAACATGCGTGGCCCGATACCCACTTGGACGTTTACAGGCAACAACCGCGGCCTAACATAACTAAAGAATTATAAACAGCCCGGACCAAGTTAACTCTGCATGGTTGGCATTTGCAATTTTTTTGACACCCTCACTTTGTTATATTCAAGTCGGTGCAACTTAGCTTAGACGGACTCTAACAGGTTTGTAAAAGATTAAGGTTTTTCCTGTAATATTCGGGAATCGACGAACAATAAACAAACATATAAACAGTTATTTAATTGTAACCATGTGCCTCATCATCATCTTAAGTTTTAAAGCTTTGCTCTAGTCGGTGCAGTAATTGCCATACCTTTCTTTCCTGGGCCATCAGTCTTTTGATTGCTCGTACGATGCATTATTTTTTACTTGGCAAAAACCATGAAATTATGTGCACCAAAAAATCTAGTTTGGCTATAAAGCCCGAAATAATTGTCGTCGAAAATAAATTTATTTGAGAGGCTGACTTACTGTTTTTGCATTACCTAATAAAACTGAAATCGCCCTTGTAACTTTATTAAGATAAATAAAGGGAATTTCTTATTCAGTCCCACGGAAAACACGGTCCACTTGGCGTTAAATTGAAAGTGATATACTCGTAGACTTTGCTATTTTTAACGGAGCAAAATTAATAAGATCTACCGATGGTCAGTCATTTGAGGGGCCGACAGATTACCTTATCAGCCTGTCAGTTGTTCGGAGTTGTAAAATTATGCGTTTAACTGGCAGGCTGATATCGTCCGGCGAACTGGTAATCAGTGCGCCCCTTTATTTAAATACTGATAACACGACGACCACTATACCGACTTAAGCGTCACAACCACAATATTACTCACCTCACACCGTCACAGTACTGATGTGTTAAAATCCTGCCGCCTTCATTCAGCCCAATTTTTAGACTTTAGGGATTTCCTATAGGTATTACATTCTTCTCAAATGGTATTCGTCATACATTCGCGTTCATAATTATGTTTTTTTTTTTACCTCATTGCAATGGATTAAGGCGAAGAGATGCATACAGTTAGTTGTTCGAGAGATCAGGAAATGACATTGTTGTGGCACTTTTTCTTTAGTTAGGTATTTGTTAACGTAACTAATTAGATTTTTACTGGACTATAAAGACCGAAAACAAATCATTATCTGGCCTTTAATAACATGTCCCTATAGAACACATTCATATTACAATCTTGATTATAAAATAATGACTTCGTAACATTTTCATAAAATTTCCCACTCATAATCAAACTTTTCGACGTAAGTAATTAATTCGCGTCCCGAGGACCGAGAGAGAGTTATTTGTTAATATTGTCTTATTTCGCAACTCCGAAACTCTTAATTGCTCACGATGGTTGTCCGCAAACATTCGTCTCGTTACAATACATAGGCTTTATTATTTACTTGTACTTGGGCCACAGTTTACAAAATTACCGCCTAACATTTATTCCACAAAATTACATACAGACATAAAAAGACATATTTACCTGCATATACATTACATATTTACATAAAACATTTATGCATGTTTACATTTTACAGAACTATAATACCCTCTCCGTTACACACAGTTCGTCCGTGCGGTCAAGCATATAACGAATTAGCTACCTTACAAGCAATACTATTTCAACGATCCATTTATTTAAGTAGGTACCTACTGAATTCATTTTTACAAACAAATAAGAACACAATACAATAATTTATAATCAGCCAATCTACTCTGTCTTTCTTCGACATTCAAAATTTGCAAAATTGAATGAGTGTCAAAAGCACTATGCGCTATACAGCTGATCTACTGTCACTTCTACCACTGCAACCACGCGTTGCCTCTCTTAGCAAATATTTACCTCTTAACGAGAAACCTGACTTCACCCGCGGCGGCTGTAATAAACTTTTCTATTGTGAGCCGCGGTTTATTTACCTTGCAGGGTAATCGCTGCACTGTCTACTGAATTACGTTGGTTCTAACTAATATTTGCCATAAAACCGCATTTGACTTTGCAATATTAAGGGCCACTTTTAATTGAGACATGGTTGAAGACAGTGTTTTCAGAATTGCCGCTTTATGTTTTAAAAAAACTGGTATTTAAAAAAAAGTTACGTCACAATCCGACAAGTGCCAGAATGACGGGTATACGCATTTGTAAGTGGCATAAAAGAGAGAAAACTTAAATAAACCTAATACGATATCTTTTCACGTTCAGTTACAGAAATAAGCCAATAAACGTTTGCAATCTGTGGTCACATTCACTTAGCACGACCCCATTTTCTTTTTAATCTGCAGTCTTGAGCCAGATCCGTGCTCGGTCTAAATCTGCTGCAGCTCAAAGTGTATTTAGGCTTTGATTACATACTTTTAGCAGTAACACTAGCATGCCAAAAATCTAAGTAACTTTTGTATGCATGTAGTTGTTTAGGAAGCATGATTCTTTTTTACCAAAAAAAAACAGATGAGTTACGTTCACCAGTCCGCTGCGGTTGATGAAAAAGTATGTAAGCGGATGAGGTGTTCAAAATGGTCTGCACACACTCTTATTCACTTAATAATAAAGTTGTATTTCATTCATTTGGTATATTTTGAACAGGTGTTCAAAATGATTGAAAGGCACAGGTGGGCCGCTTAGCAACTTCTGCTGTTGATAGATAAAGATAGGCACTTTTAACTAAAGATGTAGTAAGCATGAAATTTAATTTACGGTTTTTATAGTTCACATTTTTGGAGTTTATATATCAACGGCTACATGTAAGCACTTTATTTATTCAATGTCAACAAATTACAACTATCAATTTGCGGAGATTTGATCTTAAATTTTACTTATAATGTATTTTATAATCATTCGTAAGGAGTAAACTAAGGTCGTGCGTCAGAGCTGACACTTTTTTTAGTTTAATTATAAGTTATTGTATGTCATCGTTTGATTTAAAATGTAGTAAACCTATATTCTGTGACCTTTGGCCACTGGCGTTGTGCTAGACCTGCAGCGTAGTTCAAAAGCTTGAACTGGGCGATAACGAGTGCATATTCATGTCATTAAGCTGGAATTCAGTGACTATTTATGTGTTTAAAAAAATCGTGAGCGGTAACTCGTGATAGTCTTTGAACATTACAAGACAATTGATACCGACTTAGGTAATCCATCACAGAACGTTTCGGATTTAGAATGCTATTTGTACAGAGTCACCTGCAATAATATGTTACACAACGAAGGCCGCAAAAATATCGGACACGATCGTATTTGTGAGCCATAGAGTGTGTCACATATTTTTGCGGCCTTCCAAGAGTAACATATTACTGCAGGTGACTGTACCAGTAGTGTAGTAGTAGTAAAGTAGCAGTATAATACATGCTTCGTTCTCAAACAAGCTCGGAGTTAGTAGACAAAATTTAATAAACCGCGTTTTGGAGTAAAGTTTAAACGAGAGTAAAGTTACAGCGAGTGTTGAACGGTGTTTTATGGAAGAAATATTATCAAATCAGTTTCAAAAGCATACTAAATTAATATAATAATTAGAGGTAACTTCAAATTGAATTAACGTGCAAAATACTTTGAAACAAAGTGGGACGTTTGTAATAAAGGCCAATAGAACAATAAGTGTTTTAATAAACCAAATTAATTATGTACTGAAACTGTTGAAGGTTGTTTATTAAATTACTTGTCAACACAATAACGTGATAGTTTAGTATTAAGTACCTAAGTTATATAATGAAATGGAGGACAGTAAGTACCTACTGCAATTCAACTTTATTTGATAAATATATTTATAAATATATACTGCCGTATCAATAAAACATTTTAAATATTTAATGTGAATTATAGTTGCTACACTCGAGAGCAGTGAAAACGTGTCATTTGTAAGTAAATTTAGAATTTCGAATCTTAAGTTCGACAAACGTTCAGGTTGCCGAGTAATTGGAATATTGCGTATTGGAGGGCTGAAATTGACAACTAGTAAAAGCATTTGGTTTTTGTATAACCCTCCAAGTGGCGGTCAACCCGTGAATGGTCGATGCGAAAACCAGTAAACTGTCATCCACCAGTCAGTGGTTAATGAGGTGTTGACGTATTTAGAGGTGAAATTGAACGTATTTAAGTATAGTTACGCTCTTCTAGCGCCCAAAATTAGGTAGCGAGTTAGAGAAGGATAGCATACCTACCATAAGAAACACAAAAACACTTGGTATACAATAGGGCTTCCAAATACCGGACTTCTTTCAATACCGGTATTAATACCGAAACTGTCTTCATCAATACCGGGATCCCGGGATCCCGGTATTTACTATGAATCGCTTAAAATTTTTGAGTTTTATAAAAAAAGGCTCACTGTAACACCAGATATGTATGTCCTTAGGATATTAAACAATAATCGCCATCTGCAATAATTATTATTTCACCCTCCAGATTGGCAATCATTTTATCCGCCTTGTTGACTTCACCAGTCTCATTTTTAGTTCAACATAATAAACCAGCCATACTATAATTCCTTGCTCATTTCTTTCTACTTTTTGATATTATTTTAAAAACTAATAACATATCTCTTTATTCATATATTATATATATTACAAAAACATACCAAAATACAATAAATAAAAACAGGAACCATATAAAAGAACTAATGAGGAGGCACACTAAAAGGTTAGGACAGATGTCGTCTCTGTGATCCGTCATTGTTTACGATTTGTGACAAGCGTATGGTTGCGAATTATTTACTAATACTTGCGATTTATCAAGAAAAATGTATTCATTTATGACTGCACGGGAACTACAAACCAAGCTTCAAAGGAGAAATGCTACAGTTGGTGGTAAAAACTAAAAACGCTGATTTGATACAAAGATAATCACTTAATATATTTCAGGTTATCTTGTGTATTTTACCGTTTATTCAAATTTTCGAAGGCTCACGTGCAGTTTTTCCTCTTATATTACAAGTGTTCGATCGAAAACAAACTTTGGTGTATACCTGGATCACCTGGGTGTACAAGAAGGCGTTTCATATACGCCCGCCCTACGATACAACAGATAGGTACAGAAAGTCGTGATGCGTATCTCCATACGCATCACGACTTTCTGTACCTATCTGTTGTATCGTAGGTACAGCATGTGTAGCCAAGCCATTATTATGCCCTAAATTATGTACTACTTCATTAAAACTAAGCTACCTGTGTATTTACTCTTTCCAAAATATTTATCTTCCTTAAAATGCAGCCTATACAAATGATACAAACGGTCTTTGCATATGCCTTAGTTTTTGATACTCAAAGCTTTTTCTCACCGTTTTATGCATATCGGGTCCTTGGGAAAATAGGGAGATCCTATATTTCCACAATTGGTTCGCGGTAAGCCCTCAGATTGCAACAATGACAGTTTGCCTCCTCATTATATTAATATCATATCCTGAACATCAGAATTCATCACCAAATATTTATCTAACGCATATCCACAGATATTGTTTCAATTAAATGATCTTTAATTCAATGGGCAAGTAATGTTCTTGATACAGCCGAATTTAATCATTTTATAGGATTTTAAACGGTATAATCCGCACATTTTCCTTGTTTTTGAAAATACCGGGATCCCGGTAATGCATTAAAAAATACCGGTATTGAAAAATGCGTTTAAACAGACGGGATCCCAGTATTTCGGGATCCCGGGATCCCGGTATTGGAAGCCCTAGTATACAATTTGTTGGTGAGGACCATTGATTCGGGAGCGACCGCCTAGTCCGAGGTCAGTCTCGTTTTTTAAGAGGTTGTTTTGTAAAAGAAATTGTATCTTAGGTCTTTTTTATTGATTTAATCTTAAAGATAAACGTCTTCCTTTGATAATTAAATAGCAATTACCTCCAATAATCAATTAGTTTTATGATGGTAGTCATTTTTAACAAGGAAGCTGGAAAACTGTCATTCTTCCGGAGTTTGATTACGTCTGGTCAAATGTATAAACATTAGAATAATTTAATTGCTATATTCAAATAGCCTATATAACGCTGATTCTAGCAATATGTCATTTAATATACTTTCAAACATAGAAAAGCTTAAATCGACGATTTTGTAAAAAAAAATTAATCTGCGCTGACCACCCACCGGGGCCCCGCCACTTGACTAGTTTTCGCGTTTTCGGTGGCGCCACTTGAAGGGCTAAGCCATGTTTGTTCAACTTAAAGAAAACTCAAGATTGTAAACATTATGTTCGTACTGTTGGCTTATTCGATGTATGTATAAAATAATCATAATTCTATTTACATAACCTACCCATAACTATAAAGTATGATTCTACTAACACACAACCCTAAAAAACGGTTACATCAAATCGCAAAGGAAATGGAACAGAAGAGAAATAGATTTCCTAACTGCATGTCTCTTGGCAGGGGCCAGTGAGCGATGACCTTTAATGGCGGACGTTGACAAAGCAGCCCCGGCTCCCATGAAAACGTTCAAATACATCATCGTTGCTGACAGTACGGTTCCTACGACTATGAATTGCTATATTTTATTTCTGCTACGCTTGCGTAAAACTTGATAAATGATTGGAGAAGAACGAAATCCGTAACGATTAAATGAGGTTTTGGACAGCTGGTTTTATTTTAAGTACCAATGTTTATGTACAGAAACATTCTTTGGTTTACAACATCTGAATTTATAAAACTAAAAACCTAAAACCAAGCGTAATAAAATTTAAGCTGAATTTGTGAACAATACTCGTAAGAAAACTATCTAAAATAAAATCAGCATAAGAATCTGTAACAGCTGCTGTAGGTACCTTATAAGGATGAATTGTAATTTAATTTCAATGAAATTGACAAGAATCATAATCTTAGAATGTGTCAATACACTTTAAAAGCAAATTTAATATTCAATTAATAAATTGTGTACATTTTATAAGTTGTTATAAGTCCTCGACTAATGACTTAAATTTTTGGCCATAAATCTAGTTGTACAATCAAATATAACAATATATCAGTTTGTTCTCGTCGACCATTCTAATCTAACAACAGAAATCCAGTATCACAAAACACAATAATCTGACTATACCAGTTCAAAGCGCCGTAACTGGCGAGCGTTGAGCGCTAAACGGTACGGTTACCGTTCTTTTAAAAAACCCGCGTTTTTTTTAAAGCATAGACAAAGGCTAGTTGCGGATGTTATACGTCGAGCCATCGCTCAAAGCGGCAGCGTGTGTTTACTGACAATAGAAATTATTTCCCGCTAAGTATTGTGAGAATGCAAAAATACACGTCGAGCTGTGACGTTGAGTGATGCGTTCCCGCGCGTCTGGCATTGTCTGCCGGCTGAAAGAGATTGCACAATATGAAATACTTCAGTTTGAATCGCGAGTGCCTCATTGAATACGGGAAACGCGACTGAGCCGCGCTATTCTCGAACTAAAATATTCATATATCGTTCCCGGCGTAAAGCTAACGCGTTTCAATCCGCATTTCCGCGATATAAAATATTGGTAGACACCGACGGACTGACAGCCAACGAAGGTAGGAACAACCTAAAACCAATACGAGTATATGTGGAAGCCAATGGACGGAAAGACAGACAGCAGTCCCATAAGAGTTCCATAAACATATAATATTAATCAAATAAATACGAAAACTTAGCATCTACCCCTCGTCTACTCAGTTGTGGGCAGAATAGACATGAGAGTGTAATATAAAACGTGTACGATACGGTACGTCACTTAATTTACTATTTATTGTATTATAGCAACGTAACTAAGTTGATTGCTTCGAATTAGCGTAAAACAGTAAATTACTAGAAGTTAAAACCAACCAACTAAGATCATTTTCTGGACCGTAAGGACAAATTTCAGTTCTTATTTCCATTGATACCCGTAAATACACTTAAAAGCCTACGTGTAGTCTAAATTGGCCTTTGGCGTATACTGTATTAGTGTGAAAGGCTGCCGGTGTCCCGTAATCCGCTATCATGATAACGAATACACGCCTGCAAACATTGAAATTAAAACGACACAGCCGACTCTCTTTGACGCTGGTAAAACGAGACCGTACTATTTACATAATACATACAAGTAGGTAACGTATAATGTGATCCGGAATGAGTAAAAAGCGTACACTATCAGGCCTATCCGGATTTCGAGATAATCACAAGATCTTGAGACGATTTAGAGATCAACTAGATCTACATTAGATATCGACTAGATGTGACTTGGATATCTAAGTCATAACTTGTCGAAATCGTTCAAGAGGACCTCCAGAATCGCGGAAACGTCAAATTTGACATATCTATCTTACAAATATCTTTAAATTATCCGTATCGTAACTCCGTATCACCACCAAATTACAGTATTTACTGGAAAAGACTAATTCCAAATCATAGCACACGTTATATTCCTCAAGCTGAGAGAACTGACACTGACGTCACCTTTTCCCGTTTTTTTAGGTTTAATATCTATATTTCATTGTTCTCAATGTCATTTTTCTTCTGTTTTGACAGCTCACTCTATATGACGCCTTGGCGTCATTGCTCACAAACGCTATCAGCTGTTACTAACTACTAGTAACCACCCTAGTTTGCTATTGTTTGGCGTGATCAACGAATCATTTGACGTAATCATTAGTCTTAAATACCAGAGATGGCATGATTCAGCCGTTCTCCAAAGTGACATTATAATTGAACGTGCATAAAATATTAAAATCAACCAAAGATCTAGTTTCAACATAAAACTAAATAAAGTATTCATAAAAATCGTATGTATAAGCAAACGACTACTTCACTTTAAAAGCCCTAAATTTCTTAAATAGCATTCTTAAAACTACTACGAGTAGCCTAGTTTCAAGGCTTAAGGACGTCAGAGATGGCAACGTTTATTAGCGTCATAAAATTGGAATATGCTCCACTAGAATATTCTCCAGCCAAAATGTTAATAAGGTTTTCGTAGTTTTCACTATTTTCACATTGTTAGAGTTGTTGTTTGTTAATGTTGAATATAATTTAACTGTATCTGTGTTTAGGAAAACTTAAGGAGTAATGGTTTTCTATTAAAGCTGATTTTTTTTAGATTATCTCTATATTTGTATTGTATTTTTTCAATCAATGAAGTCAAATTGGAACCGCTTTTGAGAGCAAGATGGCAATGCAATAATACGGACTTGCATTAAATGTTCTACAAAAGAATTTATAGTAGTTTGTATTACAAGGGATCAAAATGATATATTTCCGTCAAGGGCGTACATTGAATCCTGAATGAAGCGATGGATTCTACAATAGAATCCCGAACGTAGTGAGGGATTCTAAAGTAGAATACTGAGTGTAATGAGGGATTCCAGTGTTAACGCCCAAGACAAAATAATTTTGATACCGTGTGACACATACTGCTTTTCACATCAACTATAAGGAAAATAAAAAAGTGTTGACACAATTATTATGTTTCAAAATATTATTCAAGCTAAAAAAAGAATGCAAAAAATTACAAAAACAGTGTCCTAGAACAGAAAAGTGCCACTTTGATCCCCCCTAGCAAGGAGGAAAAGTGCCACTTTGATCCCTCCTAGCGGGTAAGAAAAAGCCCTTTTCCGAATAGGTGATGTGAAAAATAAAAAACATTAATTTCGGTCATAAAGTCATCTTCGTAACCTGCTTGCTCCATTTAAACCCTTTCTCGTTAAACAATACTATTCTTAAAGATACGCCTGTTTAACAAAACTTTTACTAGTTCAGTTATTTAAAAACTGCGCGCATAACTATGTACAACTATTATATGTACATATATGCATCTGCCGAAAGCAATTTAAATTACCCCGTTCCTTCAACCCCACATTTGAAGGCTTGCTGTGTAAATACCCACATGCTGTGACCGAGAATCAGCCGAGAATTCACTATCTGTACCAAGTATTGGGAGTGGAAATCGCGCCGAGGAGTTTATTACGTTCGCAATATCGCGAACGATTCGATTCCACAGTGCGGTACAAATTGATTTCTTTATAATTTGTCCGTACTGTGGTACAGGCGGGTTTTTATGTGAATTGAAATATAGGAGCTATAGATGAATGCAATGTCTGGATATCTTAGACGTGTAAAGTACTATTGATACTTAAATAAAGATACTGTCTGTGAGATGTATAGATAACTGAAAACAGTGTATTTACTTAGTAAAGTGCTTGCAATTTTGTCTCTAGGTTCCTATTGCAGTAGATACTAATTTAAACATTTACTTAAGGCAACGATTCCATCATATATAAAAAAAATAATCTCATTTTTGAGTGAAAATGATACATTATAGGGAAATGGCACGATTTTTGCAATAAATTTGTGGTTACAAAATGATGTCCAATATTTTTGCGGTTCACCGAAAACATTCACATAAATCTCAATAAACGTCGATATTCGTACGTCAAAATAGCTTGTAAATCTTTGCCTATCATACACCATAAATCTAGTCATCGAAACGGGACAATTGATGAGGTTGCAGTGGTTTTGACATTGCCATGGCGTCACTCACATAATTAACGTGTTCTCTACACAACGGGCCAGCGTGTAAAGGCCTACGTTTCAACTGAAACCCTATTGGTCGGAAGTGCTAAACGATCAAACAATACATGCCACCAAATGGTTTTGAAGCGCAATGTGTGCCTACACAATCGAGAGATAACATGTCAGTTCCCGAACATGACTCGCTAAGTGCCTATTGATAAATAAAGGGGGAGAAAATACGGTAGCCTTGTTGGGCACAAGACAAAGTATAGGTCGAAGTCAAAATTTGTTTATTAGTATAAAATACCAATAGCTAATTTAACGATAAACAGTTAAGCACACGATACGTTTTTTTTTCATAAAACTATGTAGATAGGCTATTAAGTATATACAATAAATATTCAGACCACATATTCTCCTAAATTATTTATCTCTCTTGTTATACGATATCTACGTAAGTAGCCCATTCTAAGAACTTTCTGTTTTACGTATGTATAAGCACTCGCGGGAAACAATAAACACCAACGTCACCCACTTGCATAACAAATCAGAAACTTCAGGAAACTTTTCAATTTTATCCTTCTAAGCTCCAATACAAGTTCAAAATAATCATTTTAATAATATAGCTATTGTAGGGGCAGAGTAATGTACAAAGAGACTCACGAAACTTTAAAATATAAATAATACGACATTCAACATCAGCATTTATACCTGCTATTTAAACTCATGCGCTTTGATCAAAAAGCGTCAGCGTAATATCAATTTACTATATAAATTGACACTCGCGTATCATATCTACCTACTTATATGTATATAGAAACGTTTCATGGTCCACTAATTAAACCATTAAAAATAAAAACTGACAGAAGAGAAAATAGGCACGCACCCATCAGACGCGAAAAAAATTATCGTCACAAATTGACATAGCTGTAGGGCCCTTTCATCGCCTGGCGCGTGTTTCCTTTTGTGCATGTGTGTAATTTTAATGAGTTTCGCAGCTGCGGACAGCACACAGGCGGGGGCAGGACAGCAATGTTAATGGGATTCTTAGTAGAATGTGGCTAGATTTAGCAAGTACACAAGTGTACCTATAAGCCCGTGTGTGGATGCCTCTGAAGTCCTCCTCCTTATCTTAGCGCTTTTCCAGTTGCATTTGGTTACCGGATCCCAATAATTGGTGCTGGAAATGGTTGCCGAAAGTGACTGTCGTTTGACCGTCTAACCCAAAGGGGAACCTATGTATTTGAAATGAACATCATTTCTTAAAGAGTGCCTTGTTTCAGCGCTAGCTAAATATGCTGTATTCCACGGACGTGAGACCGAATTCGATTTTGTATCTTAAAATTACTCTTCGTATAGGTACTTACAGCAAGACTTCTTTCATCAAAATTCTTGGATTTTAGTGTCAAAATTTCACCCATCAATACCTATTAAAAATCAGTTAGCCACGTAACGTTACGTTTAGGTATAGGTACTTAAAACCTAACGTTATGTCATTGTCTCCGTTAAGTGTATTGCTCTAAATCGGGTGGTGTGTAGAGTGGGTCTGCCATAGCCCCGGGCTTAGACCGGGGAGGGCGCGATATTAGCGAACCTTAGGAGCCGGAAGCCCGCCTGCACTCAAAGAACGCTTAGTGATGGAATGATGCCTTCAAACGAGTTACCTACAATTAGATATTTCCACGCTATTAAAACACCGATTTCCGCCAATATGTAGTACAATAAAATAAAAGTCAGGTCACTTTACACACACACCCACACAACATTGAAGACGCAAAAACTTATTCAAAAATAATGTTTTCAATGCGACAGATTTTATTTTGTTATCCTTTTTAGGGTTCCGTACCCAAAGGGTAAAACGGGACCCTATTACTAAGACTCCGCTGTTCGTCCGTCCGTCCGTCCGTCCGTCTGTCACCAGGCTGTATCTCACGAACCGTGATAGCTAGACAGTTGAAATTTTCACAGATGATGTATTTCTGTTGCCGCTATAACAACAAATACTAAAAACATAATAAAATAAAGATTTAAGTGGGGCTCCCATACAACAAACGTGATTTTTGACCGAAGTTAAGCAACGTCGGGCGGGGTCAGTACTTGGATGGGTGACCGTTTTTTTGTGCCTTCGTGCGCGAGTCCGACTCGCACTTGCCCGGTTTTTTAGTTACTGAACGTTTAGAATTTTAAAATGTTTGATTGAAAGTTTTCCTAATTCCCAAACTAGGTACTCGTAGGTTCGGTTGCCTAACATGTACCTAATACAATGTTTGTTGTGTGCCTCTATCTTGATCAATTGTTTTCTTTAAGCTGTATGTTTTAACTGAGGTGTGCCAATAAAGAGGATTATCTCTATCTATATTATCTATGTAGGAACAAAAAATATTTTTTCTGCTGTCATTGTCAATTTACTTCTAATATAAGTATCTTAATAGTTAGTAGGTATTACCTACAAAAGGTCATATTTAAATTACTGTATTTTCAACGCTTTTCCTCGAAATTGTCCCAGCAGCACCTCCCTAGCACCGCTATTAATTTCGTCAGCCATAAGCGCGGCTGCTGTTATTAGCCGACCCTTTAATGCGTAATAATTTACTGCAGTGAGCATTAAACAAAACAGAATTAAAACTTTACTAATACACATAAAGGGAATGCGAGTGTTAAGGCTCCGCCATGCAGGGCGGGTTATTAAAATTTGGCTTAACTAATTGATATATATGGAAAGGGGGGTATTTCGGCTGCAATTACCTACCATATTGCTGAAATAGAACGTCGAGACCCTGAAGAGTTTTCTGTAATTCAAATAAATTACAAAATGAAGAAGGTATGGCAGACCTTTTTATCTGTACTCATAATAGACGGTACATATTGTTATCAAAAATCTCGCCTGGTCATAACTAACAATTAATCCTCTTACTCCCCAATAATGTAGCTATACGACTGAAAACTACTCAACTCAATAAACCTCGATGGTTACTGATTGATTTTTCTAAAACATGATTACCGTCACCAGCTTTCACATCAAAAACTGCCTTTTTGCAACTGTTTATCTTTAATGGAACGCCCGTTAATATGCTGGAATAGCACTTTAGAAGACGGCTTTATTTCCCTTTTCAAATAAACCTGTTTGCATTGAGGAAATAATGTGACTTTACTTGAGACAATTCGGGTGTTTTCAATTTGAAAAATAGGTGCATAAAAAGACATAATTTAAAGATATTTTAATAATAATTGTCACCGTCTGCCGGAAATAAAATTGTATATCATTTTATAAAGCAGGCGTCCGGTTTTTTATCCCACATCGTAGCCCAGTATTAGTCCACCGCTTTCGCCTCATTACTCCTTACATCCTGGCGGGTGCTGCCTCTGCGTGCGTCCCATGACACGGGCAAGGGCAGCATCCGCTCGGTGTACCCCTTACATTTCATAAAAGTGTCAAACCCTCTACGTGTTGGCTTCTGCTCCACGCATGCCTCCCAAATGTCCGGAACACCATTGTTCTTCCGTGATGGGAAAGACAAATAATTTTAATTATTTTAAAGGAAATAGGTAAACTACACTTTAAGTACTCAATACCGTGACTTAAAAGATAATATTCTGCAACGTATCCTCAAAAGACACAATATAGATAAGAAATATGTATCTTAAAGTCCAAGATCCCGCTACACGGCGCATTCAATTCTGCGTCCATTCAACTGAATGCCAAAGTAGTCTGCTTTAAAATGCCGAGATAGGGAGTAAAAGAATATAAAGGCAAGTGAATTGGCTCAGTAGATGGAGGGGGCGGTCAATCGAAGCATTGAGACGAGTCATTACGGGCTCACACAGCCGGTATCACGCGGACGAGCGCCAAAGAAAACTTCTTAGCTTTGGAACATTTTGTGAGGTGTAATTTTAAACTATTTCCAACTTCTGGAAAAGATTTGTTGGAGTATGAAAATGAACGTTTCATTGGCCAGTCGAGCAAAATAACAGATGTTTATTTCTTAGATGAAATAAATGGCCTCTTTTATTTATTTTTTTCTTTAAATTAGTGATGATAAAGAAACAGCCATTCAGAACTCAGAATGGAATGCTAATTATTCTAATTAGTAATTAGTCTTGAACAAAATGATAGACATTATAGTGAAAGCAAAAATTATGATTTTTCTAGTCACTGAAAGGTCCTTCTTTTTATAATATCTTAAATTATTTTTATCAATGGAATGTTAAAATGATATTTATTTTACATATAAAAGAAAACCAAGACAGAAGCTTATATCTAGAACACATGCATTCTTACGTAGATTTTACAGAACAAAGCAAAGTTACAGTATAATAATAAAACACTTTAGTCCATGGTGGATTTCACAAAGTCGTTAAAGCCAGGATAAGTCAAATACCTAGTTGAATCGGAACGGTAGTAGTTTAAAGTTTTTGTGAAGCGGCACAAGGTTCGACCACTGTATCGCTTCCGTACGCTCTAGTGATACTTTTAATGACTTAGGTATCTTTGGATATGAGATAAAGTTTTGGGAACTCTTCCTGGAAGCCTTTTCTTCTTGTCGTTTCAGTTTAGACACTAAGGGCCACGTGCACCGTTCACTAACCCGGAGTTAACCGGTTAAACCTGGAGTTACCATGGTTATCAGTACCATTTGACACTGAGTTAACCGTTTAACCGGTTAAGCCCGGGTTAGTGGGATGGTACAAGTGGCACTTAACATGGTTTACATATGTATAAAAATAGAACACTAATAACACCATAACAAAATGGTTTATCAATAACAATATAAGTATTTGGATCTACCACATTAGTATTTAATCAGTCAGTCAATCTGTTGTTCCTTCTTTCAACCTATATACATACGGTGTCCCACTTCTGGGCACAGGGCCTTCTCTCATGCACGAGAGGGATTGGCCCACGCTAGTCCAAAGCGGGTTGGATATTTCACATACATCTTTGTCAATTTTAATACAGGTCGGTTATATCTTTAATCATACACAGGCGAAATGTCTCATGTGACTCATGTCAACAACATATTTTATAAATTACTCGACATAATTTTAAAAGATTTTGTCTGTTTAGTCGTGGGCAAATTAGGGTGAAAATGACAACTGTTACAATTATTTGCATAATATTTTAATTAGGTACAATTAGGTGTCCATGAAATTTTGCAGCTCGCTGTACAATGAATCAAACTTGAATTATAATTAAAACCAACAGAAGCACATTACCCCAACATTTAATCCGAAACGCGTGCCGCTAGCAAAAATCTCTAAAATCCAATCAAAACGCTTGGCTCTACAATGCCACCCCTTTATTGAATATGATGAAATAACAGACTGTAGCAAAACATACACAGTCGAAACAATCTATACATTTCCATCATGGGTTTACAAATACGTGGTGTTATTGTATGAAATTGGCTGAGACCGGACGCAGGAAGGGATTGTTGGTACACACCAGACAGATTAATTTTGTCGTTGGTTTTGATTGGCGGACGTATAAAACCATGAATTTAAATGTAGCTAAATGGACATTTTCACTTTACATTTGTTGGCCTTGCTCTGACTGAGCATTACAATATGTTTATTGGAATTTCCGGCGTGCTTTTATTTGATGAATGTTATGGATCGAGTTTGATTGGTTTCCCTTTGCGTACCTATAAAAGATTTTATCGAGCTGTTCTTTCCATGTAAAAAGGCAGCGAGAAGTGTATGATATGCATATTATGTACAGTCAGTACAGATTTTATAATGGAATAGAATAGAATAGAATTTTTTTCTATTCCTGAGCACAAACACAAAAAAGAAAATTATACAAGCAGATAAAAATAAAAAAGGAGAAAGTGCCACGAAATGGTCTCACCTCAGCATGTTGCTGGCAATAACTTAACAAAAAGATATATGTAGAACAATTAGGCTGTGAAAGGTACTTTTGAACACACACTGCAGAAATAATTCTTTTATAAGAGATATAAATTGTAGAATAAATCTCTTAGGTACATATATTATTTCATAAGAGATAGGTATATTTGGAAGATTATTCCAGGGTGGCAGATACTTTTGGCGCGTTTTCTTCCGCCATTATTATTATTGCTGAAGCACTACCACCAGTTTTAACATTGACATATTCACTCACGTTTAAGTAACTTACTTTCTATGCATCTCGCTCGTACTCGCATATTAGTGCAAGCGAGATGTATAGAAAGTAATTTACGTAGACGCGAGTTAATCTGTCAATGTCAAAACTGGTGGTAGCCGTACTGGTTCCGCAAAGTAAAACTTTTGTCCTGAGATTAACCTGGCGAGAACATGTACGTGTATTTTGTTTTAGAGCAGCATTTTAGAATAAAACACTATCGGCTACAAAAGCCAATTGCTGGCTTTGTATTAAGTAGGATAATTCTCGTAAGCTCGTTTATTTATCTAATACTACTACTCAACCAATATTACCTATTCCCCTTACATCGGCATTAACGTAACAGCCATTGTTTAAGAGGAAAATGGTCCCCCAGCATAGCCATAAGATGAGTAAGAATAATGTGTTTCACGTGTCAACGGTAATGGTTTCGAGATTAATTTAGTCAAGTGGTTTCGTCGAGTATAATCCGCTTAAAAAGGGGTAACATGAAAAGACATTTCGTGTCTCGTTAAACGTCGAAATGTTTAAAACTTTGTTTTATTATCAGAGTTTGACCACAGTGGTACAGTCACCTACAAAAATGTTACTCTTCGAAGGCCGCAAAAAAAGGTTTTCTCAAGGGACTACAATATGCAGTTCTTCAAAAAAGGAGTGTACCTACAGCTTTTTAAAGGGTCGGCAACGGCAACGGCATGTAACACCTTTGGAGTTGCAGGCAACAACGGGCTAAGGCGACCGCTTATCAGGGGGGAGCGTATGATTGTTTGCCACCGATGTGGTATGTAAAAAAAAGAGTATTTTTAATACAAACATATTAGTTGTGAGACTATTCTCACAGGAAAGCTAACAGACCTCTGGTTGTAGCTAGCGACTTTGGGAGTTAATTCCAAAACCCATAGTTAATACAATTTACACAGAACTTCAGTAATTCCCTTGCCATAACTATTAAATTAGATAGAACAACGTCCTGGGGCCTCCGTCAGTGTGAGACTGCAAACTGTTCGGCAATATTTTTTTAAATAACTTAAGCGCATTCCATCACATAGGTAACTTAAACATATGTTTTTATCTTAACTTCACACTTAATATTTAAGTTTTTATTATATGTTGAGCAAAAAGAAACTCCTCCTCCTCCTTGCTTCGTTCTCCTCAGTGCTGAGGGTCGTAACCTCCTAGTGGAGCACATGATTCTGGATTGCTGAAAAAGAAACTATCTACCTACTAAGACCATGTATTTATTAAAGACCTATCTAACGACAATGTAAAAACAAAGGAAAAGTTTCATCCGCACGTTACACCAAGCACACTGACAGATATGGCGAATCTCTAAACAGTTACTTGTTAACTGCGGAACCTTAAAAATTGTTTTTTATGAAAGATAACATTAAAACGGTAACTGCAATTTATTCACTCAATTTATTTAAAATGTATGCAAATACTAGAAAAAACTGTTGAAATGTCTGCACCCGCGATCCCTAAATCAGGAAAATGACGAAGTAATAGAGTTCCCAAAGAAATGTCAACTCGATGGCTAGATTGGGTGGGTATTTTAAAATATGTGTGGGCAATTTCACGGCTCGAGCCTGCAGTCGGCGCCCAAGAGCCGAGTGAAATATCGCTGATTATCGCTAATTCTGCTTCGTTGCTTTTCTTGGGAATAATGTTATCGTTACGACGAGAATGAGACAGACTTTGCTGTAAAACCAAGCACGTATTTTATTTACAAGGTGACTGTAAGAATTAGTTTAATATAGACGCGAATCAATAAGGAGCTATCACATTCTATCTCAATCATTTAAAGTGGACTGAATATAGGGAAACATGCACTGTAAAAAGTAAGCCCAAAGCATGTTCATCTCCTCAATAACTGAGCGGTTGATGTATTGTATTATCAATACTGCAATTTTTCCATTCACTGGCGAAGATAATATGGCTAACACTGCATAGGTTAACACTATCGTTACACATATAATCCTGGCTCGCCAAATTTGGGAGTAACAGTAAAATAAACTTTATCCATTCTTGTGTCTATTATCACACATGATAAAAAAAAATCTGCATGATTAACTCCGACTATACTCCAGAGATAGCATACCTCAGCCGAACTATCTGCTTTCTTAAATAAACTTTTTTGAATAAGTAATGTACAAATTCATATTGTTCTGTTCCAAACTAAATATTTGTGTTCCATTTGAGACATAACTCAAATACGCCAGCATGAACATTTAGCATTCTTCCTTCACAAAAATTTCTTTAAAATAAAGAAAAATAGAATGTAAATATGCACTAGTCACTGTAGCGGAAAATAAACTAGTCTGCCAGCATACAGGTTGAAACGTTAGTGAGGTGTGTTGTTCAAAACACAGGATGCCACTTTCCTTTTAAAAAGTTTTTATTTTAACTCAAAATGTGTGTTAAATTTGCTAAGTTTCGTTTGCTATATTTTAGTTCAAAAGAACGTTGGCCCCCAGTTTCATTTCTAGCCTGGTAAACTTATTTTTTTTTTTAGAAACCGAGAAAATTATTAATACAAATTCAATGTAGGGTTCTCACATACTTGATTGGGGCATGTAATATTTATAAAATAAATCTTTATGCAATCATTACTTTCTTATATAATTATTTTTCACATCACCTATTCGGAAAAGGGCATTTTCTTCCCCGCTAGGAGGGATCAAAGTGGCACTTTTCCTCCCTGCTAGGGGGGATCAAAGTGGCACTTTTCTGTTCTAGGACACTGTTTTTGTTATTTTTTGCATTCTTTTTTTAGCTTGAATAATATTTTAAAACATAATAATTTCCTAATACATTAAGATTTTTATATTTTTCTCATAGTTGATGTAAAAAGCAGTATGTGTCACACGGTATCAAAATTATTTCGTCTTGGGCGTTAACACTTGAATCCCTCATTACGCTCAGGATTCTACTTTAGAATCCCCTCACTACGTTCGGGATTCTATTGTAGAATCCATTGCTTCATTCAGGATTCAATGTACGCCCTTGACGGAAATATATCATTTTGATCCCTTGTAACACAAACTACTATAGTTTACTTACATTGATCTTTATTTATAAATAATTGTGTTAATTCAGAAAAACTCAGGATTATCAAAATATTAAATGAGCACCGTAGTTGTTTCTAATCATCCTCTATAACATAGTACACTAACGTTGCACCCTGTATTGTTTAACGGGGTCGTTACCCCCGGTAGGGCGCGAACGCCTTACAACTTTGCAGTCTATTATTAATGACAAGCCCTTACCCCGCCCTGCTGGTAAGTACGACTATAATGCAAATTATTGCACAATATTTTGTTTGCTAACTTCGTGTACAATACAAACGACGTGAATTAGGGATGAAACACTTAATCGAGACGATTTAGTACTATGAAATGAACTAGAAAAAAAAGAGGACGAATGCGTCCACCGCTTACGTTAAAGTAAATTAAATATTTTACACAGTTATTTTGTCACAAACCAATTAAGTACCAAATTTTTGCTATCCTAAAAATACAAGATATGTACTTATTGTATTTAGCAAATACGAATTGATATTCATGTTTAATTTAGGTAGTCAGCAGCAGAAGTTACTGAGTGTTCTAAATTACCTTGACACGCTCTTATTCTCTTTAAACAATACAGTCGCGTCAAGATCATTTTGAACAGTTCGCCCGCTTAGCAACTTCTGCTGCTGACTGTACTTAAAAATATAGAAATGCAACACAGCAAATATGTTCAAGTCAAATTGCATCTCGTCTTTCTAGCTTTATTTTTGTTACAAATTAAAATAACATTTTGGTAAAAGTTTATATACTTATGTGGCAACCCTAGACGTACTCATTTTAATGAAACTCACACGCGAAGCAAGTGAACTATTATGGCTTATTATTACTACCCATAGCCGGGCGATGAAGTGATTTGCATATGTTCCCTGTAAATAATATTTTGCAACAGAAATTACAATTAAGAAAAAATAAACTAGAGCCCATAATTTGTAAAACAAAGTTGCTTGAGTTGCTAGTTACGTTGGCAGCTGTTTTTGCATAATTGGGTACTTTCCTCTACTTCAAATAAATTATTTCACACTGTGCACGAAATAAAACACCACATAATTATTAAAAAAACATAGATAGCATATTAACCACAATTTCTATTTAATAAATCGGATTGAAATATAAAAAGTAGGCGAAATACCATATTAGCAAATCGTTTTGACAGTTTTTAAAAAGAAGCTGATTTGACTAGTAGGAAAGTAGCCAATTGTTCAAGCTGCTAATTTAATAACTTCTATTGGAAGTCATTAAGCGTTAAAAAAACCTAAACTAAACATCGTGTATAGGCAAATATAGATGTTATTATTTGTATATAATATAATATTATACAATTGACGATTTGTACCATCAGCTGCAAAAGTGCATGGCGACTGTATCACTGAATTCACTCATAATTTCTCAATGCAATTTTGCAGCTCACTGTACAATCCAGACTGTTATAGAATACAAGTTTTCAGGACTGGAGTTGGTGGCATACCTACTTTTTTAAAGAGTGGTTCATGCTTTAAAGTTACTGCCGCGACCTATAAGAAACTGAAATTGGTAATGTTAAAGCAGAAAAAAATCGGTTTCATTCGAGTTTCACAATTATAGCAACTGTCTCACATTTTCTTCAAAAACTTGTCCTTTATATGACTCGATTTCTTATCAATCGATTCCCACTAAGGGAAGCACCTATGTATTTTAAACGCGGGTTATTTTCTAGAGATGTCTAAGTAAAAGCGTAAAAGCAACCCTAATTAGCTCCAGCTTTTCAAATGGATAAGTTCGACGCCCCGTATTGATACCTAACAATACCTATAGGTTAATGTTAGATACACATTTCATTCTGGGAGATCGACGTAAAGCATATGGTTTGGACAATTTTTTTTATTTGACATGTAAGTATAGAAATGATCATAAGTTTAGACTTATGATCATTTCTATACTTACCTAAATTAGCCTGAGGCAGATTGTTCTCAGGACACTGGCCGCGTTCTGCACAGTAATGCTGAGTATTTGCGCAAAAAATGTGCCTGCTCGTAGGTCGCCAGACTAGTTTGTTAGATACATGTACAATACACCAATCAACTTTCAAACCGATAGCTGCAGAAAGTAGCGCATCATCTTATAAGAGACTCCCATACAAACTTTCTGGTGTTGTGGGTGTCCATGGGCAACGGTAATCGCTTACCAGCAAGCGATTCCTATATCATTAAAAAAAGACACGTGTTCTCGTTAAAATCCTTTCTAAATCACTAATGACTGAACCAAAATATTACATGACAACTTTATGTGGGCCTCTACCTATTTAAATTTAAAAACATCTGATTAAAAATATTCTCAACAAGTAGATAGTAGACTTTATGATTTATAAATATAAAATAATTCAAACACATTTTCTCGTATTCTGTTCGAGTTTGAAAACATGGAAATTAGCTTCTTTTAGTTTATTTTAATCCCATTTTAAGTGACAAGTCGACAGCTTGCGTGTTTTTGGAGGGTTCCGCCGTGGGGTGCATTTAGCTCTATTATTTTTCAATTATGTATGATTAATCTAAAGCCCCGAGTGTATTCAGTGTTTTTGCTACTTCAGTAGAGTCCACTTAGCGTCAAATGACGCCTTAATGCCTAACAGTAAGGACTATTTTACTAATTGGTCTGAGCTAGAATCATTAATAAATGTATGAAAGGTGTGTTTCAAATAGGTACGTAATCATATTAATTTATATTTCGTGCAGCAAATCACCATGAGCACGCTGCCTCTCCACACCACCATATAATAACAGTGAGTGATTTTAGTAACATTACTAGATTTGGGTAAAACGAAAGGTGCGACATTAATTAATGATCATTTAATTATTTAAACATTTTTTTTAAATGGACGGTATCATTGATTTTGCCGGTTTGAAATTAAGGGGCAAAGTGCATAATTTATGGTCAGTCAAAAATTTAGAAACATTGTAGTTACCATTCCAAACTTTCTAACATGTTAGAACACCCTTATAAAATCAATGAGTACCTATCGGTATTGTAGGGAATAGTAACTGTATGGTATGCATGTGGTACCTAAATAACTTAAAACCTTTTTTCTCAACACTGAAAATATAATTAATAATCTTACTAATAAGTACCAGAGCAGCGCTTATCGTCTACTAAATGCTCACGTCTCCTCAATCACCCCGTATAACAAATCAGTATAAACAAAAGACTGATTACAAAGAAACCAAGCCTTGTATAATTCTTAATTGCTTTTCTACTAAACAGCGGGCGACGTTTTGCAAACAATGGCTACCCATTTAAAAAATAACAGCTTTTCTTTGCTCATACTACTTATAAATATTAAGTTAGAAATCATATTTTCTAGACTGTAAATTGCATATGAGCGTTTTCCAAAAAAAAATGTACATTTCATTCGTCTTCAAAATATTGACTTCTTGGGCTCATTTTACTCAGAATCATTTGTACATTCACGTCTCATACATGAAAAAATGTGTCCCAAGATTTCCTTTCCAGATCGTCACATTTTTGTATGAAATTTTTTTTTAATTGTATGAACGTGACGCACTGGAAAAATATTTTTTCGTACAAAATTTTCGGACACATTTTTTCATGTATGAGGCGTGAATGTTGTACAAATGATTCTGAGCAAAATGAGCTCAAGAAGTCAATATTTTGAAGACATAAATGAAATGTAATTTTTTTTGGAAAACGCTCATAATTATACCTACATTTTTATAGTCAACATATCTTTATATCATTGACATCGTGACTTTAAATTGTCAATTCGTCGTCGGTTAAAACAAGATAGCTTCCATAACTCCCAGAAATTATCAGTCGCTTGTTAAAAACTTTGTCGTTTCGTTTACTTTTATTTCGAATTTCCAAGAATAAGAACCTCAATTCCATCGTTCGAAACTCAATCAAGACGGAGCAATGAGATTTGTTCAGTTTACGACATGACGCTCGGCGCTGGGGCGGCCAGTGGCCAATACTTCCAATGTATCGCTGCTATTGGCTAACAACCGCTAGTTCAATACGTCGATCGATACGAAGAACGCAAACAATAAATGAAATAAGCACACTATCCTATCTTAGTAACTGATTTCAAGCAACGATATTTATAATAATCTTAGTTATTTATACTTAGGATTTCTTATATTTTAAATCATCAATTACTTACAACTCAAAATCAGGATACCTGAATGTCCTGAATTACTTTGCCATTACTCGTATTTTAGCTTCCCTAAAACAGGAGGCTGTCGTTTCCGCTCTTTACATTGCTTCAACCAAAAAACGTCACTTTTGACACTGGCAGATCGGTATCGTACCCCTGTGACTTGTTATATTATAAGCATTGTTCGAATCAGGCCGTTAATGATAATTAGATGACAACTGAGAACGACCCAATAGTAACAGCGTTTTTGTGGAGCTTTCTAGGCCAGATCTAGCTGTATTATAGTTGAATTATAAAAAATCTTAAACGTACATTTCCGAGTTCTTCAAACACCAGAAATATGAATGCTTATATATTTAATTTGCAAGATCTGGTAGTCACTATGCTGTGCCCTAACTCGTCATCTGTGCAGCACTATTGAAAATGTAATAAAAGCCCAGTTGCAATTCGTGGCCTGCTACGTTTCTCAGTTTCGTTGCTTTTATAGTTTTATATTTATAGTAAGTACAATTAAATTGTGAACAAATGCCAAGTTACTTTGACCACTGACTCTGGTACAAATGCAAATGCATCGTCTTAAAAAATGGAGAAGTGCCAAAATCCGACGACTTTTTAAAAACATTATTCCACGCAACATTCCGAGTAGAACTGTACATATACTGAGCAAACAAACTATGCAAACAGTCGCACAATTTAGGTTAACTTTGACCTCTTTATACTTTTTATTTAAGTTTAATTTAAATTTAAATTTTAACTACAATAAATTAATAGATTTGTCCAATATTTATACATTTTGATTAAATTTATCTTTCTTTCAATCACTTATAAAGTAGGTATAAATTCGCGAACGTCAAGTGCAAGCTTGCCTAAAGTAAGAATGCTAAGCACGAAGAATTTTGTACATTGACCCGCATGTCATCTCTATGGCACGCGTATAATTATATTGCTGTCCCACTCGCACAGTGGCATTAATCACCGCCATAATGAGCGGGAAAGAATAACTAATAGGTACGCGCGTGCGATAGAGATAGGAACAGGTAAGTCAATGTACGAATTTATTCGTGCTTAGCGTCCTTACTTTATGAAAAAAGAAAATATTATATTTTTAATTGTAGCTATTTCATTGGTTCCGACATATTTTCTACAGAATAATTTAACGATAATATTCTCATTAGGTAATGTACACGTTGTTTGTTAGTAATGGTAACAATTAGCGGCCTGATTCGAACTTTAATATACTTAAGTCTAAAATTAGCTCTAGATACGATATGGATCGGATATGTCAGTCTCAAAAGTGACGTTTTTGTTTGAAGTAAGATTTTTCTGGAGCTGACTGAAAATGTTTTCGTATTAATTAGGTACGTACTTGGAATGATATTTGGAATCGAAACAATTATGAGAATGATATTCAATAACTTATTTCATACAAACATTTAATCCTCGAAATAATAATGAGATTAAATGTACCCTCCTTAATGAGGCTTCGTTGTCATTCGAGATGTAATTCTGTGGAAACAATACATTTCGAATACCTATAATAGATTCAGCCTCATGCTTATATACACATATAACATCGCAATAGTGCAAGCCTGTACTTAATCGTTTGTCTTGTTCTGCCAATTTGACGTCTGTCTGTATCTTTAAGATAGGGATAATATTATATAAATTAACTAATTGAGGCTTGTACCTATAGTGTTTATGAATAAGGTTGTTACTTAATCAACCAATGGGACATTACATAACATACTTAATATTTCTTATTTTTGATAGCTAATACAACTCAAAAGAGAGAGAAGGAAGGCCACAAACAGATCGGACTGGAGAGACTTGCTTGACCAGGGTAAGGCCCACCCGCGGCTGTAATGCCTCAGATGATGATGAATACAACTCAAATAGGATTGTTTAAACATTTTTTTCATTAGTACGACTTGCTCTTACAGGTTGGATTCCCATGGAGTACTCGTATTATGGAGTTCAAGAAAGGGTGCGCGCGAACCAATAAATTTTCAGTCCAACTCTAATATGTACATCAAATTCACATGCGGAAAACCAACTGAACTTTGAGCATTTAATAACCGGAGTCGCCTTTAAGAGCTTACCCCTCTGCCGAAAACCTTGCACAATTGTGCAAAGTTTTGTATGGACTGACGTTTATCTCACGTGGCTATTTGTACGTTACATAAGCCAAACATTTGACGTGCTCCTCCCCAGCAAAAATCGGCAGACTGTTTTGTACAGAAAATGACAGCCATGGCGTATCCAGTTACTAAATACTCAAAGCAGCTGAATAATAAAGGCATAAACGACTAATACCAGGCGATTCATAGAACAATTAATATCAATCGCAATCAAAACTCCCACTGATTCCAAAAATAATTTTGAACAAACGTTGATATTGCAAAGAAATTGCCGCTCCGGACCGAGCCATATCGGTCCAATAAAGGAAACCGACTAAAAGCAAAAAAGCGTATGTCACTTTGGAACTATTATAGACATGGGTTTTTTTGCGGTAGTGTGGCACGGCTCGGCTGCAGCCGAACGCTCCACAACTAGATTTGAAAATGACTTTGATATATACCAAGTCAGTGCGGTTTGGTATTCTGTGTGCAATTTGAGAGCTAATACGCGCGAAAGTTTGATAAGCGGTTCGAAGTCAAGTGTTTTGAGCTTGGTTTTTTATTTGTCGCGCTAAACGTGGCCAGTTATTTCAGTGGCATATGGCATCACCGGTGTCAAGTATGATCACTTGATATGACTAAAAATTGGCCTTATAGGCCTAATAGGCAGCACGGGATCTGGTAGCTGCACTCAGTGACCCATTAAAAAAACCTGTAGGTATATCATATAATTTTTCCACTATGGAAGATAATTTACTTCTCAGTCATTTTTATATAAACTGTACCAGTAACAGTAGTCAAGTTCAGCCATTAACCTCTGTTTCGCCCATATAGATATAAATCTATGTTCACTCAGATAGCGGTGTAGCGACCATTTCTCACGGCTTAGCGGAGCCACGATTAATTGAGAGATCGGTCAATGTGACACTGATACGCCATTCTTTGTCACTACCGACAACACAAGAAATTAATGTCCAGTCACATCAAGTTGTCGTCTTTAAAAGTACGAAGTATTTATTAAATAACAAAGACAATACGTTTAAAAATAAAATCGTGATCTATCAGTTTAGTTACTGCACTGAGACTAGCGTTATGTACCTACTGTATTAACTGAGTAATGAGTAAGTAGTTGCCGCTACTTAACTTTATTTAACTGTGTCCACAATATGTTGACTGCGCTCACTTGTTAACGATGCTACGACTAGGTCTACAATAATGCGTAGCACTGCTACAGACATAGTCGTATGTATTATTTCTCCAATAGTTTCCAAGATATAAGTGAAAAGCCGAAAAATGGGATCTTCTGATCCCCCTCTCCCCTCCGGCTCAAGGGCTACGGCCGGGGACTTTGCTATGTTCACCTCCTAACTAGTCTGAACAAAGTTACTAGTAAGCTCGGTATCATAGTTTTCCACTTATGTATCGAAGCGAACATGCAGATGTGTCACAAGAATGTATCGTGAATATTGCTAACTTGATTTGATATTGATTTGTCATAATTGGTGCGCGCGAGATGCGCCAGTAATGTCGGAACGACAGCGTCAGTTTGCGACCCCAATATAGGGCATTGTCATGTGTATTTTTATTGAAAACGCTTCTTATATATTGTTCCGTTATTGTCTTCCCTTAAATTAGCAGGCTTAAAGAACCTATACACTGACGAATCGCTGTAAATTGCATCGATAACACTTCCAGCAAGCTTGTCAATAACATAAAATAACGTACGTCTGCCTGACAAGCGCGCTTGATCGTCTCGGGACCACTTTCGATGTCGAGAAAAAGTAGCCGAGCTGTGAATCCAATATGTATCGAATCGGAATATTGTTGTTTGAATATACGTATAAACACATAATTCATGTACTTATACTGACTGACCTTAATGTATGTTTCCAAGATATGATGAGTCCGAAAATAAATGGACCCTTAATGTGGCTAGTCGCACCACTCGGCAGCACTATGAATAAACCATATGAGAATAATCAGACCGAAACGAGACGCGGATGAGATATCATAAAAACTACGTATACACCGTTTTGCTTATCCAGTGTTGTGATCTTTCGATTTATTTTCTCCTACTTTTGACAACCTGAATTAGGTTCAAGTCTCCGATAAAATTCTCAACTGCGAATGATTTACTATCGTTATCGCTTTAACTAGATAATGTGTGAGAGATGAAGGTAAGTATAGCGACTATTACAATTTGCTATTTTCAAAATTGAGAAGTACAAATAATAATTGTAATGAGATTGATTAAAATTATTCCACTATTGAAGCTCATCTGAAATCAACCAAATCACCGCGAGCGATTTATGTTTCGCTGACATTTACTGTATTGTAAAACCAATGAAAATTGCATTACTCGATTTCATTTCACATCACTTGTTTCCGTTAGAAATTGTTCAATATGCGGCTATTAGTGATGTTTGTTTTTTAATTTCATTCAATAAATAGAGATCTCGTCATGGAAACATTTGTGACGCATCGCTGCTTCTGCAGAGCTAATACAATATGCAAGAGCATTTTTTCCTGAATATTTTATTGGTTAAACTTACCTATGAATTTCAATAAGATTGTGTCATAATTATTTAACACATGCTCATGAGCATGACGCAGGATTTAAAGTTAGATATATTTTGGCTTTGTAATTGTGACGTTTAAATTATTAACTATGACTTTAAGACGCTTTTATTAACTTCACTATAGTATTTTTCAAACTCGATGGGTAGGGTGACAGGTGTCATCTCCATAGGTATAATTTAAAACCTAAGAACGCCAGATCTCGCAAAATTGTATTGAAATGACACCTGTCAGCGTGTACCCTTCGAGTTATGTGTTTTTGTTACAGTCACCTTATTTATTTTTAAGCGTAAAGTTAATAGGTGTAAATACAATAAAGTAATGCAGGGAATACTAACGGCAGTATTCAAGTGTTCTCCACATAATAGCAGCGCAGCGTTTATTGCCCATTGCACAGCGGTCGATCAGCGCCATCTGTGGTCGGCAGGATTATCGCGCAGATCACTGGCACACTTATTAGATGACACGTTTTTTGTTACACGCTCCACAGAGCAAAGCACTGCCTATCCCTCCTATTCTAAACGTACAATGCAATATCTATATCGCTTTGTTTCATTCTATCCCCCTCTTACACATCTATGGATGTAAAGGAAACTGCAACATTGTAAATGATATTAAGTACGAATAGAGACTCTATTACGATTTCAGGACGTTGACCGGTCTGATTGATACCTACAAAGCGAAGGGTTTGTTGAGCGGGAAACAAGATATTTACATTAGCTGGTAACTGTTGGAAAAATGTATCCTACGGATTTGCTCAGCTTGAGAGAAATGTAACAAGTAACTATGATTTACAACAGACTTGTGTAGTAAAAACTGTGAATATCGAATTTCCTTGAATGCCTTCATCATCCACGATTGATGGTTCCAATTTGTTGCTTTCAACAAAATACTTTTCCCGACACAGAATAACCATTTTTAGGCATTTTTATAATGGCTGTACACAAATTTTAGAATGTTGTCTCAGAAAAGTAAACATATTATTTTGAGAGCGGCACTGTAATCCCAGTTTTTTTTGTTACTCCCCAGCTTAATTATATAAGTAATAAAAAGTACGTGTGGACAGAGTAGTTGTACCACATAACTTTATGGTAGTATTTGTATAGGAGTGTGTTTTCGTACTAATAATATATTCGCTTAAATTAACGTCGCCCGGCACTCACGCATTTTTCGTAATGATGAAGAAGCTTAAAATAACCAACCTAAAAGTCTGGAAATAACCTTTCAAGATCCTTGTCAATTGGATTAATTCTGTTAAGCAAACGTTGAGAAGCGAGCGCGCAGGTATAGTCAGATAAGGGCCCCGGAAATTGCCTTAGCAGTGCCCCCAGAATCGAGTGGCCAGTGCCACAGGCCTGGTGATGGATCGCCTGATCGCATGACCAAGTAATTGTTACTTCAGCTTCGTTTGGCACTCGCGTGCAGGCTTTGTACGTGGCTATATGTAGCGGCTGTCAGTGATGTTTGGTTGGAAGGAAGGTGTTAGATTTGGGTGAATTATTTTGTTCGCGCGCTGGAAGATTGGTTTGAGTTGTTTTAATTGAATTGGTACAGTTAATTGTTCGTTACTTTTTAAGTGGAATATTTTAGGTAAGGTGGTAGAGTTCAGTCTATACCGCGTTACAAATAGCAAACGTCAACTTCACAATAATATGACGGTAAATTAAATCATGCGGCGTTCATAGTTTGAGGCGCAAGTACGTATAACTCATAGGTATTTGGTTTAAATTTTCCCTGTCTCAGTACATTTTCATAAATAAATAAGTGTGTCCGTCTCCTGCATTTAAGCCTTCTACATACCAGATTTCATCAATATTGGTACAGTAGTATAGCCGTAATAAAGGTATCAGACATATTTCAAAGCCAAACAGCATTTGCAATAAGATTAGTATGGATTTCGTCCATTATTTGTCCATACTGTAAACATCAACATCATCAACATTTATTCAGCAAATAGGCCACAAGGGCACTTTTACACGTCATCATTGAATTTACATACATGCAAAAATAATAACATCAACAATTTTATAAAATAAAACTAAGAATTCAATCTAACGTATTACAATTACTAAGAGATGTATATGGTCTCTTAATGTCGAATTACATAAAAAATACAGATACAAAATACAAAAAAAAACTATAATATTTAGAGGTGTAAATGTCTCTAGGTGTCAGAACTATAAGATTATATAGTTTATCAAGTTATCCTTAGAGATGTATAGGGTCTCCAAGAGTCAATATCCTGTATAATTAATACATTCATTAAGAGAAAAGAAACATACGAGAGCAGAATGAGGCGTCTCACTGTAATTAATTAATAAAAATAAAGTTACTAAGTATAATAGCTTGTGTTAGCTTAAACAGACCAGTCTCCACAAACAGCACCCGTTCACGAGTATGACGCGTATCTCAGCCATCGCCTCCCTCAACCTTCATTCGGGAAAGTGGCGACCCGATCAACGACGCCACCGTAAGCAAAGACTTTTAAGCGAGCATGACATGTTCAAGCTACCGGCCTATAATAATATTAAAATAGTAATAACATGTACGAGTAGCTGTAAGACACGGCATTTTGTGCTCGTATGTTACATAAAAAGACAGTATAGCTTCACATAATTACTAGCCTAAGTTGACTTAGAGATGTAAAGGTCTCTAAGTGTCAGAAACATTAAAAATATAGGTATGTACAATCAAAAATAAAATATATAAATAAATACTTAGAGATGTATAAGGTCTCCAAGTGTCCAAAACTAAAATTAAATTAAACAATTTAATCAAGCGAGAACATCATTGTCTCATGTGTCAATTCTACTGGACACTAGCATATTTAATTCACAATGTAAAAAAAAAAAACAATATTTATTTACTTATTATACTAATGAAATCAAGCTACCTGCTTAAAGGCATCTCTATCGTTTATAAAATCATTTACAGTGTAGTACGCCTTACTTAACAAGGAGCGCTTAATGTGCGACTTAAATTTGTGAAGTGGTAAATTCACTACATCAGTGGGGACTTTGTTATAAAAACGTGTACAGTTCCCGACGAAAGACGTACTAACCTTACGGAGGCGGTGGGCGGGCACGGCAAGCTTATGTTTGTTTCTAGTGTTATAGTTATGGATATCACTGTTAACCTTGAATTCGTGGATGTTTTTCCGAACATACATAATATTCTCTAGTATGTATTGAGATGCAACGGTAAGAATGTTAACTTCTTTGAATTTCTCTCTTAGGGATACTCGAGCGCCCAGTCCATAGATGGAACGTACAGCTCGTTTTTGCAGCACAAATATTGTCTGAATATCTGCCGCTTTTCCCCACAACAGAATTCCATATGACATAACACTATGGAAGTAACTAAAGTATACCAGCCTGGCCGTCTCTACGTTTGTTAGCTGTTTGATTCTCCTCACTGCATAGGCTGCTGAACTAAGTTTTCCGGCTAGAGTGCCTATATGTGCATGCCATTGCAGTTTGGAGTCTAGAGTGACTCCCAGGAAAACAGTTCGATCCTCAAATTCCAGCGTATCACCTTTTATTTTAATCTTGCTGTTATTTACCTGCTTGACGTTAGGTAGCGTAAACTTGATGCATTTGGTTTTCTTGGCGTTCAAAAGCAAATTGTTTGCCGTAAACCAGTTTACTATGGTAGATAGCGCGTCATTAATGCTCTCGAAGCTATTTTCCTTTCTGTCCACTTTAAATATAAGGGAAGTGTCATCTGCAAATAACACTATATCATGTCTATCTTGCACAACTTTTGGTAAGTCATTAATGTATACCAAAAACAGGAAGGGACCAAGAATTGAACCTTGAGGCACTCCGAGGGCTACCGGGGACCCCGCCGATTGAGTTCCATTATTGTGTATTAGTACTTAGTTAACAATACCATGTTTATTTGATATTATAAAAGTAACAAGCACTAAAACTAATTTGCGACATTTAGTCCGCTGAGGCCGCGCAGCACAGTGAGCATAATTCTTAACACATAATAAGCTTTTTGATATAGTGCGACATCCCATATTTCCAGCACAATTTATAGCAAGTTTTGAGCATGCGACCGGCCGGCCGTTTAATTATTTTCTCTTGTTTACAAAAGATTAAGATTGCCTCAGGCATAAACCTAAGATTAATGGGAACTTTCAGTCAGCACGCGAATAATTGCGCATTATTGTTTATTTGTTGCTTGCTAAAACCTAAAAACGTAAGTTTATTAATTGCTAAATAGTTTCAAATATTGAGTACTTCATTTTACCCTAAAACCCAAAAAAACATAATATTTTACTACGGCTTGCATGTTTTTGTTACTGTCTCAATTGAGTTTGACCGATGTGTTTTTTACTGAGGCGCGAGTAAAATAATAAAAAATATTAAAAGTATATATTTATTTACAGCTCTATTTAATGAACGCTTTAAAAGATCAATCAAGATCAAGATTGACGACCGGTCTGGTCTAGTGGATAGTGACCCTGTCTGCTAAGCCGATGGTCCTGGGTTCGAATCCCAGTAAGGGCATTTATTTGTGTGATGAACACTAATATTTGTTCCTGAGTCATGGTTGTTTTCTATGTATATAAGTATGTATTTATCTATACAAGTATGTATATCGTCGCCTAGTACCCATAGTACAAGCTTTGCTTAGTTTGGGGCTAGGTTTGATCTGTGTAAGATGTCCCCTAATATTTATTTATATTTATTTATTTTATTTATTTATTTATTTAATCATTATCATCATTAATCTCTTTATTTATTTTTCGTCTTAAGTTAGGTTTGTTATAATATGAATATAAAAGTAAAATATAAAAAAACACTTACAAAACAATAAAAAATACATATAAACACATTATAAAAAACCTAACCTAGGGTGCCGCCGGCAGCGGAGCTTGGCCCAAGCTGCCGGTGGTCAGGGCCGCAGAGTGAGGAACCGACGTACTATACGCGCCGTGTCCAATATTACCGCCTTCTGCATCTGACCCTTGATCCAACCACCCAGCGAGAGTCTCTCTAGGTGTTGGTCGAGACTCTTCGCTATGAGACCGTTCGCTGACACAACTATCGGAACAATGATCGTCGAGTCAACATCCCACATGGCGGTAATCTCGTGAGCTAAGTCTAGGTACTTGCTGGACTTGTCCTTCTCGGCCTTCACGAGATTCTCATCATGGGGGATGGTGACGTCGGCGAGCACGGCCCGGCGCTGCGATCGGTCTATCAGCACGATGTCAGGCTTATTGGCGACAATAGTCCTGTCAGTGATGATAGATCGATCCCAATAGAGCGTGGCACGACCATTCTCGAGAACAGGCGCAGGTAAGTACTTGTAGTACGGTACTTCGCGGTCCACAAGGCCGTATAGAAGAGCAAGTTGCTGGTGAATAATCCTGGCTACGAGATTATGTCTGTGCAAGTACTCACCGTTAGCAAGATGAGAACAACCGGAAATGATATGCCTGAGTGACTCTCCGGGACGGCGGCATGCCCGACAAATGTCGACCGTACCGTCCTTCAGGATATATTTCCGATAGTTGTTCGTCATCATCACTTCGTCCGCAATTGCACAGGCAAAACCCTCGGTTTCTCCGAAGAGGTCCCCGAATCGTAACCAGTTCACCGACGCGAGCAGGTCCACATCGGGTCCCGTGAGGGCCTTGTAGAACCGCCCGTGTAGCGCCTTACTCTCCCATGCCGCCTTGCGATCCGCAGTACTTAGTACCACAGGTTTGCGCCAGTTCTCGTTTGCCAAGGAGAGCGGCGTGAGGTTCCTGTCTACTGCCACCACATCACGATGCATCCCACACTCGTTGTTAAGGAAATAATTCCTGAGATTGTACACCTCGCGGTTGTGGAGATCCTTGGCGTTTAGGAAGCCTCGGCCTCCACACTTCCGTGGGATGTACAATCTCATAACTGACGAGCGTGGGTGTAGCATGCGATGTGTGGTGAGCAGTGACCGGACCCTCCGATCCAGGGCGTCCAGCTCGGTCTGAGTCCACCTTAGTATGCCAAAGGAGTATGTGAGAAGAGGCATTACCCAGGCGTTGAAGGCGCGCACTTTGTTGCCTCCTGACAAAAGACTGTTAAGGACTTTTGTGAGCCGACTGAAAAAGCGCTCCTTCACCGACCGTCTAATACCCTCGTCCTCAATACCCAACGACTGTGACATACCAAGGTATTTATAGGTCTCTGATTCAGAGATAGACCTGAAAGACATTGTCTCAGAAAGTTGTAAATTTGTTGAATTTACAACCTTCCCCCGCTGTACATGCATAACCGCACATTTATCGACACCAAACTCCATGTTGATGGCACTACTGAAGACTTCGGTGGTTTTCAGTAGCTCCAACAAGCCTTGGGTATTTGGTGCAAATAATTTGAGGTCATCCATGTACAGAAGGTGAGAAATAACTTCACCCTCTCTCCGAAGCCGGCAACCTAGTCCCAAATCCTTCAGCAAGGTGCTGAGGGGATTCAGAGCTAGGCAGAACCATAGCGGACTCAGACTGTCGCCCTGAAATATTCCTCGCTCAATCCTTATAAAATCCTGTGGGCCAGGTCGGTCATCCCCGCCTCCTGGTTGACGAAGGACTGTGGTCCACTGCCCCATACACGCGCTTAGGAAGGCTCTCAAAGCTGCATCAACTTTGTACAGCTCTAAGACCCTCCCCAGCCATGAATGAGGCACCGAATCATAGGCCTTCTTGTAGTCAATCCAAGCGGCTGAGAGGGCCCCCTTGGTCCGCCGGATTTGTTGGCAGATGGTCATGTCTATGAGGAGGAGCTCTTTAGTACCACGGGACCCAACCCTACATCCATTTTGAGCAGAGGCCAAAATATTGTTTATTTATTTATTTATTTATTTAAACTTTATTGCACAAAAGAAAACTTATCGTACAAAAGGCGGACTTAATGCCAAAAGCATTCTCTACCAGTCAACCTTAAGGCAAAGCAGAGAGATTGTGGGCGGTGCAACTGCTACTACTACTAACAAAATTTAATATAAGGACGCAACGCTAATTTAAAGAATTTTAACATACATACGCAAGTACATCAAAATATACACGATACATATAATATAAATATACATATAATAAAAATATAAATATACATATATATATATATATATATATATATATATATATATATATATATATATATATATATACCTAACATTAAATATATACAATAAAATATATAACTTATATAACTAAAACTAGGAATCCTTCATTCTACCAGCAAAGAAAGCACGTAACGATTTCTTAAAAGCGAACTTGTTTGGGGCATTTTTAATACTAAGGGGGAGTCGGTTCCAAAGGCGCGCTGCCTGCACGCAGAACGAATCTGACATAAAGCCAGTGCGATGTGGAGGGATGGATAAGGACATATTGCCAGAAGAGCGAAGCTGACGGTTGCGAGAAACGCCGTAGTATTGAAAGAGGGACCTGAGGTATACAGGAGAGTGTGGATCGTTGAGGACAGAGTATAGAGTGCACAGCATGCGAACACTGCGTCGTTGACGGATGGGGAGCCAGCCAAGCTGGGAGCGGTATGAAGAGACATGATCGTATTTACGCAGACAAAAAATGAAACGAATGCAGTTATTGAGAAGGCGATCCAACTTATTGAGAAGTTCTTCAGTTAGGTCAGGATAACACACATCACCATAATCAATTATAGGTAGAATTAGAGTGTTTATAAGGAGAATTTTAGTCTTGATAGGCAAAAAGTGCTTTAGCTTATTTAGTGAATGAAGAGAACCCATAACTTTTCGGCTGACCTCAGAAACCTGCGCTTTCCAATCCAACGAACTGTCGAGCATAATGCCTAGGTCCTTAACACTGTGACTAAATTGTATTGGTGATCCGTTAAAGTTTACTGGTGCAATAGTGTCAAAGTCCAGTCTGGCCACCTGTCGAGAACTGCCAATAACGATGGCCTGGCACTTAGACGGGTTCACATAAAGGCCATACTGCTCAGACCACTGTTGGATGTGCAATAGGTCCAGGTTGAGCCTATCAATCGAACTCGAAATATTAGTCACTTCACACTGGTCGTAAAGCTGCAGATCGTCGGCATACAGGTGGTGGGAACAACGAAGGCCAGGTGTGATAAAATTTATGAAGGTGGAAAAAAGGAGCGGAGACAAAATTCCGCCTTGAGGCACGCCAGTCGCAAGATCACACCAATCAGATAGAGACTTGTCAAGCCTAACCGCTTGTTGGCGACCACCCAGATAAGTCGCGAACCAGTTAAGGGCTGTCGGAGACACATTCAGATGTTTGAGCAGGGCAAGGAGGATATCATGGTCTACGGTATTAAATGCGTTGGAGAAATCTATTAAAACGAGTATCGTGACCATTTGGTTCTCCATGCCCTGTCTGATGTCTTCCGTCACCTTAAGAAGCGCAGTGCAGGTGCTGTGACTAGGACGGAAACCTGACTGTAAGGGACTTAACAAGTTATGGGAGTGAATAAAAAGGGACAATTGCTTGTGAGCCACCGCTTCAGCTATCTTAGAGAGAAAAGGGAGGATAGAGATTGGCCGGAAATTGCTAAGAGTGGAGGGATTACTAACTTTAGGCAGTGGAATAACAAAAGCCTTACGCCAAAGGGAAGGGAATTCGCCATTGGCCAGTGAGCAGTTGATGATGTCAGCTATTGTAGGAAGCACACAGTCGAGAACGGATAGAATCATAAAACGGCTGACATCATCCCAGCCCACGGCTTTAGACTTGATTGCTTTTATTATGGTCTTTATATCAGAGACAGAAACGGGAGAAAAAGAGAAAAAATCTGAGACAGGGGAGGAAAGAGACGAAATGTTAGAGAGAGTGGTAGCCTTAATCCGATTGTCGAGAGTAACAGCAGAAGAGAAGTGTCTGTTGAGATCATTAAGTGAGAAAGTATCATTGCTGAACCCACTTGCAGGTTTTCCCACACCAAGTGACTTGATAAACTTCCATACATCGGCCATAGACGAGGAGGACACATTGTCATGAATAAACCGTCGCTTCGCTGTACGCACCACCTGGTTGCAGCGATTACGGGCAATCTTAAAAAGTTTCCAGTTCTCGTCAGTGCGAGCACGCTTAAAGAGACTAAAAGCTCGGTTCCTCTTCCTCATAGCCAGACGGACACTCTCTGTGATCCAAGGGGCCGGCGGCCGCTTGACTCGTACGGTGTGAACGGGTGCATGTTTATCAAAAAGTTTCAGAGTGGCAGCGTTAAAAAGAGAAACCTTGGCGTCAGCTGTTGAGGCGGAGAGCACAGGTGACCAGTCAATGGACGCGGCGTTTTTTAAAAGAGCAGCAGAATCAACCTTAGCAAAGCTACGTATGTTTATCAGTACAGGTTTACATTTAGGTGGCTTGATTTTATACGAAGCAAATATGAGATCATGGTGCGAAAAACCAGGAGCTAAGAGCTGACCCTGTTTTGCGATGAGACCAGGAGATGAAGTAAGAATGACATCCAACCAGGTGTCAGAAGAGACAGTATGATGGGTAGGAGCCAGGGGTAGTACAGAAAAACTAACTGAATGAAGAATAGATTTCAATTTACGCGATTGTGGAGTGTCTTTGCAAAGGTCAGTGTTTAAATCACCCATGATCAGGTGATGTGTGTAATCTGCGCTCAGGGACTCGAGAATGTGCTCTAGATCAGAGAAGTAATCAATGGTAGGGGGACAGTAAACTACGCCCAAAAGGGCTTTAACCCCTTTGACATTTATCTCGAGAAATATCCATTCCGCTTTGCCAGAGTACAGCGAACGAGTTACAGATAGAATTTTGTACGGAATGGAACTTCTGAGATAAATGGCAACACCACCACCGCCCTTGCCAGTCCGGTCGTTTCTGATTAAAACATAACCAGGCAAGGCATAAGACGTTGAGTTTAGGGTGGGTTTCAACCAACTCTCCGAAACAAGAATCGCATGCACACATCCGCTTTGAAAACTGTTTAAAAGCTCATTATAGTGAGAGGGGATACTCTGGGCGTTAATGTGACACACATTGAAATGACGAGAGTTATGAAATTCGCGAGCCACAAGAGCACCCAGTGTAAGAGAATTATCGGGGGAACATAAAGAATGGAACATAGAACTATCATCGCTAGCAGAATAAAAGGATTCGTTTTCGTTATCTGACATAAATATAGAATAAATGAATATAATAAAAAAATATACTATATATACGCTATAACTAAAAATATGCCTAAATGTAAATGCAAGAGCAACAATTAATAAAGCATGAAGTTGTGGTTACAAAATGGCCACACAATCCCGCTTATCCTGCTGGTTATCCTGTGAGATCACAAACAAGGAGAAAGATACAGAATTAGATTACCTAAAGAAATAAATTGAATTAAATTAAATAAAATGGCAGCATACATTTACACTAAGACAGCAACTAGAATTAAATATTGTGAGATAATATAACGTAAGAGGTTTAAACAAAGTCTCAAACAAACTTACTAGTAGGTTGACGTAACTAATGTCACAAACGTCATACGTCAAATAATCAAATGAAAAACAAAGAGAAATCACAAAAATAAAGTGGGTAAGAACAAATAAATGTTAGCGAGTGGAAGATACTCAACATGTTATACAAAAAGCGCTTCAAGCGCTTGCTGCCATAGTAAAAACGAGATAATTAAATAAATAGCATCAGCACAAAGTCAAAAGTAGGCAAAGACACGAGCATAATTATATCAAATGAACACATCGACTTCATCTGCGCTTGGACTTGATGGTTTCACAGTCGAGGGTACCCGACCCGGCATTCAACGCAGCAGCGGCACCGGGCTCGGGAGTAGAAGACGACAGCGGTGGCTGTACGCTGCTAATTGGCTGCTTCAGGCGCTCTATATCCTCTTCAGATCCAACGCGCTCGCGCCGGCCGGAGGCCAATTTGACGAAAATGATGCCATCTTGCGACCAGCAGCTTCGCATGCCGAAAGCCTTACGTGCCTGGATAAACAGCGCCTGCCTCCGAGGAGTAATTGTTCATCATTAATATTATTAATATTATTATATTATGGTAGGTATGTTGATTTAATATTTATGTTGATTTAAAGTACCTATCATGTTGTAATACCTAAATGAGCTTGTGATATTGTTTTCATAAAAACAATATCACAATAACAATATCGATGTATAAAAACTGTTGGAGTACAATCACCCAGTAGGTACCTACTTATAACTATAATTTCAATTTAAGCGAACCGCAATTCGTCAACCGAAGCCATGAAATAAAACATTTGTTAGATACAGTAGGTAGGTACCTATATTCAACTTTACAATGTTCCTTCAAAAAGACCATTAGTTACAAACTTCAAATGCTTCAAACATAACCTTTAAACTCGCTAAGTACAGTACATCCTTAAAATACTTTGAACAAATATCATTAATATTTGTAAAGCTAAAACGGGCTCCTCAAAGCAGTCGCTTGAAAGCTCCATTAAACAGAGCCATCACGAGTTTTATGCGTTTCCGAAGCTAAACGTTATGACATCGCGACGAAGTTTCACTCCCGTTTGTCCCTTGATGCGGAAACATACGGAGACGTCGATTAAGCTCAGAATGTAGCGTTTCATTTATTAGAAAACAACAATTATAATTTAAAATCATGTTCCTTCTTATTAATTTCCTAGTTTCATTAAAGGTGAAATTCGGATGACGGCCGCAGCAGTGTTACTGTACAGTACCGTTACTGGTGTGCAATGATGATGCGAAATATATCAATCTCCTTGATAAAATTAATGACAGATTGAAGAAAGATGGCGACAGCAGTACGGGAACAGGGGGAGTAGCCAAGATGACAATCGTACATCAACCAACGCCAAACGAAAATAAAAAATGTATCGGGACGACAAATTCTATTCTATTCGTGACTATTTTCATACATTATTTAAGTTTCCACTGGAATTTCTATCAACGATTGTTTTACGCTAATCTTAGCTTATATTATGTAACGCTAAAAGATGCATTGTATACATTTAGGAAACAGTTATATTATCTTTATTATCTTTACATTCTAAATTTGATCGGTCCTGATCATCATTAATCGAGAAAATCATAATAAAAAAATCATTAATTCGGCATTTCAATCGAATATCTCAGCCAAGTAAGATCTGCGCAATTTTGCCGTTTTAATGATTAATAACAAGCTATCCTGACACACCAGAGAGAGGAAAACCAACAAAAATCTAATCATATTATGATAATCTCGTTAAGTTTTGTGTGTATGTGACATGCTGACATGTGAAAAAGGGATAAAACTCCCTCGCAGCACCCGCGCGTCGCAGCCTTCATTAACCGCCCTTGTATTACCGGCCCTTACCATTGAACTTCGGTAATCGAAAACAATAACAAACGCAAACGACTTCGGAACATTCATTGAAAAGGAAAGTTTTACCCATATCGGCGGAAGGTGGCAGGTGCTTACACGAGCATGGGATGGTACGAATGGCATTGTGCAAATGTTTGTAGCTAGGTACCTAATAGGTACGATTTGGACAAGCACTCAAGAAGATCATGTAGCATCACATGACATTTTGTTCTTATTGCATTAGATAGGATGGTTTTGCTGAAATAGTCAGTAATTCTTATTATTGATCATTAAGAGCTAAATTTAATCAAGGCACTAATTGCGTTACATGACTATTAGATATCACTTAAATTAGATACTTATATTGAGACATGATTATTATAATTATTATTTGATTACCTACGATAAAGCGATTATTAATAAGTAATTAATTTAAAATAACAATGTATTTAAAGACATGATATTTTATCCCTGACTTACATATTGGTTTAAATTGTAATTTTAATTTATTGGGCATAACGATTTTATTGTAATTTTATTTAATTCCAATGATTTAACGATATAAATGTATTTTCTGGTGTTAACGTGTGTAATATTTTAAGAATATTATCAATAAATGAGTATGAGTATTTCACTGTCGAAAGGTAAAGTGAGTTAAGCCTATCTTCCTGCATTATTATGTCAATACAACTTTCATTTTGTTGCAAAATGATTAATTTATAATTAATAGCAGTTCAATGATTACAATATCAATTACAGTAACTTAGCTTTTCACAACCCATAAGAAAAAATAAATATATCTCCAATGATTCCTACTGTTCTCATATGAGAATAAAAAGCTCTTTGTTCATAACAGATGAACGTCTTGAGCGTTATCGTACAAAACGTTGAATATTATAAAATGTCGCAATAAAGTAAATAAGGAGACAAATGTACGTACTCAGAAAGGCTACTTCACGTACACTTAAATTTGAAGCTTGAGATCGTAAAGTGAAGGTTGTTTGTTGTTTGCGCCTCGTGAACACATAAGGCTCGAGCGGTGCTCGTGAAAAATATTATGAAAACAAATTCGCGTTGAGCACGTTCGCTGTGCAAGTAATAAATAAGAGAGCAAAAGTAGGTAGTGTGAGGAAGCGAGCCGCAAAATGGCATTGTTTGAAATTACATTACTGAGTTAGCCAGCGGAATGGCGCTCATCTATTACGGACTTGTAGCCTGTCGCGACTGGATTAGACGGTGCTGGGATTTATATGACCACATATCTAATAACGGTCATATTTCAGCTTTTCTCTTTTAAAATGGTGTGATATCTCGTGGAATTGCCGCGCTAGTTGTGGATAATGGATAAGTACTGAGAAAGAAGGACTTGGTCAACGAGGTTGTTTGTTTATTGGATTTGGCACACAGTTCATTTTATATCTGGCTTTAAAATTAATAACATATGGTTATTTATGAATAACTGTCACTTGAATGCGTAACATAGGTAGGTATACATAGTAGGTACAACGTGGAAAATAAAGGTTACATTCGAAATGGGACTGCACTAACGTAACTGATACCGTAGCTGTTACTGCCAACTAAATCGCTGCAGGAAATGTCAATTATCCATAACATTTGCATAAATTTAGATAGAATCTCGATGTCCTGTACAATGACGTCGTCGGCCAGAATGCGACACTGCAACGCTGCAGCAGAAACGCCGGTAAGTCTCAATCCGAATGTAACCTTAAGTTAAGAATAATCTTGCAAACGATACTAAGTTGCGCCAGACTAGAGATTGTAATATGTATTACATATACTACATATAAGTAATTGAGTTTGGGTACCTATTACAAGTTATAAAAATATGACACAATATATGACATGCTAATAATTTTTGATTTAAGGAAAAGCAGATTTGCTTCGCTGGTGTTTAAAGTTTGTTGTTGAAAATAACCTATATACTTTTTACACTTGTATCGTAAATAGCTATTTAGTTATACGAACTAGCCGATAAAACTATTCGCATAAACATATGGAGCATTTTTCAGTCCAATCTAATCACTAAGGATTCAAAAACATTCCATTCAATCAGATATTTGTAAGAGAATAGCAGCAAATAAACAAAACTACCCGCGCTAAACGAAACTTAAATTAGACTATCGATATTCAATAGCAGAACTGTACCTATTCCAATTTTTATTCTCATATTTGTTATGAATAAATTTAGATTCAATTTGGATTCATCGTGTTTTGTTTTGGCATATTATTTATACGTTTCAATAAATAAAAGATAGGAATATTTGTTATTTATTAGGTTAATAATTGAATGTTAAATATTTATTTTTCCATATTATCAATTGTGTTTTTTTTAACAACCGGGAGGTACATTATTTGAGTTCACATACATCTTTATAAACCAAAGTTCCAAAAATATGTTTACACGACCTTATTGTCAGTGTCTTAGAGACGTGTAAATATATTTTTGGAACCGCAAAGGTCCATGGCCACTTTATGGAAAAATTATATTCATAATGCATTTATGCAATTTTGCAGCTTGCTGTACACGTTAATGCTCCAAAATATCCTGTTACATAACAGGATTACATTCGTGAAACCATTTGTCTCGCAGTTACAGAATTGCGTTTTTTTATGCTTTTATGCAGGCGTCTACATCGTCAAAGTGACATTTGGATGGTAACTATACTCCGTGCATTCTTATTTGCTTTATTTGACACATGTCACTCACAACAGCAATACAACGTAAAATGTCTTGCACATCAAAATTACAAAGGAAGACAATTGCACTGCGAACGTTTACGTTTTACGTCTTTTTTTTTGGGTTGACCGGACACCACCGTTATGAATCGGTAGTCGTCTAAGTAAATTGATATGAATTTTTCATTTTCCTTTTAATAAAAATAAGGAAAAGGTGGATAATTAACTGTAAATATGGATATATTTATCGTCACCTAACAGACAACAAATTTGACACAGAAATAACATAAATAAACTTTACAATAGTTTCTCAGTTAGTTTCGATTTTGACGATGGGTGCGACCTACTCGGTCGGTGTATTAAATGCATTTAACTTGCGGGAAAACCATATAATTCAAGCTTTATTTAAATCTCAAATAAAAATTCATTATACGTCACAATTCGATACCTCAGTCTAGGTGCCATCCAATCGTAATCGCTTGCTGTGACAATCGATTTGGGTTAGTTACATCTCTATAAACGTCAGTCATAATGTGTCGAATAACGCAAATAAGAATACACGGAGTATAGTAGCAAAGTCACTGTTGCAAAGTTTCTGCAGCATTAACGCAGGCAATAATTTATGATTTATGATTTATGATTTAATAGCACTGTTAATTTGCGTGACTGTCCTTGTCGCATTACTGCAGCAATTAGAATTTTTAAACTCTCACTCATATTATCCAGGGATTGACACTTGGCAGTAACTATGCCCGCGTCAACACTGTAACGATATAATAATAAATGCTGCTGTAATCATCATCCAAATGTGACCTTTACGTTTCGCGCATCTACACACACCTATCCAGGCGTGGCGCTCGTGCAGTTCACGCTAATACGAGATAATATATGAGTTCCTTCATCATATTTTTCTGTAAGCGCTCCTACCCCGTAGCGCAAGTTCAAGAGCACGATTAAGTACATACATTACAATAAACATACGGCCCGGTGTTTGTCGCTCGAAAACAATGCTCCCGTTGATCCTCACCTGTATGATGGAACAAAATTCGCGAAAACATTTCGGCGACGTAACGTGAATGTGTTACGACTATGGGGGCTATTCTTAGAACGCGATGGAATACTTGCTCTGAAAAAGACGTAGACGTTTATCGCAGATCTTCGTTTCATCTTCATTGTTTCAGATCATTTAGACACATCGAGCCCAGCATCAGATATAATCTCTATTATTAAGAAACACCCACGACAGATAATATATACTAATTTCCCTTAAAAGCTCATAGCCGGTTTAAAGTCTTAAGTCTTCTCGTATTAATTATTACTTATACAAAGTATTTTCTCTTTACTGAAACCACAAGCTTAGGTTAGTACCTACACAATTTTTAGTGTCGTAGAACTCGTAAATACGTATCTTTAAAAATGTGGCTGACATTTTGGAAATTAATTCAATGTTTTCTATATTCTTCGTTTTAATTGAATGGCCTCCTAGCCTAATCAGGTGTGACCCTGCCTACGAAGCCGGATGTCCTGGGGTCGAATCTCCGTAAGGGTATTCATTTGTTTATAACGAATATTTTTTCCTGAGTTATAAATGTTTTGTATGTATATTCTTAAGTTTCTATTTTATTTAACTAGGTATATATTTCGTCGTAAAGTACCCATCGTACAAGCTTTGCTTAGGTTGATGGGGATAAGTCGATCTGTGTAAGATTGCCCCAAAATAGTAAAAAAAATATCGAATGGTTTAAGGATAATGGCCCGGGCACCTCGTCAGGTGCTCCCGATTCGCGCGAATTGCTTGTTTAACATATTTTTTCGTTTCTGTCTCGTTTATGTTTAACGTAACGACTTGGTACGCGGTATGTTTTTGAATGCCATCGACTCGTGCACTTTCTTACGGAGATAAACATTGCTTAGTGTCAATGTTAGCTGTGCCCACGATATTTAATGACGTCCCTAAACTAAAATATGTTATTAATGTTATCATTCTAGTAGGTACCTACTAAGTTATGTGTCATAGGAATAGAATCTTTATTTTCTGTAAAATAATACATTGTTATTGTTACTTTATTTTATACACTTAATAGCAAAGGAAACGTAAAGTGCTGGGCCATTCTCTTTGCACCTAATTTATTCTTGTTCCTTTGACGATACCAGAAAATACGGGGTACGAATGAAATATCCGCGTGTGTATATTATTTACATAGAAACTGCATTTGTGTACTAATAGTACTAAAGTACTTATAAGTAACATAACAGTTTAAGTTGGCTATAAAAAGATGTTTCCATTTTATTCATAACAAGACATTAAAATATCACTGGAGACAATAAACTCTCAGCGAGAAACAACATGATATAACAACATGATATAAAAAAAATATCATGATGTTATTGTTATTGCTATAGTAACAATAATAAAAACAACATGATATTTGATTACTACTCTTATATCAACAATAATACGCAAAGTGTGCTAGTTTATTATTAACATTATTATTTTGACGACCGGTTTGGCCTAGTGGGTAGTGACCCTGCCTGTGAAGCCGATGGTCCTGGGTTCGAATCCCAGTAAGGGCATTTATTTGAGTGATGACACAAATATTTGTTCCTGTCATTGTTGTTTTCTATGTATTTAAGTATTTATATATTATAGGTATATATCGTTGTCTAAGTACCCACAACACAAGCCTTCATGGGCTTACCGTGGGGGCTTAGTGAAAAAATGTTCTATAATTTTTTTATTATTATTATTTGTATGTCTTTCCCATCACGGAACAATGGTGTTCCGGACCTTTGGGAGGCGTGCGCGGAGCCGAAGCCAACACGTAGAGGCCCTTTTGACACTTTAATGAAATGTAAGGGGTACACCGAGCGGATGCTGCCCTTACCCGTGTCACGGGACGCACGCAGAGGCAGCACCCGCCAGGGTGTAAGGGCTATTGAGAGTTGATGGAATCTAAAATGAACTAGGTTATTGGGTGAAAGCGATGGACTAAGTACTGAGCTATGGGGTAAAAAACCGGACGCCTGCCTAATAAAACGGTATGCAATTTTATTTCCGGCAGACGGTGACTCGCCCTCACAAGATGGGCCCCCACAGAAAGCGACATCTAGGATGGCTCAAGGGCAACACCGGTGTGAGCGGCTCAGGGGTGTCGAGAGGTGTGCGCCGCTTTCTACCCAGTGGCTGTTAACAGCCACTGTGCCAACTCGCGTCTTATGCATATTTCACTTCCACCCCTGGAGCTTATAGCTCTAACGACTCCACTCTGGCCGGCCGGCTAAGGCAAGCCAGAGGCAGAGAATCCTGTCCCACCCACCCTCCTTGCGGGTAACAGAACTCCCCAGGAGCACTCGGGTACGTGAGGTCGCTAATCCCCAACAGCTCGCCACAAGCTGCCCTGCGTTGACTGATTGCACTGGTAAAACCAGCGGGCGATGGGGTCGTCACATCCCTACGCCATTATTATTATTATTATTATGTAATACCTACCTAATCTTAGACAAAACAAAACGCACACTAATTGTGCTGAAATACATTAATGACATCTAATTGAAACCTAATATCGTCTTTCATTTGCCTTAATAGACAGGCCTGAACACATCAAAGGCTTCTAATAACTCCCATATTGAAATGTCAACTACGATAAGGTCAAGGTGCGGCTAATGGTATTTAATTAAAAAGGGAATTTACACTAATGAAAGAGGCACAGTGTTTCAAGGACACAATAGCGTCGGCAAAAAATGTGTTGATTTTTATTACACTTTTAACTAGCTAATTCTGAAGCACATGAATGTATGTAATTTGTACAATGTTCTGTTTTTCGATTAATCGATCGTTGATACTTTTGAATAATACCGGGTGTTGCCTGTAACACGAGCAAATAATTAAATCATATATACTCCTCAAACTATAAAACTTTTGTTCAACAACTTTTAAAATTATTAATCCTTTATACTTCCTCTTTTTCATACAAAATAATAATTGCTTTCAATGTACGCTGACATCAGTGTGTTTGACGTTGCTTGTCACGCTTTAAAAATAACAAAATTTGCAATACATTGCGTCTTAGAATAAACTAGTGTAATAAAAATCAAAACATAAGTTATTTTGAAAAGTTGCTGAACAAATGTTAGTTAGTTTGAGGAGTACAGCCTACTGTTTAATTAATTGCTCCTGTTACAGGAAACACCCGGTATATGCTTTCCAAAAGCATTGAAAATTAGGCCAAACATAATTGTCACAGTCTTTAAATGAATAGCTAACTTTTTTAGAATCATCAAAAAACTTCGGGAAAACTCAGTAAGTAAACAAGAAGCAATACAGTACATTTGTTTTTCGTTATGCTGAAAAAATAGCAACATTTATTTAACGTAGGTCCGTTCCCCGTCTGTCAAAAGCACGACATGTCAGACTGTCGGGAGGGCTGTCTTGTCGACTGCTCGGGGCACTTAATTAATAGTTGGTGGTTGGTGGGTACCTTAGGGTAAATGACGTACAAATTGTAAATTTTTTACAACATTTACAATAAATATAGATACACTACGATCGGATGTAATTAACGTTACTACTAACTAACGTGACTAATTTATGTATTGTGCTGTATTTGTTTGTAGTTTTAGTACATAAGTTAGTTTATAGGTAATTATTGTAAACTATTTCTAAGGTGACTTAAGTTTTTGATGTATTTTGGTATGAATAAATATTTACTAACATGTAGATAAAGTAGATTAAGTTCAATACTAACATATATTAACGTTGTATCGTTTGGTGAAGTACTTAATTATCAGAGAGAAAATTGCGAATTATTGTACCTAATTCTCTAGTTAACAAAATTTTGCGGATGTAGGTACGGTAATAAGTACATATTTTATAAATAGTAGAGCAACTGAGTATAATTATACTGGCGAATGATAATCATCACGCCCTAAAAATGTTCTAGATATTGGCCTCAATTTGACTTACAGGCCACCATAAAATGTATAAAAAGACTTAGATTATGGCTCTTCGCTACCAGAGTAATGAATAAAATATAACTCATATGTTATGTAATGAGTATATACCTAGGCATGCGCTACTTCAGACGTATCAAAATTACGTAGTTATATAAATTTCAACATGACTCATAATACTGAATACATACTGTTTCTTTATGCATTTATTTTTAGTATAAATAATTTCCCCATTTTCTTTTAAATGTTATCGAGGAAAATGAGCCTTACTGCAAACCTAGTTAAGTCTCATCACAAGATAAGTATCTCAGTAATGCGGGCAATAAATAAAAAGCTGTGTCGTGATTGATATCACCCTGGGGTAATCATTCTGCAGCTAACTAGAAGAAATATACGTCGAGGATATATCACTGGCACAGGACGTAGGATAGCAGTAACTAAAAGAAACATTTTCCGTGGTACTTTTGCAGCTTTAGAATAAAAACAAAATATTTTTTTACCAATACTTATGCACATGAGGTGTTGCCAATTGAGCATGAGTCAACGACGTCCATTACTTTCGGCTCTAATTTTATAGCTTTCTGACCACTTTCAGTTCAGTTTAGTTTAGATATATAAGTACTAAAACTTTTAAAATTATTGTATAAACCATTTTTAACTACTAGAGTAGTTAAAATTACGTGATATATATTATATAATTCGGAATGAAGTTGTTTCCATTGGAATCAGATTGAACGGTTGATTATTATTTTAGATGCTACATCCTTTTTGGTTAGTGAATAGAATCAGGCGTTACTTTGCGGAAATCCATACTAATTAAAACCAAAATATTACTTTGCTAATCCGCGAAAAGATAACGTGCTAGTCAATCAGTGCTAACCCGTTATACTTACTTGCGTATTTTTACATGCAATTAATATTCCCACCCTCCCACCGCAAAAATAAATACGCAAATAAATATAACAAACCACCACCAAAAGAATTAACCTCGACACGTGTTTCGCCTCTCTACGAGGCATCCTCAGGAGTTGTTGACGGTCTGACGCCCGGCAACGGAATGACCTGTCTAGAATGGTCGGCCATATTTATACCTTGACCACTCCCCCTACCGTGCAAGTGTGAGTGAGATGGAAAAATTCGTAATAACGGCGATGACGCAACATTCAATTGTTCGTTAAGAATCATGCCCCTATTGTTGTACCTAATTATTTCCAGTTGTTCCAGAACACCCAAACGCAATCCCTTTTCGCAAACATGTAAAATATCAAAAGAATGATTCTCAGATAAAGTGTGACCTGTATCTAATAAGTGCTTTGCAAAATTGGACTTCTCTGGATGGTTATGTCTATATGACGCAACATGCTCTTTATACCTAGTAGTGAAACTACGGCCCGTTTGCCCCACATACACTTTATTACAATCGTCACAGGTAAGCTTATAAACTCCAGACTTTTTCCCATTCTCGATCTTATCTTTGCCATTGCAAAGCTTCGAGTGCAAAGTATTATTTGTCTTAAAGGCCACAGGAATGTCGTTAGACTTCAAAATTTTGTAAATTGCATCAGACAACTTGCCAACATAAGTTATGCTCGCTTTATATTTCTTAATCGGTTCAGAGGATCGTGCCGCATACAACATAGTGTTGACCATACTATTCCGCTTTTTCCTGATGATACCATCCACAACAGACTTATCGTAACCATTCGAAACTGCTAAGTGATAAATATTATTTAATTCAATCTGATAGTGTTCATCAGAAAGAGGCACAGTCAACATTCTATGCACATAACAATGAAAAGCAGCCAACTTATGCTGCCACGGATGCGTGGAAGAAGCCGGGATAACTGTATCGGTATGTGTAGGCTTACGGTAAATTTTGAACTGATGCCTGTTGTTTACTTTAGTGATTGTTAAATCTAGAAAATTCAATGAGTTGTCTTGCTCTAGTTCCTTTTTAAACTTAATTTTTGGATGCTTACCATTAATTTCAGCAATAAATGCATCCAGCAGGCCCATACTACCCGTCCAACAAATAATCAAATCATCCACGTATCTAAAATAGTATAATATATTATTGTTGCCCACAATATGCTGGTTCTCAAAATGGTCCATAGAAATATCAGCCATCAAAGGACTTAGTGGTGAACCCATAGCCAAACCATCACTTTGCAAATAATACTGTCCCCCAAATCTGAAATAATTTTGTTTCATACAAATCGCTGTTAGATCTATCAATTCATCTACTTCCCCTGGATGTAAACGTTGCCTTTCAAAAAGACCCTTAATAATCTCCAAAGTCTCTCCATATGGCACATTTGTAAACAAACTGTCTACATCCAATGAAAGAAGAACAGCATTATCTGGTATGTTAATGTCCTGGATCTTTTCTATTAACTGCAAGCTATTTTTCAAGCAATATTTCGGCTGGAACTGGGACTTGTCTCTTATAATGGAATTCAACCTTTTTGCCAGATTATAAGTTGGCGCACCCAAATATGAGACCACTGGACGAACTGGGATATTATCCTTATGAATTTTGGGAAGTCCATAAAGAATAGGAGCTCGTGGATTCATAGGCATAACCATACTCTTCTGATGTTCGGTTTCAAAAACAAATGAAGAATTCTTAACTGCTTGTCTAAGATCTTTCTGGAACCCTGGAGTTGGGTCTCTTTGCAATCTCGAAAATCCGTCACCTTGAATAAGGTCTAGTACTTTCTGATTATACTGTCCCTTCTCCATAATCACAATGCAGTTGCCTTTATCTGCCTTTGAAACCACCAAATCACTGTCTTGCACTTTCTGTTGTATAGATCTTAGCAGCAAAACATCAGAATCAACACACGCACTCTGTGCTGGACTAGTACTCTTGATAACATTAGCCACCATGGTCTTTGTATCTACATCACCACGGCCCCGCACTATTGCAACCTCAGAATCCACTGCCAAATTTTCTAATGTTCTATGAGTAATTTTTGTCTGGAAATTATACTTCAAACCTTTATCTAAAAGCCCAATTTCATTTTCTGAGAACTCCACATTAGTTAAATTCTTGACTCGAGGATGGAAAACATGGTGAGTTGTTACTTGCACATCCCTTCTCCTTAAAAATGAACCAGAACTCGACTCTGTTAACCTATGCAATTTGTTAAGCTGGGTAGTATACATCTGGTGTGCAAGTTCAGAAGCAAAGTATCTCGCCTTCTGGTCCAGAATATCGAATTCGAGATTATGCAAATATTATTCTTTATGGACTTCCCAAAATTCATAAGGATAATATCCCAGTTCGTCCAGTGGTCTCATATTTGGGTGCGCCAACTTATAATCTGGCAAAAAGGTTGAATTCCATTATAAGAGACAAGTCCCAGTTCCAGCCGAAATATTGCTTGAAAAATAGCTTGCAGTTAATAGAAAAGATCCAGGACATTAACATACCAGATAATGCTGTTCTTCTTTCATTGGATGTAGACAGTTTGTTTACAAATGTGCCATATGGAGAGACTTTGGAGATTATTAAGGGTCTTTTTGAAAGGCAACGTTTACATCCAGGGGAAGTAGATGAATTGATAGATCTAACAGCGATTTGTATGAAACAAAATTATTTCAGATTTGGGGGACAGTATTATTTGCAAAGTGATGGTTTGGCTATGGGTTCACCACTAAGTCCTTTGATGGCTGATATTTTTATGGACCATTTTGAGAACCAGCATATTGTGGGCAACAATAATATATTATACTATTTTAGATACGTGGATGATTTGATTATTTGTTGGACGGGTAGTATGGGCCTGCTGGATGCATTTATTGCTGAAATTAATGGTAAGCATCCAAAAATTAAGTTTAAAAAGGAACTAGAGCAAGACAACTCATTGAATTTTCTAGATTTAACAATCACTAAAGTAAACAACAGGCATCAGTTCAAAATTTACCGTAAGCCTACACATACCGATACAGTTATCCCGGCTTCTTCCACGCATCCGTGGCAGCATAAGTTGGCTGCTTTTCATTGTTATGTGCATAGAATGTTGACTGTGCCTCTTTCTGATGAACACTATCAGATTGAATTAAATAATATTTATCACTTAGCAGTTTCGAATGGTTACGATAAGTCTGTTGTGGATGGTATCATCAGGAAAAAGCGGAATAGTATGGTCAACACTATGTTGTATGCGGCACGATCCTCTGAACCGATTAAGAAATATAAAGCGAGCATAACTTATGTTGGCAAGTTGTCTGATGCAATTTACAAAATTTTGAAGTCTAACGACATTCCTGTGGCCTTTAAGACAAATAATACTTTGCACTCGAAGCTTTGCAATGGCAAAGATAAGATCGAGAATGGGAAAAAGTCTGGAGTTTATAAGCTTACCTGTGACGATTGTAATAAAGTGTATGTGGGGCAAACGGGCCGTAGTTTCACTACTAGGTATAAAGAGCATGTTGCGTCATATAGACATAACCATCCAGAGAAGTCCAATTTTGCAAAGCACTTATTAGATACAGGTCACACTTTATCTGAGAATCATTCTTTTGATATTTTACATGTTTGCGAAAAGGGATTGCGTTTGGGTGTTCTGGAACAACTGGAAATAATTAGGTACAACAATAGGGGCATGATTCTTAACGAACAATTGAATGTTGCGTCATCGCCGTTATTACGAATTTTTCCATCTCACTCACACTTGCACGGTAGGGGGAGTGGTCAAGGTATAAATATGGCCGACCATTCTAGACAGGTCATTCCGTTGCCGGGCGTCAGACCGTCAACAACTCCTGAGGATGCCTCGTAGAGAGGCGAAACACGTGTCGAGGTTTATTCTTTTGGTGGTGGTTTGTTATATTTATTTGCGTATTTATTTTTGCGGTGGGAGGGTGGGAATATTAATTGCATGTAAAAATACGCAAGTAAGTATAACGGGTTAGCACTGATTGACTAGCACGTTATCTTTTCGCGGATTAGCAAAGTAATATTTTGGTTTTAATCCTTTTTGGTTCTTGAAAAATTTCCAAAATTGTCACTGAAGTAAATTAAATGCCAACCCGTAACTCCACGATAACAATTAATCATAACATTGTTCGTTTATTGCTCGCATTCGCTGGATATTGCCATGACAAGTGACAAAATAATTAATTAATCGCCCTGACTGCGTTAATATCGTAAGAAAGTGTCTTGTCGCCAGACGTCGCTACAAGCTGACCAATCGACTTGAAGTAGGTACCTATTTGTCATATTATTTTAATTAATATTTTGGGTCTATTTTATCCGACAAATTAAAGAAGAGAGGTAGTTAGAATAAGTTTTCACGTTTTTACTAAATATGCGTTGTTTTAAAAAGCAGGAATGAATTTATTTAAATAGCAAATAACCAACGCGGGAAACGATCGATTTTATGCTAGTTTGGAGTCTCATGGACATATCTCTGCACTTTTTGATAATAAATAATTTGTATTTGTAAATCTAAACAATAATAATTTGGAGGAGTCGGTGAGGCTTGCCCAGCTGGAAGACTAGAAACATTTTTTTTAATGCTAAAAATCATAATACGTCTCACGGAATCCTCTACACAAAAGGGTAGGTGCATTTTGTACGTAGACATTCTAAACAAAATGAACCCAACTTCCGTGAGACACAGACATATTAAATATATAATTTTTTTCGACTTAAAATACGTGAGACCCGTTCTTAATATATTTAAAATGAACCCATCTTAATTTGGCCGGTAATCCCCCATATTAATGAGCATATCATGTCGTGCTGTCACAAGTTATGGGCTGTAGCGGTGGAACTTAGCTTTAACAAAATACGTGTGCCTACACCTATTTCCCAGCACTGTCAGAAACAGAAATTTTAGGAAACATGTTTGTCAATAAGATCTTTTTCGAGCAAATCTGTGATGAAAATACTATAAAATCACTCACCTGTGACTATAATCATATACCACATAAAACTTTTGAAAAACATAATGAATATCCAAGCCAGATCGACAATTGTAGTAACTGTACATATAACAAAACTGACCGCACCACTTAATGTGCGCTTCAAGAAACTACATAATTATTTTGAAATAAATCGCTTCTACGCTTACCGTTTTGCAGGCGGGCAATCGTACTACATACCTAGATCCCACTGAATAAAAATAAACTTTTCAAAGCCGCAACTGCTTTTTCCTCGCACTTATGCCGCGGCTGTTGACGGCCGTAAAGCCACATGCTGCAACCCCTTCGTCCCTTTCAATTTTTCCGACAAATTTCTCAACTATATGTGCGTTTTGGATAAGGGTCGTACCTGCATCAGGGCCATCTAATGGCACATTAAGGTAGACAGTTTCAGGCGGGTTATTCTAATCGCCACGACACCGTCTCAAAAGCCAAAACCAGTTTAAGCGCGATCGCCGATTATGCTTGTTGTTACAGACTTCGAGGATATGCTTGTATCGGTATTGGTTGAGTCGATCAATCGTTTCTGCTTGGTGGGGAATACGAGTACACAGTAGCCGGCATGCCAGATGTCGACCATACGAGGGTACAGTCAAAGTTGAATGAACTCTGGTTTTCAATTAATGGTACCTTTGGGCGGCATAGTGTTTCTACGTGTAATTGAAAGTTCTGTCAGGACTGTTCCTTATGATGTGGTTAATTAAAGTGTATAGGTACGTATAAAGTCATCCTGTTGTTATGAACTAGAATTATGTGAATGTTTATGAGGTGTATCAAAATAGTTAGGTTTTTTTTATGCTGCACATACTTATCACTATTAAGACAAGTATAATACTATAAATACTTGCTTTTAATATGAATACATCGGCATAAAAGGAACTAAAAAAACTTATTTTACTTACTTCGAGAATCGAACTTTCTCCACAGTAAATATTTTTAGTAAAATAATTTTGTATAGAATTTCGTAATCGGTAACGAATTTCTTAAATATTTAAATTTATCTATACATATAATAAAGCTGAAGACGGTCGAAAGTCTGTACATGGAAGATATTTGAAAAAAAGTTGGCTGGGGATACTTAGAATCGATAACAGAACACGTTCCAAAAGTTTTTAGAATTTTTGTCTGTTTGTCTGTTTATCTGTTTATCTGTTTGTCTGTTTATTTGAACGCGCATCACGTGAAAACGGCTGAACGGATTTTGATGAAAACTTTACTAATCTGTCGAGAAAATCCCCGGCCAGGTTATAGGCTATAAAAATTCAACCCCTAAAAGGGGGGGTAGCCACAACACTCGATTGACTTAAGTTTGCCCCTGAATCTTATGGCGCTACTTAGGAAGGAGGGGCAAACTTTTTTCAAATATGTGCTACCACTATTGAGTACCCTGGTAAACTAACAGATGGAGCTGAATTTAATACGTTGTGACAAGAATAAGCCACCGAGGAAAGATTTTGCCAAATTAACTCTAAGTTTAGAAGACACGGATATCAACAAAAATAATTGAATAATTACGTTGATTTAATAAATTAATAATATATCGAAAAATGTTCGCGCTCGCTTCGCTCGCGTTTTCAATAACTTTCTAAGATATGGCGACTGCAGCAGCATTACTCTGTTGCAACGTTGCTGCTGTAGCACTGTCAATTTTCGTGATAAAATGATGTGACTGACTTCCATACTAAAAGTAAAAATGTACAACTGTCTAACTGTCTATCAAATTGGGTTTTTATATCGAAAAATTTTCGCGCTCGCTTCGCTCGCGTTTTTAATCACTTTCTAATATATAGCCACTGCAGCAGCATTACTCTGTTGCAACGTTACTGCTGCAGCACTGTCAATTTCCGGATAAAATGATGTGACTGATTTCCATACTAAAAGTAAAAATGTACAACTGTCTATCAAATTGCGTTTTTATATCGAAAAATTTTCGCGCTCGCTTCGCTCGCTTTTTCAATAACTTTCTAAGATATGGCGACTGCAGCAGCATTACTCTGTTACAACGTTATTGCTGTAGCACTGTCAATTTTCGTGATAAAATGATGTGACTCTTTTCCATACTAAAAGTAAAAATGTACAACTGTCTATCAAATTGCGTTTTTATATCGAAATATTTTCGCGCTCGCTTCGCTCGCGTTTTTAATCACTTTCTAATATATAGCGACTGCAGCAGCATTACTCTGTTGCAACGTTACTGCTGCAGCACTGTCAATTCGTGATAAAATGATGTGACTGATTTCCATACTAAAAGTAAAAATGTACAACTGTCTATCAAATTGCGTTTTTATATCGAAAAATTTTCGCGCTCGCTTCGCTCGCGTTTTAATCACTTTCTAATATATGGCGACTGCAGCAGCATTACTCTGTTGCAACGTTACTGCTGCAGCACTGTCAATTTTAGTGATAAAATGATGTGATAGATTTCCATACTAAAAATAAAAATGTACAACTGTCTATCAAATTGCGTTTTAATATCGAAAAATTTTCGCGCTCGCTTCGCTTGCCTTTTTAATCACTTTCTAATATATAGCGACTGCAGCAGCATTACTCTGTTGCAACGTTACTGCTGCAGCACTGTCAATTTTCGTGATAAAATGATGTTACTGATTTCCATACTAAAAGTAAAAATGTACAACAGTCTATCAAATTGCGTTTTAATATCGAAAAATTTTCGCGCACGCTTCGCTCGCGTTTTTAATCACTTTCTAATATATGGCGACTGCAGCAGCATTACTCTGTTGCAACAGTACTGCTGCAGCACTGTCAATTTCCGGATAAAATGATGTGACTGATTTCCATACTAAAAGTAAAAATGTACAACTGTCTATCAAATTGCGTTTTTATATCGAAATATTTTCGCGCTCGCTTCGCTCGCGTTTTTAATCACTTTTTAATATATAGCGACTGCAGCAGCATTACTCTGTTGCAACGTTACTGCTGCAGCACTGTCAATTTTCGTGATATAATGATGTGACTGATTTCCATACTAAAAGTAAAAATGTACAACTGTCTATCAAATTGCGTTTTTATATCGAAAAATTTTCGCGCTCGCTTCGCTCGCGTTTTTAATCACTTTCTAATATATGGCGACTACAGCAGCATTACTCTGTTGCAACGTTACTGCTGCAGCACTGTCAATTTCCGGATAAAATGATGTGACTGATTTCCATACTAAAAGTAAAAATGTACAACTGTCTATCAAATTGCCTATTTATACCGAATAAATTTCGCCTCCAGGGGAGAGGGAGAGAAATTAGGATTAGAAATTAGCCGCTTACTGACACAGACCGAATTCCACGCGGGCGGAGCCGCGGGCACAGCTAGTTGAATATAACGAAGATTTCATCAACAACAAAAACATGTATATTTAACATAAATCGATTTGATTTGGGAATTAACTTACTTATAAGAACAAAAATAACGGTCTATTTTAGCATAACAGTTCTATTTACCAACGTTTGTGTTCACAGTACAATTGCAAATTTCTGTACACACGCGTTGGTAGCAGGTGTTTCTGACAATGGGTTCTAATTTGTCAGGTTTATGCTAAGTCGCCCCTTATCACGTGACGTGACGTCACAACGCGTTGTCAATCTGTCCGCTCGTGTAAGGGACCATCTCGAAATCACTACTATGCCAGTGATTTGTGAATACACGGAATATACCCATATTTGACATAGGTACCAAACATAATCAATGATTGTATATCAATTTAAATATTGGATGTAATGTACTTATTATAATAGCCAGCCTGATTGATAATTATAAGTAAAGTACGTAGTCTACCAGTCATCGTAGAGAATGCCTTAACCTTTTGGACAAGGCATTATGTCCGCCATTTGTACCTTCATATATATTGTGCAATAAAGTTATAAATACAAGTTAGCACTTAAGACGAAATACTTGAAATTGATAGCTTACTCAGTAAGAATAGTCGCGCGCCATAACGGTATTTTTTCCCGTCATGATATTTTTTTGTTGTTCTGTGTTCCCGTAAAATGCTATGTTTAGGTCAGTTTAAAGATACCGTTCGGATTCAGACTGCACCAGTATTGCTGCAGCAGTATTGCAGCGCGATATTACTGCCGACTACATTACTGCCGCAAATGCCAATACTATACTTACTATTCTCTTTGGTGCCAATTACTAAAATTAGGCTGCCAAACACTAAAGAGTTTACGTTATTATATGAATAACCTTCCATCGTCAAATATAACCTAACATCAAATGGCCATTAATAAGGCCGCTACACAGCTATATGTGATGTCGTTAACGTAAAGGCATTACTCAGTGGTGGCAGCCTCGGAAATCGACAGGACGCGCCGATATCTGGGGCATCAATTCCAGGATACTCGGGTTAGGCAGCTATTGTGTATGGGGGCGTCATATTAAATAACTTACCGAGCACGGGAGGACCAGTGTAAAGCGTTTCCCGATTAGGTACGTACGAGAACATAACAGATTTTAAAGTCTGAATACCGCTTCTTGAGGTTGTGTATCGGTGTGAGCGAGATGCACTGAGAGTTTTGGTCTTGAAAAGTTGGTTTTTGAAAGTTCGTGTACCATTGCCGTACATGTAGAGGTGTTATGCCTCATTTTTTTTAAAGATCCTCAACTCCGCAAAAGTATGCATGTTTTAATGCTAAAAAATAATACATTATTGTCAGGGCGAGAAAATATGTCATTTGCGGGACTGAATATTCATTTTTATCAGACTTTGGGAATCCGTTTATTTTAATACGAAGCCGAGTCAAATTGTGTTTTCTCAGAAATGATGCAACATTGATAGAACACACACATCATTAATTTTACTCAAACAATTTATAGGTTTCTTATCTCCCCTCCCTAAAACATATCAGTTAAGATTCTGATGTTGGCTAACTCATTCCTTTAAATCGTCAATTTTATTTATGTATATTATATTCGCTCCATATAACTTAATTTTCAATTTTAACTTTTTTTCAGTAGTAGTAGTAGTAGTAGTAGTAGTAGTAGTAGTAGTAGTAGTAGTTTTAACAGTCAGCAAACGAGCAGACGAGCCGCCTGATGGGAAGCGGTCATCGTCGCCCATGGACATAAGCAACACCACAGGAGCCACTTAAGCGTTGCAACTTATAGTTGTTACGGTTCTTTACGTCAGGTAATATGGGTTTGCTCGACATATGGACTAGCCCGTGATCGAGCAAGCAATTCTAATACAATACCGGAACCGATTGTTGCGCGCTCACAACTGCATTTGTCGGTTATGTTTGAATCATGACTTGCTGAGTTCGTGCCCAGGGCTATGGTATTGCGAATTGCCTAAATAATCATTTATTTACATACAATATACAGGGTGAAATTTAAATCACTGGCCATATTCATTCCAGGCACTAGGTTACACTTAAGGAATCTATTTAGCGAAAAAAAAGAGTACATTTTTTTTTAATTTTCATTTTTCAATTTTTAAATACTTTCCACGAGTCGTGGTCACCCTATTACCACAAATGTAAACAAACCTAATAGTAGGTTTTAACAACAACATCAGCAAAACCCTTATCTGACCTTCACTAAACCTTATAATCGTTGCAATAGGGTCCACCTAGTTAGTGTTGGCGATGGTAGGCAGGTTTATCAATTTCGAGGGTAGTCTAAACCATTCCGCGCTAGCGGTAAACATAACGGTTAGCATAAATGATTAGTCACTCGCCAAGCTTAAAATAATAATCGCGCGCGTACTAAGGTTTAAAAAAATGTTTTCGAACCGGGAATATTAGGAAATGGTACGGTGTTATTTATTAAGTGGTGAGTGTTTACGTGGTGCACAAAGATTATACGAAATGGAATCAGTTCCACGCCTTCGCTGACAAGGATTGAATCCAAGAGTACCATCTCGTGGGACTTTCGTTAATTGCGTCGACTTTTAATCAAATGTAAGTACATAAGATGATTCAATTTTTTAAATACGCCTGAATGCAAAGATTCCTGACCTAGTTTTTACTCATTGTTTTTAAGCCACGGACGTTTTGTTAATAATCATTAGTCAGAAATAATATTTTAGATTAAAAATGGGTTGCCTTTGCATTTTGATGGCTCTAAGCCCGTTAAAGTATGAAGGAAAAATTAGCAACTTATGTAGGTAAGCGTCTTATCTCGCTGCAATAGGGTTCATAATTGGTGACGCGATTGCAAACAGCGGGAGGGGCGGGGTGTCAATGACCTTAACTGATAAGAGAGAAGCGGGTGTGGTGGGTAGTTGTCGGTTCACCATAACGTACGAGGTTTTTAGGACAACTTGATGATGAGTTATTTCGAAAAAAATGTACTGAGCGGTATTAAAAGAAAAAACACGTGTTTAATATTTTTTCGAGTTCTTTCGGGTGTTTCAATTTGGCCAGTGAATTAAATTTCACCCTGTATATACAGTGGTACTGCTAAACGAAATTAATAACTAGCTTAAATCTAAAATAGGCCCTTGAGGCATTGTACCAAGGATGCTGGCGGCATTTCCTCGCTGTATCGCAATGCTGATACGTTGTGCGAGGTAGCCGCCAGCTCTTCGGTCACCAGTTACGTCACCCAGACGCTTCGCGATTTCTGCGAACAACTTATGCGCGCTGGGACCCCATGGACCTAGAGTTTCAACTCCAAATGGTACAAAATGGTACTCTCTACCGAGGCTGTTATATTTGTTACGTTTTACGTTTATTTAATTACAAAACTTTAATAATGAACCCTATTGTGTACTTGATCGTGGCATAACGCGATATTGTAATTGTAACAAATACTTAAGGACAAGTTTTCTCTACAAAGCGTTAACAGGGCACCTGCTACGAGTACTCTACGCTACGCGCGTAGCGTAGCGCTACGACTTGAGTCGCCCCTAAGAACGAAAACTTCAGTGGCAGAACGTCCATAGAACGATTCCCACCGAGATTAACAGGCCTATTCGGATTTCGAGATAATCACAAGATCTTGAGACGATTTAGAGATCAACTAGATCTACATTAGATATCGACTAGATTTGACTTGGATATCTAAGTCATAACTTGTCGAAATCGTTCAAGAGGACCTCCAGAATCGCGGAAACGTCAAATTTGACATATCTATCTTACAAATATCTTTAAATTATCCGTATCGTAACTTATTGAAGTCTAGTAGAAATCTAATTCATTTTCCGAATCGAGCCGTTAGCAGATGAAACGTATAGCCTAAATAGGACAGTGATGTGTCTCGCTATCCTAAGGAAAGCCGATGGTAAATTTGCTTCATTAGTTACTTGGAATTTTTTTCTCATAACAGTTATGCCGAAAACAACAAGTTTTTAGGATGCATCGCCACTGCTAACGGTGTGAAATGCCACTGTTCAAAGGATGTCGTCCCAATGACCACGCTCATTACTGGACAGATGGACATTTTTGAAATTTCATCACGGTGAAACGACCGGCTAAGCGTCCGACATGCCGGTGTTAGATGTATTGGAATAGCCCGCCGCTCGTTACGGTCGTTACGGGGAACTTTGCGAGGCTTCGGTGCCTACAGAACAGTACGTACTTCATTCACCAAATAGAAAACATTAAAGTTGTACTTACTATCTACACATACTCAAGAGCAATGAAAAGTGATTAAGTTATATGGAATTTCAATCCTGTGGAGGAGATGAGGATAACAAAAACTTAGCGCCAGTTGCACCAATCACAATTGACGGATTGATAAAGGCAATCAGCAGGGAACTAATTTAAACCCCAACAATATGTTATACTACACTTAAAAATATGATAGTGTCAATAAAGAATATTATCGAATATATTTTCAATTTCAGTATTCAAAAACGAATCCTTTCACAAACTAAAAATACAATATTTTTATCTAGAATTGCTCATTGACATGTAAAAAGCAATTCGTAACTACAAAAGGTTCTTCATTATCTCGTACGCGGGCACACAAGCGTTGTAATTAAATGACATCAAAGTTTACAGTGAGGTTGATTATATATCAATAAAAAAACTTTCGTAATGGGTTTCTCTGTTCTCCGATCCAGGATGAGATTACATTGTTTCTGAAGGCGTCCGAACTTGCCGTCTGCTTTGTTAAGATAATCTTGGTGTGGCTCCCAGGAGACGTCAACAAAGGAAATTGGATGGGCAGTGAGCCAATACCTTTTAATCCTCTATTCTTTTTGATCTTGCTTATCTGCTTGTATGGCGCGTAATATGGGTGTGTCGTAGTAGGTGCCATTATAGCTTACGAGACGTGTGAAGTACGAATAAGCGCTGCTCCTGGTTGGTGCGCTAGTGAATACCATGTTAAGCTTAAGAGTAGAGATGGGTAGGGGTGAGTAAATACTGAGTATTTACTCGGTATTTACTCAAAGCACCCGATAAATACCCGTATTTACTCATTTAGGTGGGTAAAAACAATTGCCTATAAGATATTCAAAAAGTGAGATTTAAGAACAAAATTGTCTTTTATTGAAGAGTGCTAACGTGTATTAATAATATCTATAAAATAAAAAGCATATAGGACGCTTAATTTAGGAAAAAATGGTAATTATTAGTGAGAGGCAAATTGTGATAATGTATAGTTAACAATTTTGTTTAAAATAAGAAGGTATTTACTTTAAAAATATGGTACTTCAATTCTATCGATGTTCTAGATAACTGCATGTCGCGCAAAAGTGCGTGTTTACGCGGCACTTACGACCTTTTATTAAGGGTCTTTTAAAGAAAACTCAAAAATGGCTCAGCCGATGATGTTCAAAATATTGTTTTTTGTACTCTATTATACGGCTTATCTCCCGAAATATTATCATATTTTTTCTGAACATTGGTTCTAAACTTATAGAGAGATAAAAATTATTTTGGCCTTTCGAAACGGTTTTTTTCCAAAAATATTAATTTTATCCAAAAATGTTCTTAGAAACATTCCAGTTATTTTTAAAGACCAATTCAATGATGTGCAACACGTTGGTGGCTTCTGAATTTTTTTTTCATGACAATTAGTTACATGTATGGAGTGCCCCTCTAAAAAATACATTTCTTACAATTTTGAGTACTTAATCCAGTAGCGGCTTCCATAATACACCTATATTTCAAATTTATATGCCCCTTTCAGCACTCTAAATAGTTTATATCCACCAATTTGGGTATAAACGAGTAAATACGGGTATATTGAGTAAATACTGAGTATTTACTCGGTATTTACCCGTGAGTAATTACTCACTACCCATCTCTACTTAAAAGATTTCATTATAGTGTAAGCTAAGTTGTGCTCCCAGGTAGTACTTAACCAAAACAGTATCTGCTTGGAGTCTTACTAGCTGGAAAACTCTACATTATTGTAAAACGCCTAGAAGCATTCCACGGGCTGTCCAGTACAAACGCATTTTATCCGTGCATTAGAAGTTAGAACATATTATGCGGCGTTTAAAACCAATGGTTATGTTTCTGGACATATTTTGAACATTTGTCACCTGCATCTCATCACATCATCTCATCATCATTTGTCATCTTCAGATAATTTGCTTTCCTACGGGTCAACCGTAGACAATTTCATGGAATGCTCCAAATTATAAAATATTTCTTTAATTCTTGTTAACATTTATTACACGTTACATTATACATGGGTCTTGGCTTACAACATTGTACATATGCTTGAATATTTTATGAAAATTGTAATGGGTTGTAGATTAGACAAAACTTGAACCAAGTAATTTAACAATCATATGAAGAACGCAATTACGCATGCTTAGTATTATATTTATTAGTATTAAGCTGAATAGAAAACCGCATGCATAAATATATAATGATTACTAATGATTACTGGTTTGTGTCGCTTCGTGTATCATTTATACGAGTATTAACCTCATCATCCCAAATTCGCTTTTCATTTCACAATCGACCACAAATCTTTCGAATCTGAACATGAAATCAAATTAATATCACACATTCCTGCTAAATTGATATCGCCTTGCTAAATTGTTCTCCCACCTACAAACAGCTCCTAAATAGGAGCGATACGTCGCGCCATAACTTTAGGTAACTGCCAAACTGGCATTACATTAGAGGGCAATAAATGTCGCCAGAGAAGATCGTGAGTGCACGCCTTATCTCTGCTGGGCGTCGAATTGATGCGTTTAATATCGGAAACGCTTCTAAAATAGACTCAAGAACACTGGATGTGGCCGAATTGATCTAACAATGAAATGTTCTACTTGGATGCAACTTACTTTTAAGTACAAGTAAACTCGCATATTGTCTACGCGTTTACAGCTTTATTGTTTCACTTATGGACTATGGTGTTTCTTTTTTTGTTTTTATAAATATTTCAAATCTCGCGAATTAAAGAGTGAATTACAAATTTCAAAGTACTGGTTTTTAGGATTTATGTAATTTCATTGTGCTTTAGTTTGCATTTTTATTCTTTAAATTTTTCAGGCTTAAAAGAGTCAATTAAGAGTAATTTAAAAACTTGAACTTTGGAAATAAAATACTCTCACAATTCTTCATCCATCCACTGAGAGAGCGAAGTTAACTTCGGAAAGTTCGAACCATATTGACATTTGTCCTAAATCTAGGTCGCATTGATCTTGCGGGGTTAATAAATCAATTAAAAGTTGATCCCAGAGTCCCAGTCTAGGACTGTATTTCTTTGGACATCTAGCATCCAACTCTATTAGAATGCCTGCGGGGACGTAACAGTCGACGAAGCACTTCTTTAATGTCCTCGCCGCCATTTATGTTAGGCGTTCAACGATTCCATCTACATCAGGAGGCTATGAATCATGACTTATGATGGCCACAAATAGAAGTGCTTCAATCCGTCGTCAGTCAGTTTGTAAAAAAATATCTCCTTATTACCAAATACGTACAAAGACGTACGATAACTAATTACATGATTCATATATCATTTTGATATCAGTGTACGTTCGAATTCGAATTGACCTCTAAGTCTTGAAGGCAGTCAGAACTCTTAAACATCTAAAAACGTGAAAACCTGTAGACGGTCCAAGTTTCTGTTCTTCTGTATTTCTGTTCCAATAACCTTTCCCACTTTGTTTACGCCGGCCAGTATTTAAACGCTCATTTCGATTCTTTGACTTCCCGAGCTTTGTTCAGCGGCTCTTTTTTCCAAAAGGATGTTCGGTGAATTGCAAATCTGTTCGGTTCACTCGGCTTCAAGGGAGTGCCTTGGCCTGGCTCTGTAAATATTTAATGCATATTTCATGGAGCCTCGACGTTTACTTTGTAAGAGATCAGATAAGATTTCTCCTGTAGGTAATCCCGGTATTAAGCGCTAGTGATTTCTTTGGACCTTGACGGAATTTATGTGGACATCACAGAAATAGTTTCTTTCGCTACCGGGTGTTCGAATATAATAAAATAAAAAGAATTGAAAGTTTTCAGGCCTACATAGATAAGGTAAAGAAAACCAACAACTGAATCCGCTGCTCCATTTTATTTTTCTTTATTTTGGTAAACAAACTTTGGCTCAATTGCAGTTTTCCTTTGTTGAAAGCTAATGCCGATTAAAAGAGATTTGAACAAGATTAGTTCATACTTTTTAACGTTTACTATCTTTTCACCAACTCCATTCTTATTCTTACTCGCTCTATAAAACATTATTAATATTATTATTAATAGGCCGCCCAATGCACTGTTTGCACCCTCGGTACCCTCACCTCTCAGTTAATTCCCGTTATGAAACTGACCGTATTTCCGAGGATCCGCGCATTCTTAATAAACTGCAGTCGAGGTATGCATACAAATTCACCGGCAATGAATTAAATTTTTCACATAGCTACGCAAGGAAACGAATCCACCTTATGGTTGTCTTCTTTTGCATAAATATCTGACGCTGTGTTTTATTTCTGCATTTTCTGAATGGAAGAATAATTAAATTACTTTATTTAAATAAGGAATTCTAAATTAATTCATCTTAAGTACTTTTACATAGGTACTTGTTAAGGTCGCCGGAGGACGCTGGATGCGGGTCGCTGCCAACCGGTGCGAATGGAGGTCCAAGGGGGAGGCCTATGTTCAGCAGTGGACGTCTTATGGCTGAGATGATGATGATGATGCCTTTTACATATTGTCCTCTTGCTGTCTAATACTTTTGATACCATTCAAAAATAAATTTGGACCACTCACAAGGTAGCCGATAACATGTAGGTGATACCTATCTACGATTAATAAACTAAAACTAGAATTAGCTATAATGAAATATAAGTAATTTCAAATATAAAAAATAAACAATATACTTTTTCCGATTCTGGTATTATTGTAAAATTCCGAATATAAATTGATGTAACAACTTTTACCGAGCGCTCATTTATTTAATCCTTATCTACTCGAGCATTAATATGAAAAATTAATCGGCCCTTTAATCGGCGTGCGCTCTAGAAAAATGCGCCCGCTTTAATCAAGTCGTTAAAAAATGTTATTTTCGAAATAATCGCGCAACGTTACTGCGCAGAAAGTTAACGAGAGCTATTTAAGCTGAGTGAGACCGCTCGTTTTCCGGAAAAATTGTTCCGCTTTGAAAAATTTAACCAAATGACGTGAAACTCATATGTGAGCGAGTCGGACGTTGAATAAATACCCTTCAGTCCTAGCTTTATTAAGCGCCTGCATTAGTCTGCAACGTCGGGTAAAATCGAGTAAACTCAGGCAAAATCGAGTAACTCGGGCAAACTCGAGTAATTGCGGCACATTACGTTCGGTTTCATCAGCGACTGTCGCTGGTTTGGCAAAATTCGGCAAATAACGGGCCGTAATAGACAATGTGAACTAAAACTTAACTACCACATACTTATGCACTTTTTACAGACAGTCAGCATCTATAGTAGATACGTTTGATGTGCTAACTGTACATATGATATGGCTGTTGCTCTAATGCGGGATGCACTGTCAGATTACAGGATGTTTATTCATTGGTCATCTTCACGTTATGCATACGGGTGTGGTAAAAAAAAAGATGCAATAAAAAACTAGGATTGTCCTGTATTCATGTAAACAAAACTTTACCTACCTCGAACAAATCTGTACAATTTAAACATAACATAAACCAGATCCCTCACGTCCTATTTCGCTGAATAAAATATTCGATTTGACCATACTATTTCTTTTTATCCGCACTCAGGAATTACGACTAAACACAGCACTAAATCTAAATTTGGACAGAAGTGTGGGGAATAAATCTATAAGATGTTAAGCGTGACTCGCGGTGGTGCCTTTATGTGCAATTTATTGCTGGGGAAAAGGGAAAACCTATATTACAGGAGCGGCCAGAAATAAAACAAATGTTGGTAACCGATTTTTTATTCCTTTTCGTTATTATTTCATATGAAGCATGCGATAACCGATAAGTCTGAAAAAAAAACTATTATGTACCGTTTATTCGCTTTTTTATTTTAATTCTAAATATTTATCAATCCAATAATGATAGATTAGGTTTGATTTTTGAAAATTATTGTTGCGCCATTTGTACATTGAAAGAGTATTTTGTAGTATGTTTTGTACATTGAAAGAGTATTTAAACACATAATTTATATATTTTGTAATCTTCTAGAGCTGTTACATATACGAAGTTTGATTCAAACATATCCAGCTCAAGTGATGTAACATAAGCCGACTCGTTTTGATCAACATGGTAACTACCGGCCACAAGTTAAGGCTCAGCACTTCACGTCCTTAACTTAAACGGATAGTCAGCCTAACAGAATTCACTAACGACTTGGCTCTAACATCTTCCCGGGATAATGTCCGTAACATGCCAAAACCTCGGCCAGAGTAGGGTTTAATGAAGTAATCCATCTTTAGCAAAAATAATTGCGCCACCGACATGCAAAAGACAAGTGACGAAAAAACTACAAGGGCACAACTAACCTCAATTAACCAAAAATAGGGAGAAGCAGTCGTTGCGTCAAAGACTTGAGCGTTGAATTTGAATTTGTATGTTTAGAGATAGAATTCTGTATTTAGTCCTTACACTGTGTCACAGCCGCGACCGTAACCCGAAAATGCATTGAGATTTTGTGCAAATTCGCCGTAACCATTTACTACATATGCATAAATAAAACGTATATGCTCTGTGGGCTTAGCCAATCTACCTAATTAAACTGGCTGTGAAATAAAGCGCTAACTAAGTTGCGGCACGTTTGTTTGTTTACTTGTGATTGACAAATACGTGACTGAGTCGGATGCTGTTGTCGATGTTTGAGTTTAGTAAAGCAGGCCACTGACGAGCCTTCCAAATGGATGCCGTTACAATGGATTCCTCCAAATGGACGGCATCCTAATATTAAACATTGTACGTTTTTGACATTCACGGACCGACTTTGGATTGCAGCCACGCTATTTGGACTGTTGGAAGGCTCGTCAGTGGCCACCTTAAGCTTCATATGTTCTTGCTGGTTAAATATAAATAAACATGGTTTAAAAACGCATGTTATAAGTTGGTGGTGACGCATGATAATATACAAGTATATATCATGCGTTTGACATTGATAGTAAAATTGACTGCATCAGCACTGCAAGAGTAACGCTGCTGTGTAGCCATCGAAATGTAACCTTAAGAGTGCTAATTAATGCTTATACATTATTTGGCATAAAAAAAAGCCTTGGTTGTCTAGCGGTCAGGTCGCGGGTTCAAACCTGACTCGTATGAATGAGTCTTTTGGAACTTATGCACGTAATATTATTTTGATATTTACCAGTCGCATTTATCGGACTAAAAACACAGGCTCCTTATGAGCCGGCAAATAACCGGGACAATGCTAGGAAGATGATGACGTTATTTGGAGTAAGCACAAGTTTACAGGAAGCGGAAGGGGAGTCCGGGCCGAGATGGGATTAGACCAGTTTCCTTTCAATGTTTTCTATCATTGAAAGATAAATGCCATCAATACAGCTTAAATTGCTAGTAAGTGCGAGCTGATCCTATGCTTAAGTAACTTTCAAATGAAATTTCGTAAATAATATCCGAGAAACTTATTCATATGAAACAAAAATTCATACATATAAAACAACACACGATCTCCACATTTCTAAAATCGCACGCTTGAAATAACTAAGCACTGCTAAGAAACAGCTATGTAACGTAGCTACTTCAAAGTAAATGTGATTGCAATTTTGTAAATTGGTTGACACGAGCGTTTATAAATCTTCAACTCCGCTCAAGATTCCAAAGAAACGAACATTTAATCTCAAACTTTCATACAACATCCAGGCGTTTATGGACCGAAAAAAGTTTCTTTCACGAGCCCATTCGAAGTTGGCTTTTGTTGTGCGAGAATGTCTCCCCGGCTACATCAGGTGTGCACTGGAAACAATCGCGCTTCATTAGGGCAAACAAATCAGAGAGTTTTTCTCATTTTGCGCGTAACAATACTGAGCGGAAAAACGCTCTGCTTTAGTATTCTGTCGGGGATGCAAAAGTAAGGCGTGTGGAATTGTAGAAGCAGGTAGATAGTTTCAAGGAAATTGTATGACTTTTCAAAGTCAAGAAAGTTAAATTTGTTCATATAAACTGAAATAAATGTCATATACTAAGAAAAAGTGACCAAGGCCCCCAGTGACACAGGCTGGCCAGGTTGGTTTCCTTAGTATATGACATTTATTTCAGTTTATAATTTATATAGTAGTGTATCTACTTGAAATAAAAATTTTGCATTGAACTATCACTACACCTTATAAAAGAAAGTCCTCCGCCGCGTCTGTCTGTTTGTGTGTTTGTTTGTATGTTCGCGATAAACTCAAAAACTACTAAACGGATTTTCATGCGGTTTTCACCTATCAATAGAGTAATTCTTGAGGAAGGTTAAGGTGTATAATATGTTAACCCGTGCGAAGCCGGGGCGAATCGCTAGTCGGATATAGGTAATATATACGTTTCAAAATAATGAGTTCAATTTATAACGACAGTGGAACATATTGATATAATATATTATTATAGGTACCGACGGTAACTATTAATTTCTTCCGTAATTAAATCAAAATCCAATTCAAAATCATTGTCTGACTGTTATAACGCGTTCAGTGTGCCACAACGACTCATTATTAAACTGGGATTCATTTTAATTGCATTCGGATTCCATTGACGATTGCAATTATTATAACTGGTCGGCCTACTAAAATATAAAATTGTGTGTACACGTACCTAAACCGCAGCTTTTATTCATCGTAGTGCAATATTGTATTTTTTTTATTTCTCATGCTCTGGGTTTTACTTTCCAAGTAGGAACATTATTTTATTTTTACGATTACTCGTAGCAATGCAAATTCTGTTCTAAATGGGTTTCTTGTATTTCCACTCTGCTGATTTACCCCCGATTCCATACATAACGATATTTTCTCCTAGGCACCCATTCTGACTCGGACTATTGGCTGCAACCGAACTCCAAAATACCTATCTTGGTTAAATTGCCTGCCTTTCATTCCTTCGTTAAAACAATCTACTATTCCTAACGCCTTAATTTTTTTTTGCAGAAGAACTCTGCAGCAATAAGCATGATATATACATATAGCATTTAATAATTCGTATATAATTATGTGCAATAAGTGATGAAATAATCTGAAGTAGCACGATTATTGCTCATTATTTACTTCGTAACTTGCCACAAAACAAGCCTGATTTATGTTCTAATCTAAAAACGAACTATACATTAATACATAAAGCAACCTACACGCAGTGACTGTTTTATGCGTAGGTTTTTTTCGTTGTATATTCTCGGGAGCTACCGCAAACTGCGAATGCCGAAGTTTAGTCTATTTGCCTTAATGCCACTTGCATATTCGAGCGATTGGGAGGCAAATAGATGAGCGCACGAAGTAGTTTGTAGTTATAGCCGCGTCAACGATTTTTAAGTACTAAGTGGAAAAAAAATATATCCCCACATTTCCGTTAAAGTTACGACTATACATATATAACCTAAAGTTGGAATCGCATACCTATAACTACTAGCGGCTGACGGATCACTCCCCTGGGTAACGGGCCCGTGTCGCCCGGTTCACAGGAAAACTACTGACCGAACTAAGTTACGGAGTGTATGATATACTCAGCATATGCCTACACGTAGCTATATCGTGAAGGACCGATAGATAATAATATCCATTCAAAACACTTGAAGTAAGTAATTTTTTGAGGTATGCTTTCATAGTATTGTGACATAATTATACCTAGGAAAGTCTGTATAAAGTTACTATAAAAAGGTTTTTATGTTTTATTTCTCTCTCATCATCTTCCTCGCGTTGTCCCGGCATTTTAGCCATGGCTCATGGGAGCCTGGGGTCCGCTTGGTTTTATTTCTCTTAGTAGTTCTGAATGATTACAACTCAACTGGCCAATTAATGAATTAAAAGGAAATAAGAAGTTTTTTTACTCTATTATGGTAATAATGTATTTTCCTCTTTGTTAACAACATAAGTATGTACATGCATGTAATTAAAAGTGAACGTTTTACTTGAATAATGATCCCCCATGCAATTGTTCCGATTTATTTACAGTCCACTCAAAATTAACTTTGTTGCCTACGTATTTACATTGTTTTATACACATTTTATTATTACAGTAAAAGCCCGTTGTTCGAATATTTAGAGCCGTGAAAAGGAATATAATAACGGTCATAAAGCAACAAAAGAGTACCGTAAATAGGTAACACATTTTCCTGAAATATAAATGTTAGTCACGGCTGTAAGAAAAGTAAATGCTTTAGCATTGTCACGAAATGGAGATTTCCTTATACTAAATTAATTGTAAAGACGAAGCGAAAGGAATCACCAAAGTAAATAGACATTTAGTAATGTGAAGTTAAAGTCGACATTCATTTGGTGAGATTGATCTGAAATATTTAGTCCCTTTTTGTTCGGGGTGCAGTTACGTAGTGAATGCTAATAATGTGAGGGAAAGGGCTGGCCGCTTGTTTTAAATTTATCGGATAATTAAAGTTAATTCCTCTAGCTAAATTACGCTATGGAAATAATTTTATTTACTGTTTCAAGCACTTAAGGTATTTGATAATGGTTTAAAATAAACAATTGTGAGATACCATCAGTTAAAATATAGCCGAAAAGGTCGGATTGAATTATTTCTATTGGATGTTTTAAGTAGGTATCTAAGCACATTCTTCATTTTACAACATATTCATTCACAATATATCCACGTTCGCTATTCTATTAGTGTGCACACCTATCAAGTTATAATAAATCAAGTTTATCTCAAGAAATCGTCTTTCGTGTTCCAAATTACTATCAAGATATTCATAAAGTTAATGTTAGAGTTAGCAAGTACTCTAACATTAATTATATACACAGTGCCATTGCAAATTAGGTAAAAAAAGGAGAGAGTGTGCATGTTAGTCATGCAGGAAGGGTCTTTATGGTCAAGCAGGCTATAGACGTTACTTTTTCATATAACCCGCTCTCTACCTCAAGATGATGAGCACACTACCTGCATGAAGTAATTTTGGCGATCGTGTCGGAAGATGTTGGCCAGCATCGAATGTTGCTTTTGAATGCATTTTCAATTCACTTGCAATATATCAATGCATCAACGGTTCCTCTAGAGTCCAAGTGAGACCGCAGGCGTACTCGCAGATTGAAAGGGGAACGCTGTATGTCGCGCCGCAGAATGTTTGAACTGTCGTTGAAAACTTTTAGTCTTACCAGACAGTTAACATTGTACATCAGTAATCACACCTCACTCACACACGTCTAATTGCGTTGCATTATTTTCAATTTATGTAGTTTAAAGCCTGGCTGGGCTAGGCAGTAAAGACATATTTCTTAATTTTTTTATGAAACGTACCAACTAAACCTGTACTTACCTACGCCGCAATCCAACTCAATTTGAGACATGGGCGGATTACAAGCTCACTCAGTTATAGGGCCAGCTTCAACTTCGGTGGTATACAATGTTATTGCTGATACATGGCATAACGGTCCGTGAATCAAATAATCAAAAATGAGATCTTAAGCTCCTGAGAAGAAATAAAGTTATAAGTTATAAATAAGTTACCAAAGTACCCAATACTACTGTTTTCCAACTGGTAACTGTGGTGTGAGCGACTCTATTCGGGTTTTCTTCGACCGTAAGTAGCATCAAGAGTCTGCGTCGTGTTTAAAACATCAGCCAGATGGTCTAGTTAGACTGCTTCTATACGAGTATTGGTAATTTTAAGAATGCGTCGGTTTTATCCCCAATAACCTACTCTTTAAATTAAAACATTTCACAAAACATTTCAAAACGAGTTGAACGGGTAGATAAGTAAATCATTTAATCAAACCTAATGAATTATTTTGTTACGTTGACGTAATACAATAAACTTAAATCAATAGGGATGTTTCCTGTGTTTAAAATAAATTACTTCACACCATGCACGAAATAAAGCACCAGAAAAATGTTACAAAAACCTGGACCACATTTATGTTCAGACCCAATTCGACAGTTCGAACAAAAGAAACTGGTTTGACTAAGCAGTCAACTACTCTATGATACAATTTTACGGTGACATAAAAATGTTTTTTTCTAATTGTGTTCTCATGTCAGTCATGACCATCTTAGAACCGCCCTTGATAAATAAATAATAGATTTTGAGTTCGCTACTTCTATAAACGTAACAGAACTTAATTTTTACCTATATTAATACGAAAAAGTAAACATATTTAAAATAAAATACAAGCAAGCATATTGAACTTTGTTAAACAAGTTATCACATTGAAGATATTAATTAACACTTCAGTCCAATGAACATAGGTATTCTTGCAATCAGTTAAAGCCCTTCCCGTAAATAGAAAACTAGTGGCAACTATCTCATAGCGTCAGCTTTCGGTCGGCGTCTACTCGTAGCGATAGCAAATAGACTTGACGCAAAGTTGAAGCGAGGCTCTCGGTGATGTCACCAAAGCTGAAGAGTTAAGTACTGATAAACATGGAAACTGGTTGAACTACTCTACTAGTAGTACTCTAATTAAAGCGGAGTTCAATAGAAATAGCAAATAATGTAAACAAACCATTTTACCATGATTATTTTGTAAATCTAACACTTTTGAGGACAACCATGATCTGTTAAACAGTTTATTTAGTCGGTCTATAAGTTCTGTCACAACGGTTTTGACTGATAAAATAAAATAATGTAATACAAAGGTCTTAATAAAATAATGTAAATACTTATTTCAGAAAAGGAAAAGAAAATTTCAGGGTGGTAAGAATAAATAGAACGAAATAGAAGCCAGCCGAGCTGTGACTGTGAAACTTGGGAGATGCGGTCAAACTTCCTCAAAACAAAAAAAAAACACGAATGTGTTAGAATATTGTTATTCTGTGTACAAATTGTATTACGTATGAAACTGACCTGTTTCTCTTTGACGTCCAATGTTGATAATATATTACACTATTTAAACACTTAACACAACATCACGTGAATTTTACAGAATTTGCTATTTATGTGGGTAGGTACGATACGAAACCACCGTTGACAAGAGAAACAGTAAGTCTGTTAACTTACTACTTAAATTTGTAAACTACTTTGAAGTAATTATATTTTGAATTAATATTACTGATTAATAATTATGTATAACGGAGTTTATTGAAAATATATTCGAATAGTTTTATTCTGCATGATTCGATAAATGGACGAGGTACATGAGAAACTACTTCTGTGACGTCACTTATCGAATGACAAGTGGCATGATCAACCAGTTGCCAGGTAGAAATGGGTATAAAAGGGTCCGACCGATCCATTATGGATCATTCTGATTCTTCATTCTGATTCTGCATTCTGCCTTGCCCTGCAGCACTGAGTTAATCATCGCCAAAGGAATATTGAAAGTTAAGTAAATACTATGTTGGTAATTATTGTAATAATTATGTACCTACTTGATTAATTAGATGGATTAATTAATTAATAATTAATTAAATAATCTCTTACTGAATTATAAACTAATAGTGGTTGTATATATTAGTTGTTGATGATAAGGTGAATAAATTGTATTATTCAATTTAATAAAACAGTTTTATTTTCAATTACATCTGTTTATTATTTTATTTATCTTGCTTAAAACTTAAATAGTATCCAGTTATGGATTTAGCAGTTTTACATAATTATGAATCAAGGTAAATAAATAACATCCTGACAAGTTTTACCTTGAAAGTTAATATTGACTATTAATTTTGAGTTTTTAATATATTTAATATTTTTTTAAATTATTCATTTATCTAACATCAGAAGTGGGATTGTATCCAGCTACACTTTACATATATACTTATATAATTTCAGACGAATATGGAACCTGTGGCTTTCCACAGCAGCACGGATGTGGATCCTTCTGAAAGCTGTCTCCGGTGCTCACGGAAGAGACAAGAACATCGCTTTTTCCGCCTTTGACCCCGCTACAAGCGACAGTGGAGCAGATTCCTGGTGTACCACGAAGCTATCATCAAGCAGAAAGATATGTAGCAACTGTTATATGTTTAAAACAATGTGCAATGATTCGTCAGATTGGCCGAGCGATTTTTGGAAAGTTTATCAAACAGTAAGCTATGTACATGTTATGTAGGTAAATGTTTTATTTTTGGTATTTTATTTTGGCATTTATGATTCTTTGTTTCTGATAGACTAATTGGGTATCCGCTGGTTGGTCATATACTTGGTGTCAATTGTCTCACTAGCAGCGGGTGAATGTAATTGGCATGTCTAGGTATTTGGCAATACCCTCACAACACTTATTTGGTATCCGCTGGTCGGTCATATACTTGGTGTCAATTGTCTCACTAGCAGCGGGTGAATGTAATTGGCATATCTAGGTATTTGGCAATACCCACACATTCGCTGGTTTGAATAATGATAACATGTCTATTCAAGCTGATCATATATTGATTACACAATGTGTGTAAGTTAGCATTCTTTACTTATTTACTTTTTTTTTTCATTTATTTGCTTACATTTATGTACATAGTTGTCTGGTCTTTAACTAACAATATCATTGTCTCGATATATGATAACCATATCAGTTGTGGCAATAAATAAATACATTTTTAGCCTTATAAATTGATCCTATTTTGTACTTCGGGAACGAAGTACATGTCAGTATGGCCGTGTTAGAATATTGTTATTCTGTGTACAAATTGTATTACGTATGAAACTGACCTGTTTCTCTTTGACGTCCAATGTTGATAATATATTACACTATTTAAACACTTAACACAACATCACGTGAATTTTACAGAATTTGCTATTTATGTGGGTAGGTACGATACGAAACCACCGTTGACAAGAGAAACAGTAAGTCTGTTAACTTACTACTTAAATTTGTAAACTACTTTGAAGTAATTATATTTTGAATTAATATTACTGATTAATAATTATGTATAACGGAGTTTATTGAAAATATATTCTAATAGTTTTATTCTGCATGATTCGATAAATGGACGAGGTACATGAGAAACTACTTCTGTGACGTCACTTATCGAATGACAAGTGGCATGATCAACCAGTTGCCAGGTAGAAATGGGTATAAAAGGGTCCGACCGATCCATTATGGATCATTCTGATTCTTCATTCTGATTCTGCATTCTGCCTTGCCCTGCAGCACTGAGTTAATCATCGCCAAAGGAATATTGAAAGTTAAGTAAATACTATGTTGGTAATTATTGTAATAATTATGTACCTACTTGATTAATTAGATGGATTAATTAATTAATAATTAATTAAATAATCTCTTACTGAATTATAAACTAATAGTGGTTGTATATATTAGTTGTTGATGATAAGGTGAATAAATTGTATTATTCAATTTAATAAAACAGTTTTATTTTCAATTACATCTGTTTATTATTTTATTTATCTTGCTTAAAACTTAAATAGTATCCAGTTATGGATTTAGCAGTTTTACATAATTATGAATCAAGGTAAATAAATAACATCCTGACAAGTTTTACCTTGAAAGTTAATATTGACTATTAAATTTTGAGTTTTTAATATATTTAATATTTAAAAAAATATTCATTTATCTAACAAATGTAACCGATTTTCAAGACCAAAGTGATCCCAATAAGTGCTACGTGAAAAAAGTTTTGCACGGAGCAGTAAAAATGTAATCGATACAATGTTTATGCAGATAACTGAGCTAGCTAGCTTTAAGTACCAGAGTTTTCACAGCAACCCGCTTAGCAGTGCATTACTGGCTTTCTTAAAAGTGGGGCCTAACAGATATCCTATCCATTGACCGGAGTGAACACCACAACAAGCATGACCGTAGTGCATAAGTGCATAGATTACAAATAGTCATGTGATGATGTCTGTCATAGCTCTAGCTAAGATGAAATCTTTTCCCAACAAATGCAATAGCTAAAAAATAAAGCTTAAACAAGTAAAAAGGTTGCCAATCCATTCTCGCCATCAGCAGCAGGAGTCAGCACTGGGCACGTGACCGCAGCACTGCGCTACTAATCAGTGTTTGCCGATCGGCACATGAGTTGCTTTGAGTGCACAATTACGATCCACTATTTAACTTCCGAGTGGTTCAGACGACTTGTTTTGTTTGATGCTGAGTGTTGCCTGATCAGCGCAGCAAATTTGTTTGTTTAGACAACCAATATCTTATTATGCCAATACCAATGCACCAATTAAATATTACAATTAAAATATATATTTAAACATAAAAATAATGAAACACTAAGAAACTATAAACTGTAACACAATTAAAAAAAATACAATCAAATAATAATTATTATTTGATTAGTTAAGTATAGGTATGGTGTGCTTTAAAGATTTTCCACTCCATTTTCTAATTCGGCGCATTTGTTAGCGAAAAATGTCGGTCATCAATTAAGGCTAAAAGCCAACCAAAACACTTGACGTGTTGACGTAACAAGAAGAAAACCTAAAGCACTCATTTATAAAAGCATAATTAGTTCCCAGCTAATGAACAATATTTTTTCGTAATTGCCTAAAGCGCGTTAATTAATTTAGAAAGCGAGCTTAATGTGCACAAGTTTGCTCATAGCTGGCTCTAATTTGCTCGGCTTTAGAGCAAAGACGTGTTTCCATATAGAGCGAAGATTCCTGGGGAGTTATTTAACTAATTTTATATGCGGTGCAAGTTTTAACCCCACTACCATGTGTTTGCGTTAGCGCTGTCACGAGTACATCGGCTTAAAGCTAGAACGTTAAGATAGATCACTTCTTACTAGCTCACCTATTTTATTCTGAGTATTTTCCAGATTCAAGTAGAGTTTGACAGGAGAACGTATGAAATAATTTTAATTTATGTGTCTGGCAGAGTTATGAATGGCTGAATAGCGTGATTCGTGCCTAAATTAGTCTGCATTTTTATTAGACCTATTTCGATTTTGTTTTGCTCCATATGCTGTATTAAATAGCTGGATTGAAATTTACGAAAAACTTCGTGTTAATAATGGGATAAGTATTTATATAGTTTCCATATTAATAGCACGTGCGTGTGACTAAAAGCGCCTACAGATGAAGAGAATATTACTAAGGCTAAATCAGTTTTCGTTACCAATTCAGAGTTGAGTGATTAATCTTGATACGGATTTATCTGTCTTAGCTGAATTAACCAAAGACGGCAACTCAAACTACGGCAGCCTTCGAATTAGCTCGGCGAATCCACTGCCGAGTACAAGTAAGTGTTCCACTCTTTGACTTAGACTCAGCTACAACTTGAGCAAGTTGTCGAAGGAAGGTGGCCTAGATTAACATTTAACTAGAATCTTGTTACAGAATTACTACATCTAGAGCACCTTTTTGGAGTCAAGTAAGTATCGAATTGATGCATGATTCACATGTTTCAATTTTTAATGGCGTCATAGAGCCTCTTTATTACGAGGATTATTAAATTAGTACTAAAGTATTCGAGTGGAAGTCGGGAATTTATACAGCTAGCTGCATAATTGCATGGACACATATTAAATTAATTTATTATAAAGTGGGTATGCAACTGTTACGACACTAATATATAACTAAACTTAGTCCAATTAGTTAGGCACTCTTTTAAAACATACATTGTCGTCACATATACCAAATATTAAACTAGATTCAGCAAATGTTCCCACCACATGATGTATCAATAAACGCCACTCAATTTCCCACGTTACATGCGTTCTAAATGGTGACGACCATCAGTACTTCTACATATACATATATTACCCAGGTACACTTGGTCCCTCATTTTTGACGCCCAGTTTCAGCACTGTAAAATTTGTGTGACTAACTTTGACTTGGCAGAAGATTAATTAAAGTATGTACATACATATTAACGTCAATAATCTAAGAACTTCAGTTATTTAATCTTAAATTATATCATTACATACTTATCATTCGAGACACCTAATACACGGCAATAAAAACTGTTCAGTCAAAACGCTACCTATGTATTTATGTACCGGCAATATGCCATCCACAAACTTACGAGAATATTACATGAGTAAGTAAGTATAGACAATCGCTATAAATAATCCTAGCGTACCTAATAAAGCCCAAAATAAAAGAAATCTGCAAAGAATAGTAGCAACAAGGAGCGTATTATTCAATGTCACCAGCGGGCCGCGTCCTGTAATATATGTTTTAATAAAAGGGTTTCAATTCGCGCCCGTGCATAGATCACACGAAGAAACCCGAAGTATCAATAATATCGAAAAAGATCTTCAATTTATTATTCATTGAAGTCGCTGGGCGGGCCGGCCCGCTCTATAAATCCAGGGATAGCCACTAAATCATCGTTTGCAGCCGGAAGGACGTGTGCGGGCGCCATTTTTATTCTTTATTCCTGTCGATGTTTACGAATGGAAATATTGCAATCGGTTTTGTAATTATTGGTTGACCTACTTCACGTCGTGGACGGTGGATTCTATCAAAGTAAGAAAGTGTTTTTTGCCTTAGAAGGAATCATATAGTACATTTATAGAGGATAAGGATAAGGGCAAAGTTATTTGTTTTGTCAAATAGTTTTAATTTAATGCTTAGGCAAACTATAACTATATTTTAAGAAAGAATTCTCATAAAAAACTATTAACACTGAACCATAGAGTTGGTAAAATATGCAACATACAACCCTCCCCCCCCCCCCCCCCCTCCACTAATAGATATACCTACGTTTGCGGTGCCTACTTAAGCCTTGTTCAGTTGTGTCACTAAGACTGAGCCATTCATATCATATTAATATCAATACCTACCATAACAGATATAAAATATAAATGTTGCTGTCTACTTAAATTGTAACAATCAGACAAAAACTTTAAATGTGTACGTATTTTATTTTTTGCAGTAAATTATGACTTAGTACTCACATTCTTTGCAACGAGGTCATTTATCGTCCCCTAACCAGGCAGCAAACAAGTGCCAATTTCCACCGACCCGAACTACTCGTGTTTTCTTACTTAGCAATATTTCCTACAGTCACATCCACCAGATCAAGCGTCCCCAGTCGACACTTTACTTAGGTCGCATCGGGTCTGGGCCTGACCTTCGCATGCGGCATTATACCCAATCCATGCATTAACAATGTATTCAAAGGCCTAAACAAAGAGAAGCAGGTGGATCGCGGCATACGCTACACCCACTGAAAGATTCCATAAAAACTGTACCAGTACCCTCGTCACGTCCCGACATCTTATTTATCTAGTCACGGCCAAAATCATTGTTTCCTTTTTTCGTTGTCTGTTCGCAAAAACACGCCTTATTACTGCCACTGGCTAACTGCTGGGCCATTGTCCTGGTGCTTGTGTGTGACGTCTGGTACAATGCTGAGAAAAAGTGCTTTCCACGAGAGATTGCCATTTATTCATTTGTTTCCTACACTCGTTTCGGTACTTAATGATCACAGTTCTTCAATTTGTTTTACGGACGACCTTTTTCTAATAAAATGCAAACAGGTTAAGTATATCCATTTATTTGGAGTTGAAGCCTTAGGTAGGTACTTACTTAGTATAAAGCTGTGCACAATCATATTTTATAACATACTCGTACCTACACATAAAAGAGAAATAATGCGGTTAGATATTATACACATATTATATAGAGAAGTAGGTACTAATAACAATTTGTTTGAAATATTCCAGTATAGAATCACCCTTATTGACTTATTAACACGATTCAACAAAAACTTTACCATGAACACCGCGGAATACATATTTCACAATTTCATCTTATATCCATCAATCAAAAATAATTTGCGGACCTCGAGTTCACTTTCAGCATTCTAATTAGAATCAATATGCCGAGCCAGGGTGAAAATTAATAAAGCTTTGAAATTTTAAGTAAGTAACCGAATTCGTGCTACCTTTTGTCACTGGTTTGATATTTTAGCGGAGACCTTAATTTCAACTAAATTTATACTGAGTCAACTTTACACTGAAATTGATTACATTTTGTAATAAATGGCGTGAATACCTGGCAAAATTTTAACTTTTCGACGTCATAGACTTGATATAAAGTCAGTACATTTCGTGCCTCACACGCCACGACTTGATATGTTATACGTGTTTTCTACGTGCAATTTTTGACATGGCGTTGGTGACACTTTATTACTGCATTGACGTGGCGGCGAAAAGGTTAATACGATACAGATCTAATTTTGGCGAGATTGCATGTGACGCAGCAACGTGAAGAATGAGTACGAAGAATTCATAATCTGGAAAAAAATGCCATTTTAGTCACCTTGCATACACACCTCTGTAATACGTAGGTACTATGTATTCATTTAATTAAAAATAATTTAATATTATCCTTTTTCAAGTCTCATTTGAAAGAATTTAAAGTATTCAGTGAAGAACGGCGATATTTTTACTCCATTCTGGACGTGCAAGTTCGAGAGATCTGGTAAAATATTGTTATTTTCAACTCACAGAAGTGAAAGTGGTAAGCGAGAGTGGAAACATTTTCCCGGCCGTTATCGTGAGAGGTTTGTTGGCTCGCTCCACGAAGAGCCGCATACTGCTCTTAAAGTAGCGAGACTTAGCGGTCCAGTCGCAATCGTACACGGCCTGGGATAGCTGTTGACTCTAAAATAAAAGGGTTTATTTGTCTATGGCGATGTTTTAAGTAGATAAGAACAAAGTGAACTCGAATGTAAACGACTGTAAAGTGCTTCTAGTTGTGTTGTTGCTTTGTTGTCTACGTGTAGCCGGTATGGTAACAACGAACACTATTATCCATACAACGGTACAGCCCATGAGTACGTAGATGAGATTGCATTTAATTATCATTTTTAGTGCCCTTAAAGGCACCATGTTTTGGCCATAACTTTTGTGTTAATTTTATAGTTTACAATTAATATCTCTGACCAGCTTTTAGAGACGTCACAGACGAACCCAAATATGGATATTTCGTATATGTAAGATCCTAATACACAGCAATCGAGTACTCGAAAGAAGTGTTTTTTTAGACAATGTAATAACAAAATAAGTATTCATTTCTTTCAATTTTTTAAAATATTTGTACGACTCGTTCATAAGTACAACAAGGGGGACAAATATTTTTCGACATTCAAAGCGATTTTATTCAAAATAAATATCACTTAATCAACATTTTTTTAATACTTTATTTTAATGGCCTATCGATGTGCATTGGCCTTTGAAAAAAGTATCGATGGGCAGTATATGTACCCCTCTAAATTATTTTATTTTTACAACTAAACTAAGCTCCATCTATGCTCCAAATTTCATTAAAATATAGCTTATAGTTTTCGACTAAATTGGCTGTGAACGGACAGACAGACGGACTTGTAAGGGTTTTTGTCATTCTGGCTATGTAACCCTAAAAGTATAGATACCTTATCCTGCATGCGAGTGCCGAACCAACAGGGTACCAAAATTTGAAGGATCATTACGATCATATACGATCCCAAAAATATGAAGTACTGCAATGGCGCCGGCTGTTGAGATGAAGGACAGTTAAAGTAAAATTCACAAATTGATCGGTATACACACAAGAACACACACACACACACATAGTAGGTTATAGACACATAGCGCGCTGCTTCGATTATATTATATACTTACCAATGTAAATCTGAACAGGACGACGCAAATTATACAAGAAGCCACACCGAATTGCACGAACAATATTATACTAAATACATCTTGGACCAAGTCACAGAACCTGTTAAAAAATGTAATAATAAGTTACATACTAATATAATATGGATTCTTTTGAAATAAATGGTTATTTAATGTAATAAAAAAAAACAATTTTGAAATATAAGGAGGCAGCTACTTATATTAATTACAATGTGCAAGATAATTATGAATAGCAATTTTCTCAAATATCCCCAGAATATTTTTTTGAACGAACAATCCCTTTTTAATCACTATAGTAAACCCTTTACACTACTATATGGGCCACGCAAAAGGGGATGCCTGATTCGTCTTTGATAGCCCTGCTTAAGGCTCGACCTAAGTATAAACCAATTCCTCAGGCATTCCCTTTCTTTCAATAATAATATACATTTTCACATACTGCCCCAATTCACCATAATGAATTATAGAATCGTTTAGTTTCTTTAAAGCATTTTCTTTCTCCGCTCGTTGTATAGAATCATCGGCTCGTGTAACTATTTCGTTTTTGTCGGTGACTCTTCGCAAATTATCATCAAGTATATCCAATTGGGCGATGGCGTATATCAGTATACCGAGAACAAATGTATCAATACTGATATTACAAACCACTTGAGAATGCATGTAAAGGGCTTGAAACTCGTATAATGGGTAAATAAATTTTTGTTTAGTATCATCAGATAAAAATGAAAAATTGCATACAAGAAGTTCTAATTTTACATGTAAAATAAAATGCAATAATATTGGCGGTACTATATGTGAGATATGAGCAGTTGCTGACACTACTGCAACTATTTTAAAATATCTCACATTAAATTTTTTTGCTTTGTCTATTGCTTTTAAGCCATTTTCTGATTCAGGCTGAAACATATCACTCTCGAGAATACTCAAAATCTTTAGAATTTTTTCGCGCATAAAAATAAAAGTCAATAACTTCGATGTCACAGCTAATTCTGTGAAGTAAAATATCATTTCGTCTATAAACATATCTAATTGTCTCGGAAGGAAAATAAAATTTATTGTAGCTAATAAGTTATTTAAAAGGATGAACGTCGTAAAAAACATTTGATAGTAACGGTAATAAGAATGCTTATCGTTTGGAGGCCAAATGGCAAGTAACTTCCAACATTTCATATTAACTTTAAAGCAATCTATTTGCCTTAACGGCCTCATTTCGGGCGTAAACTTTTATTTTTTTATGTAAAACCGTCTTAACAGTCGGAAATCTGCCCACAGACTATTGAGTCGACATTTTGTGGGTGGCTTAAGTAGATTCAAACCTCAAAGGTTTGTAAAAGCTTGTGATTAGACAAATTGTCCTATGGAACTGTTTCTTAATTGAAAGGAGTTAAGCGTTATTAACTGGACACTTAGACCACCTGCTGAATTTCCCTTTACGCAAATACTAGTTACTGCTAGCATTGTACCTATACTTAACATACACCTAAGATCAATTTGGGGAAGACTGTCACAAGCAAGAACTCTCGTATTTGTATACGTACGTCGTTCAGACACAGTAAAAAAAGAGCTTCACTCTACCGACCTTCTTAAAGTAGAGTACATGTACAAAGGCAAGCGAAAGAGCTTGTAGACGGTCCTCCCAACATTGACCTTAAGGAAGTTAGCTATTTAACGAAAAAAGACTATTCATTGCCAGGGAAAACGCTATTACCAAACCTTAAGAGCAATGTGTTGTCAGAGTTAGGTAAGAATAAAAGTGTCGTCGGTCGTCCCCCAGCTTCTAGAATAGGCAACGTTTAAATTAAATGATTAAGTACTTACAAGTGGCTTTTAGACATTACAAGTATGTACAGGAAAGAGCTGCTTATTGCGATAGAGGATAGAGCACAAAGCTCTTCATAATCAAAGGTTAGATATGGTAATGAAAATGACGAAACAGAACACGATGTATTAATTTGCATATTACATTTATTTTTTTTTGCATTTATCATAATTCAATTCAATTCAATTCAATTCAATTATTTATTTCAAATCCAGAGATCCATAATATTGTTAATAAGGTACAACAAATCTTAAAATTAATTAAGGTTAGTTACATTAATTACAAAATATTAATAATAAACCTATCTACATACTAAAAAATAAATATAACTAGGCAACCTAAATGCACCACTTCTCAGCATCTGTGGCTGCCACATGCAGTCCATTCCAGTGCATGAGCAGTGGTGCATCCATCTTACCTGCCAACGTTTTCAGGATGCTATTGGTACTGCCACACAGTCTCTGCATAAGTGACGCCGATCTGTTGCGTATAATTGCATAAAAGTCATCTGTGTGCGCCCCCGCGAACATTCCGGACGCACTACAGTGACGTGGCAGTCCCATTAGCATCCTGAAAACGTTGTTATATTGTATTCGTAGAGCATTGTACGCTCGCTGAGTATAGCCGGCCCACAGGCTGCAGGTGTAAAAAGATTGGCAAAAAGCTTTGAAAAGCGTCCTTTTCACGTCTTTGTTACACCTGGCAAACCTGCGCGCCAGCATATTTCCGCGAACGGCCAACGCTCTACGCTCCCTCTCTATGTCGAGGTCATCTTTTAGGTCCTCGGTGACCCAGTGACCAAGGTATTTGAACTTTTTAGTGACCCTGAGTGGTTCCCCGCCCAAGGTCACAGGAGGTACTGTTTTATAGAATTTTCTTCCTGCTTTGAAAACAAGTACCTCACTCTTTTTCCCATTGTACCTTAGCCCATGTCTCACCGAGTACCTCTCACAGATATCCAGCAACTCTTGAAGTGCACTCATGGATGGGCTCAACAACACCATATCATCAGCATAACTGATGTTATTTATGGATTTGCCATCCACGGAGCATCCGACATAGGCATTGTTGAGCTCATCCATAAGCTGGTTCACATATAGGTTAAACAACCTAGGGGAGGACAGCCCGCCCTGCCTTACTCCACATTCTAGACGGTATTCACCCGAGTGAACGCCCGCCCACCTGACCGAGTTGATCTGGTTCCCGTACCAAAACTTTAGGATCTCAATCAAATCCTCGGGGACACTGGTCTCATTTGTCAGCTTTTGCCAAAGTATATCATACGAAACCAGATCGAAGGCCTTCGATAAGTCTAAGAAGCAGGCGTTCACCGGTGTATCCCTGCTAGCATAGTACTGGACAGTGCTTTTCAGACACATAATAGCCGACTCTGTGGAAAGTCCGGGCCTAAACCCAAACTGTGCGTAATTCAGTTTAATATGTTTAGCTAAGTGTCTGTCAAACAATCTGTCCAGCACTTTTGCCACAACGGTTGCCAATGATATTGGTCTATAATTTTTCACATCCGACACATCACCTGTTTTATTTTTAATGACTGGTACCACAATTGTCCTCATCAGGTCTGATGGTAGATAAGAATGATTAATACATAAGTTAAATAGTATTGTGAGTACTCGTGGCAGATGAATGCCAGCATTTTGCAAGTGCTCAATGCTGAGCCCGTCATGACCCGGTGACTTACCCCTCTTCATACTTTTAATCTCCATCTGTACATCGTACTCAGTAAAACACACAGTCGACATGACGGGCTCAGCCTTGGGCCGATTCACAGACCTACCTAATGGCGATGTCACTTTAAAATTGTCCTTAAATAAATTAGCAATTTCAACGGGTGAGCACAGACCTTCGACGCTCACAGGCACACTCGGCCTGGGGCTTATACGATTTGTTTCCTTCCAGAATTGTTTAAAGTTTTTACCCGAATGATGCGATGCAAGTATGTCCATTTTAATTTGCTGTTGATTATTTTGGCACCATTTGAGCTTCGCTTTAAACACTTTCCGGGTCTCACGCATATGCGCGTATATTGGTCCATTAGAAGGTTTTCCAAACCGCATCCACTCATGAAACCCAAGCCTTGCCTGCCTATGTGCATCCCTAACATACTTATTCCAACCCGTTACATAGTACTTTCTCCCCCTACTATTGGCGAAGCCCGCCTCCGATGCATTACTTAATGTTTTAATAATGTCTTTATATAACAGATCTATGCAATGCCGGTGGCTCACCTCACAGCAGCGAGAGTCAGTACAATTTAACAGCGCCAACGGACAGTGTATGTTGCTCAGCTGCTTGTCACATAAGCTCTTATATAATGCGACTTGGTCGGCATCCCTTTCCCCCCATCGCACTCTTAATTATATGTTTTAAATGTATCCATTTTACAACAATTTTTTCACTGTATATTAGTTGGACATGTTCGCGAAATCCTCAAAGGGAAATTCTCATATAATGAAGTAAGTAAAAATGGTAGTAATGTGGGTTAATTGCGGGCAGGCCGTTTAAATGAGATGCAATTAGTGGAGTTGAATATGCTCTAATTAACAAATGGCTATAAGCCGCCGTTTACCATTAAAAAGTTCGAATTAAGCATCGTACTTTAATTTTGCTTTTACTGAAAGCGTTTTTAGGCTAATGAGGGATCATGCTTAAAAAGTACAAAAAGTAGGTCTTTCCACTAGATGCAGCTTTTAAAAAGTAGAATTTTCAAATAAATATATTATGTGAATGTACAGTCAGCATCAATTAAATTATAGCTGCAAAAGTGGTCAAACAGTTCAATCATTCTCTAAAGATCCAGTCGATAGATCCAAAATGGATCTAGATAGTGATACACCATATATTTAGTACGGTGTGAGGAACTATTTAGCCACTTTAACTGCTACAATATATTTGACGCTGACTGTACACATATACTTACGTAGGTTTAGGTACGGGTAAAAATCTTACAATACCTGAGTAAGTAAACAAAATGGAGGCAAAAACTTTAAAAAAAATGTTACATTATTGAACAATGTATGTAGTACCGGAAACGCATAAACTGGGATAAACATTGACAATTTCGATAATTTAAGTTACCTATATACCCTATTTTGAAAACGGCATATCAACTTTCATGGAAGGTAACACGATAGACCAATCGAATCTTTAAGTTGACTTACTTAAACTCGATTTTCTCACGACGACACGATGAGTTGACTTATTAAAACTCACACAAGTAAATAAAACGTCTCGTTCGTAGCATCGAAAACCACTATTTAATAAAATTAAACATTCGTATCGGATTGGACAGTAAAACCAATCCCTAGTGTTTGGGTGCAATTTGCAATCAGTCGCCGTCGATTTCAGTGCAAATAATGTACGTAATGACGGGTTTCGATGTATACAAAACATGTCGGTAGTTTAAAACGTGCATTAATTGTTGGCAAGAAATCTTATTGTGCTGCCAGGTACTGAAGTAAACGACAGATTGAACAACGCTTAATCTTTATATATTATTGTTTTTGTGCTACTCGCGAAGCTTAAAACTATTCATATATTATTGTTTATTTTGAAATTCACACAGCGATCCATTTTTATTAGCCCCTTATTCAAAGCTAACTAAGGTTAAAAGTACGTTTTATGGAAATGTAACTTGATTATTTTAGCAAAATTTAAGAGGCTGTGAAGATGCGTTTGTTTCTAGTTAATATAACGAATAATACTCAGGTATTATGCGAGGTATTATGGTATTATGCTAGGTATTAATAATATAATAACAATAATTTAATTTTCCATTAATTAGTACCGACATAAAACAATGTAGTGACCTAAGAAAATTTGACATAAAGGTAAGAGATTATTTCATAAATAGACCATTCTACACAATTGACGAATATTGTGCCAACGCACTTGATTAAAATTATTTTAGGAATATATTTGTATCGTCGTAGACTTTTTTATTTATTTTTACATCATAATAATACTTGACATTCATATACCAACCGACATTATTTTATACATTTATATTTTTAGCTAGATTAAGTAATGAATGTAAATAATTGCATATACCTTGTACCTGTATGTACATGTACATGTACTTAACGCAAATAAATAAATATGTACAAATAAATACAAAAAAAAATATCCCGAAAATAATCGATAAAATAATTTTCGCGCTAAAAAGCTGTGGCATAAGCCATGACAAATTTTCGTTAGTTATTAAGTTAAATAAGTAACTTATGTTGTCCCGCTTAGAACATAGTTAACATATCATCAAATATTTTATCTACATACTAAAGCGAGACCAAGAGAAGTATAGAACTGATATCAAATACGACATATTTGCGCACCTTGAAACGTTTTGCGTTCGGTTCGGTGTGCTCAACAAGTTACTTCTGGACTAAAGTTGTTAACAACTTTCTCGAGCTCTAGCCGTGGATATTAACCAGCTCGCTTGCTGTCAACAGCCGATGTTCAAACAAGTATATAGAGTGTTTAAATGAAAACCATAAAGTTTCACTTACATAGTTATTTGACGACCGCAATAAAATTTATAGTTATTATGTAGGATATGACGACCCCATTGCCCATCGATTTTCTCAGTAAGTAGTGCAACTGCAATCAGCTAGCGCATGCTCCTGGGGAGTTCTGTCACCCGGTAGGCCTTTGACTTGCCTGACCCGGTCGTCCAGAGTGGAGTCGCAAGAGCTGCCTTCTCGAGGGTAGATGTGGAAACTCAATGTTTTATTTCAATTCTGAAATTCAATGTTCTTTTACTACATTCATTACTGTAAATGGTCAATATACTGGTAATAATCACGTGACGACTGCGATCGTTGAAAGATCATTCAACATTATGTACCAGAAAATATAAAATTAGGTACCTACCAGAATTAATACACTTGGAAATTAACACTATGCTGGGCTGGACACTACGAGTACACCAGACACAAGAAAGATTTAGAAAGAACAATAGGATTACGCTTATTATAGGTGTATATAGTTTCCATTTGAAATTTAACTTACGATCCAATATAAAGTGGAAAAAATACTTGTTTTTACACAACAACGTTTGTGGTTGTTACAATACGAGTGATGTTTTCTTTGTTAGATAAAAAATATCATTAGTACTTACTAAGTAAATATTATAAGCATATGCGAGGAATACGTAAGTAAACATGGCTTACTGTATAACGCTAAGAAAAGCGAATATATGGTATTTAAGGCCGTCGGAGGCAAGCTACCGGAAAGTGTACCTGCCATAAAACTACATAATAACGAACTTAAGCGCGTGAATACATTTAAGTATCTTGGACACTATGTCACCGACGACCTTAAAGACCAATTAGATATAGAAAGGGAGCGCAGGGCACTGGCAGTCCGATGCAACATGCTAATAAGGAGGTTTGCACGGTGTAGCCAACAGGTAAAAATAACGTTATTTAAAGCCTATTGCCAGGTTTTCTACACGTGCAGCCTCTGGACTAGTTATACGCAGAAGACTGTCAGTTCCCTGCGCGTCCAATATAATAATGGCTTCAGGATGTTGTTGGGGCTGTCCCGTTTCTGCAGCGCATCGGGCATGTTTGCACAAGCTCGCACGGATGACTACTATGCCATAATACGCAAGAGAACTGCCTCGTTGCTCTGCAGAATACGGGCCAGCTCCAACCCCATCCTGGCTACTGTAGCGGGCCGATACGACTCACCCATAACGCGGCATTTTGAACGTGTCTTAACCGCTACTAGGTGATGATAACTTATTATTGTTATTGCTGTCTGTGTGTGTTTGTCGCTTTATAATTTTGTTCCACTAACACTTAGTTTTTAATCATAATTGTTACTAACCATTTTGGGCCATTGTTGTCTTTGAATAAATAAATTTAATTTAATTTAATTAACTTTTTCCGTAATTCTTTGAACATCCGTGATTAAACAATAACTATCGAAAAATAAGAAGCACTAATATTTGTAAATTACTCTTCAACAATATTTATGTAAAACAAGCATATTAAATTGTATTTCTAAAACAGATGGTTTAGCTTATAACTGTCCATTGCTTGTTTATTATTTATTCTATTTGAAAGTACTGGCAATAATAGAAAATCGCTTTGTTAAATGGAATACATTAATTTGTCAGAGTTTAACGAATGCTTTAAATTCTAATTAAATATCAATACTGCGAGCATTTATGTACAATTCACGACGACCGGGCTGAAGCCCGCTTTACTAGAAGCCAAACCAATGTAAACCGTACCTTTTGTATGCAATGGTTTAAAAAAGAATAACTAATGTAATAATAATTCCATATGAATTTTATCAGGTAAAACATAGCTGCCAATATAGTCACACGCGTTACATTAAGCAATATTCTGGTGAAATGCACCAATTCCGTTCTGTCCCAAAACATACTTAATTTTGAGACACAAATTTCTCGACAGCTGGAATGCGAGCTCGCTACACTGACGCTTATGTTGATTGTCAAAAGGTAGCGATATGTGTAAGGTTCTTATCCCTATCCTAAAATAGTCTACATTTTCTGATTTTCTCCCAAAGCCACCAAACAGTGCCAATTCATGCACCTGTCTTCCTACGAATAAAAGGCGTGTGGGTCGTTGAAACTGGTGTGTATATAAACCCTTCTTATCCTAGCTCGGTTTGTAAGTTTTGCTCCTTGCGTAAAGCGAGCCCCGAAGGCTTCGTTACGACGCGGATGATCCGCTTCCCGACGGGAACTCATCCGTTCCTTGCTTGTCTATTATTTTACAAAACAACAGTGTGAGAAACGTATAGTATTTAAAAAAAGATCTATTTACTCTGTGGGAAATACACATACAAAATAAATGCTCGATTGTTTGTAAAGATACAAAAGCAATATTTCATGATGAATTTTGGAGAAAATCATTATTTTACGTATGTTTAAGAATTAACGTTTATCACTTTTAGGCATTGAGCATTGAGAATACGGCGACGGCGCGTAGCTTTCAAGTCTACAACTACCTATATCTTTCAAGCTACTCTACGACGGTGAATGCTAGACTAAAGAAAATCTCGATCCCTTACGCTCCGTGGCTGCAAAGTGTACAGAGCATGGTTGAAAGATTCACAAAGTTTTTGCGATTTTTTATTAAACTTCAATTCTATTTACTTATAGCATGTTTCCTAGAACCGTCATGGTTTTTACACGAGTATACATGCAATGAATCTAGACAAAATTAGGCAATGTAAGTAAGCTTGTTTAAAAATGATCAACTGAAATAAACCACATAAATCTCGTATTTCTGACTTAACAGTGTTTTTTTTTTTATATCCTGGACAGAACGCTGCAGATATCCATTATTTTTATCTTGAACTATTTCCTATTTACTCCCTCGTTTTAGCAAAACATCAAACCTAAACACGTATATCCAATACGCTTCCCTCGTGCACCACATCCGCAGCCCTGACCGTAGAATACACGAAGCTTTAAAACAGTTCTAGCTGCGAGTTTTAAATATTAATTCTCGTTTTCCGTCTTGATCAAGAAAGCCGAGTAGAACAGATAATTTGAATTTTTAAACAGTTTGCAGTGGATGATTAATCCGAGTTGCCCGCCAGCGATTCCGTTTAATGAACGATTCAAAAATAATGGCATTGCCATTTGTACTTTTACCTCAAGTCAATAACCTCGCCTGCTGTTCCCTAATTTAGCAATTTAACAATAAATTTTAGTTGTAACTGTAACAATTATTTAACGTTGAAACTACCTACTTATCTATCAGCCACTGACGTCCACTGCTGGACACTAGCCTCCCCCATAAAGTTGAACGTTTATAATTAATATAACTATATCCAATATTTTTTGTAATATTTCGTATTATTCATTAGGGTTCCGTACCCAAAAGGTAAAACGGGACCCTATTACTAAGACTTCGCTGTCCGTCCGTCCGTCCGTCCGTCCGTCCGTCCGTCCGTCCGTCTGTCTGTCACCAGGCTGTATCTCACGAACCGTGATAGCTAGACAGTTGAAATTTTCACAGATGATGTATTTCTGTTGCCGCTATGACAACAAATACTAAAAACAGAATAAAATAAAGATTTAAATGAGGCTCCCATACAACAAACGTGATTTTTGACCAAAGTTAAGCAACGTCGGGCGTGGTCAGTACTTGGATGGGTGACCTTTTTTTTGCATTATTTTCCGTTTTTTTTTTCATTATGTACGGAACCCTTCGTGCGCGAGTCCGACTCGCACTTGCCCGGTTTTTTTTTATTTATGAACATTTTAAGCTAAGACTTATTCTATATTTTATGTTATTTTGTAGCTGTCTTTACGGTAATAATTACAAACTACTTTCTTGCGGTTAAAAAATTCTGCAAAAGGCAAAAAGGCATAATCTTGCTACAGTTCATTTTACGACTAATAAATAAAGAATCGTTTGAGTTTCGGTACTTACATTAGGTATATATGGTATACATTGGTTTTTTATTAACTAGCTATGCAGCCCAATTTAATTTACTTGTTATTTTACAATTTAATTAATTATCGAGTCAAGTTGACTACAAAATGTTAACTTTGTAGTCAACTTGACTCGATAATCACTACACCTTATAAAACAAAGTCCCCCGCCGCCGCCGCGTCTGTCTGTTTGTGTGTATGTATGTTCACGATGAACTCAAAAACTACTGAACGGATTTTCACCTATCAATAAAGTGATTCTTGAGGAAGGTTTAGGTGTTTAATTTGTTAACCCGTGCGAAGCCGGGCGGGTCGCTAGTACGTTTACAGGGTGTCCCTAGCCATTGGACAAAGCCGAAATGTACCTACATATGCATTAGGGTATTTAGAACCAGTATACAAAGTATCATAACAATCGGTGTAGCGGTTACGAAGAAATTAACAAATTACGATTTTTTCACTTTGGAGCAACCTGTATGTGTTAGTAGCTCCTGAGGTAATAAATAGTATGAAACGTGTATGAAACCTTCTTCGACCGCTTTAATTATCTTTTTTATTTATTGACATTAATAGATTCTGACTTTTGACAAATGTCATCATTGCCGCACATTTTCAAACAAATTGTCAAAAGCACTGCCAATGATTAATACAGTATGTTTCTTTTTGTTGTCGATTATTGGAAATAACTTTTGTTTGATAATTATTTTTTTTATCTTTTGTTCTAATTAAAAAAATATTACTGTTAGAGCATTTCTGAGAAGTAACCCTACGTGGGATTTCAGGGTTTGTCCAATGACTAAGGTCACCCTGTATATGTCGCAGACAAATTACATTACTGCACAATGACGTCAATGACACTACGTTCATAATGTATCAAAAGCTCAGGAACTAAATATACTTACATCGAATTACTCCAAATGTAAACTGATCTGCAAATGCTTTGACCTCAAAAGCTCAAGAATCTTAAGATACATCATTGTGTTTCCTCTTAAGCACGTCAGTTAAGAACTTGAACGTCTTTTATTACTCATATTGTTGCGAACTATCCTAACACTAAAGACTCTTCAACACCCTTAACACAATCCTTGCTCTCAGCATCTCTTGCTATCTCTCTATAGTAAAGGACTGAGGGTAAAGTTAGACAGAGAGCCAAGATGGAAATATCTACCCTGGTCTTTAAGGATAGTGCTAATGAGCTTGGTCATTACAGGGGTGTGCGTGCGTAAGCCCGGGGGCGTTTCGCTATCTCTGGAAACACATGTTTGGGTTGAAAAACTAGTTTATTTGGATTTTACGAACCAAATGTAAAATCGCAATTTAACTGGATATATTACAGTATAAACAAAAACATTTATGAAATTGGGACCGATAAAGATTTATACTAATATATTAAAAATATATTTAAATGATGTATCATTCCATGTAGGTACAGACATACAAACATAACACAACAACAGACAAAGAAACACAAACAAAGACGTTATGTGCCTTCTGCGTGCAAACACAGAGAACCAATTTTGCCAAAAAATTAAAAGCAACGTAATTTGTCTTTGCAAAATAAAGCTTTCTATTCTAAATTTCATTAGAAACATTAACCCATCATTGAAAATCTAAACTAGATAAACTGAATACCTACTTGTTTCATAGGAGCGTTGTTTAAATAAAATAAGATACACAACGTACAAGGCTCGGAACCGGTTTTTTCTTCATACAAAAAATACCGGTATTATAACGTTCTTTTTCGTTCTTTGGTTAATTATTTCATTTTAATGGGACAATCTAATAATACGAAAATGTTACCTAAATACATGATACAGTTCTACGTAAAGAGCATAAAATAATTAAAAATATTGGGCTATTTCGGGTTTAAAAAAAACCGGTTCAGAGCCTTGGACTACCTACCCATATATAAGATATTAAGAACGGGTCACTCACGTATATTTATATTTAATATGTCTGTGTCTCACGGAAGTTTTGTTATTAAAATTGGTACGTACCCAATTTACGAATGAAAAGCAAACATTTAAGAAAAACCTTATTAAATAATATTCAGCTAAATCAGGGCAGTGTCTAAATATTGTATTGAATAAACGCAAACATTACGCAGCGTATTTGTATAACGCTAATGATAACAAAACAACGCAAAACAATTTTCTCTTTATACGGAGTTAATTAAGCCCCATTAGTATATAATATAAAGTTTACTAATGCTTGTGGAAAGGCTTATCATTCTCAAAGTTTTGATGAACGTCTAAGTGAGGTGCTGTCGTTAATATTAAATGTTAACGTTATGGTCCTATCCTCTTTAGTTCTTTTTTCATATTTATATACATTCTTACTATTCTTAGCGACTAGAAATAGGCAGCTGACGTCATATTTGACATACAATACATAATACGTATTATCAGCGTAATGGGGACATTTGAGCCAGGTTACATTGATTGACGGTTTGGTTTTGATTGTTGGTTGACGGTTACATTGTTTAACTTAGATTTTATAATGACGAAGCCTGTTGCGGATATCATCCTTGGTATGTTCGGGACGAGGCATGTTGCTGATTTGCATTTGTAGCCACCGGACGAAGCTTGCGTTGCGGATTTCTTACACATAACTAGAGTATTTTTTAACATTGCAATATAATATTTAAAATGTAAATAACTTTGTTGGGTTGTCACTGATGTAAAAATATTTCACTTATTTTCTCATTATTGAGTTCGTTGCGGCTTGATTACGTCCGTACCTATACTGTTATAGGAAATCCAGGTACAGCCACGCTCCATGATTGTTGAGCCTTTAGGGTCCTAGCTTGATTGGTTGATCAATACTTACACTATGGAATGTCTAATTTAGCTAAAACCTTAAGAGGAAAGAGGACGCGGCTGTTCAAACTTAGTCCCCATTTTCCTCTCTGGATATTGACATTACGGAAAATATTGCTACACAATTTGGTGTAGGTATATTAAGCATAGAGTTAGCACCTGTTTGACTTTTGATTATTGTAAACATTAGGCACAAAAAACAGAGTTCATAATAGTGGTTTATGTTACTGTTCTGACTGCTACATAATGAAAGGCATTAAAACTCGAGTGTGGGTTTATGAAACGAACGCAGTGAGTTTCATAATAGTATCACACGAGTGTTTTAATGCCTAATTATGTACAGTTACATACACTGCTTTATCTACACACATATTATAAACTTTATATGATATATTCACTAACCTCATATTACAGCCGATATTGGGGCACTTTGCTCTCTGGCGGAACTCGCGGATATGAGATGGCGTCTCCGAAATACCTTTATCGCACATTTTACACGAAACTTTTGTTATAGTTACTTTAAAAACAACAAAACAATTGATTTTTTACTTACAAACTAATTAAAAGATAAACTGTACGTCAAATGGCGGCAAATTAAAACTTTTTTCACGCACGTACGCATCATTTTTTTTAATTCAGAGACAAACCAGAGTCGGGGTCGATTACCATATCGTCCGATACCAACTTACATGCGAGATTTGTCAATATTGTACGCAATAAAATTGTCATTTGATTTCGAATAAAACGTCATCTCGACTGATATTAGAATAGAGGTCAAATCAAATTGCTTTTGAAGCTATTACAACATTTTCACGGATAAGATATTTGCTGTAACAAAACAGTTTATCGTAATGTGGGCCATTACGGATTTTGAAGGCATCATTGAGGGTTTATGATATGATATGTGTGTAGGTAAAAATTTTTTAGTGCTCCTGACTCTTATAATACCTAATTAAAAATCGATAAAAATCAATAGCTATGGTTGATATACAACAACAAATGGTGTTAAAATATTTACAATAATGTTAATATCCAGAGAGGAAAATTAGGACTACGTTAAGGCGATTTCGTCTCCACTTTCGTCTTAAATGGCGCAACAATCAAGGAGCGTGACTCTACGTGTTCCAGTGTACGTTCGAATTTGCCTGTTAGTTAAATTAAAACATTGCCACAAATAAATTTCGAAATGCTAATTGCAACCTGTTCATCTCGGCTGTAGCCTCGCCACTTGCTTTGTTAATTGTTTTTTCCGCAGCCGAGATCCGTGTAATGAGCCCGGCCATTAGCGCCGTGTTGCCACCCCTCAGTTTCAACTATTTTAATATGTACTATTCTGTGGACGATTGCGCGGATTTTTTGGTTTTAGTTTATGGAATGAACATGTTGTTTTAACTGGAAAGTCACTGAAGTTGCGAAAATTATGATAGATTTTCTTCTAAAAACTGACAAATAGATATTATACGATGCTTTGCGTTCAATAAACGTTAAGTACAGTCATCTGCAAAAATATGTTACACAACGAAGGCTGTAAAAATATCTGACACGATCTTATTTGTAGAGCCATAAGAGCGTGTCACATATTTTTGCGGCCTTCGAAGAGTAACATATTATTGAAGGTGACTGTACACAGGACACTAACTTGTAGAAATGTAGAATGATATTTTTATATAACTAGTGTGTAAGTTTTTTTAGGTTAAATCTTACAAGTAATATTTGAATTTGAACCAGTTCTTGGGTGACAATGCAAGGTTTTTGTATCATCAAAAACAACATTTGTAAGCAGAAATTTCCTCTTTATAAAATATTTACTTTTTAAACAATAAAATAACCGTCAACGGCAAGATATCATACCGAAAGTAGGTATTAAAAACATTGCGAAAGCTAATATAAGATTATTATATATTAATATCTTCTTCTTCCTCCTCGCGTTATCCCGGCATTTTGCCACGGCTCATGGGAGCCTGGGGTCCGCTTGACACTAATCCCAAGAATTGACGTAGGCACTAGTTTTTACGAAAGCGACTGCCATCTGATCTTTCAACCCAGAGGGGAAACTAGGCCTTATTGGGATTAGTCCGGTTTCCTCACGATGTTTTCCTTCACCAAAAAGCGACTGGTAAATATCAAATGATATTTCGTACATAAGTTCCGAAAAACTCATTGGTACGAGCCGGGGTTTGAACCCGCGACCTAGGCCACCAGCGCTTTTTTTTAAGATTATTATATATTAATATATATTATTAAAATATAAGATTATTTCCCGGTACTGTACTAATTAATTTACGTGCCTACTATAAAGTACGCACATGTCTGCACTCTGCAATAACGTTAATATTCAGAATGAAATAACAATGTAAACGTTCAAATAACGGCCCTAAAACTATTACGCTACGTAGCAATTATTACGCTTTACCACGTGACTGGGTTCGATATAAACGCGTTACGCGATTAATATTTCAACCGGTCGTTCTTCATCCCAAATCTAACACTCGAAACCCAACCTTGTATTTCTGTAGATAAGGTTTAGTACACCATAAATTATAGTAACGTTGTACGAGCTAGCAAAAATAACTCGATTAGTGATTTTAATTGACGACAATTTGAAGTTCGCAGCTAATGAGATCATCTCGCAGGTGGCGCCAATAGCGACGTTAACTCGGAAATTAATGATTCAAATACCTAAACGTTTCTCTTGAAGTCGGGCGGAAAATTTTAGTGAACGTATTTTCATGTTAAAACTCAAGAGCCAATAAAGCAAACAATGGTTTGCTAAATATTTTGATAAATGCGAATAATTTTACCTTGTTATGTTTAAACAATAAATACAAAGGAAAACTGTATTTATGTACGTTAATATTAAGAAATAAAACAATGATGAAATCGGGTTCATATTTTTAACGAAATAGAAAATATTCCTGTTTTGTTTCCTAGTTTATTCAAATCTATCATATTATTATCCAGTGGTTTACTCAGCTACTGCTTCGAATTGTTGACGTTTCTTCTTCGCAACGTCTTCGGCATCCGCTTTAAAGATAATTAGCCCACATGACATTCCTTAGAAACAGTTTACTTTGCATGGTATTCAGTTTCCGACACACTTAGCACTTTATACCTATCACTATTCTCAAGGATCCCTTCCACAAATTCTGCATATTCACGCACCACTACCAATGAGAATGCCCATATATGTAGGTACATAATTGAAGCTGTCCTACACGTAATCTAATATCGGGCTGGGCATGAAAAGGCTTAACAGATTGCTGGACTCCAACAGTGACAGAGAAGTATCACAAGTCTTGGATATCTACACAACGATTCCATCGTAATATTTTCATTTATTTTTTAGCTTTTATACCTGTTGTTTCAAGACAACACCCTTGCATTGCTAAGTTAAAAATACGGAAATTTACACGCATCGACGTGACAAAAGATAATTATTCAGAAGTGATAATTTCCGGTTTTTACGCCATGCCGTAAGAAACAAATAGCACCTTTGATATGATAGCCGGTTGCTAATAACACCTAGAACCCTTTTCATGTGTAATTTTTAACGTACAACACCAATATTATCGGCATCGTAACCGCCCGAGTAACAATTTGTGGTACTATAGTAGTCGATAGAACGTTTCCTAAATACCACCTAAGGTCCTATAGAAGACCTAAGAAGGTTGTATAAAGCCGAAATGGCGCATCTTATGTGCCATTCAGTGATATAGTAGACCTGTAGCAGTGTCAGTCGTGACGTTTTAGGTCTATAAAAGTGATGTAATGCATGACTCTTGTGCTAATTTGTTGTCAGTAACGCCATTATAGTGTTAATTTATACTATAGTAGCATTTGAGATTCCATTATAGTGCTTGTTTTATACTATAGTAGTATTTGAAATTCTATTATAGTGCTTTTTTTATACTATAGTAAAATTCATAGTTCTTTTACTACGCAATTTACTATCAAGTTTTCCATCAACTGTTGTGAGTGGTTTTGTTGTGTGTTTTCTTCACAAAAACGGTACTAAGTAAAATGGTGATAAATAAAGACTTTATATTAATATTAGTGTCCGACCGAAGGTTCGGTTTCGGTTTCGGTTTCGGCCAGTTTCGGCCAAAAAATCATGTTTCGGCTGTAGTTTCGGTTTCGGCCAAAAAACGGCCGAACCTTTCGGCCGGGCCGAAACTTACGAAATGGTACTTCGTACTATGAAACTTAACTATGTGACAAAGACCAAAAGTTGGGGAATAAGTAGGACAACAATATTAATATGTACCTACATATACTGATTCATGTATAGGTACAGTAATTAATTGGTTTATTATCAAAACACAATTCCACTAATGAGGGCGCCACTATATAGACGCAGTCTTAAGAGGCTGTTAATACCTATAACGCGCACACTGTCTCATTGTATCGGAGTCAATGAGATAGCACTGTCGCATGTTACTGGGCCTGGGCAAAGGAATAATAAGAAAACTCATCATCTTACTCGCGTAATCCCGGAATTTTTGCCACGGCTCATGGGAGGCTGGGGTCCAATTGACAACTAATCCCAAGAATTGGCGCAGGCACTAGTTTTTACGAAAGCCACTGCCATCAGACTGACCTTCGAACCCAGAGAGTAAACTAGGCCTTATCGGGACTAGTCCGGCTTCCTCACGATGTTTTTCCTTCACCGGAAAGCAAATAGTAAATATCAAATGATATTTCGTATACCTATAAGTTCCGAAAAAGCTCATTGGTACGAGCCGGGGTTTATACCTGCGACCTTCGGATTGAAAGTCGCACGCTCTTACCGCTAGGCCACCAGCGCTCAAGGAAATATCGCGCTTTTTAATACAATGGACATTGGTTGGAGTTTGTGCTCAACTACTCATCCTGAAGCCTGAAGCACGGCTTTGACTTCGCATGAATGTTCGCCTCACTGGGGCACTTCGGACTTTTAGGCCCAGGTGAAGATCGGTACCCGGCCTTGCGATATTTTAACAAAAAAATTCGCGCTCGCTGCGCTCGCGTTTTTGGTTGACCCTGTTAGCTTGACTGGTGAATGAATAGAGTTAGACTAAGAAAATTCTGCAATTATTTTGATAGCATACGCAGTGCAACTAGTGCAAATGTTATTTATACGTCATAATTTCATAGAAGTTTTGACGTTTAAAATAACATTTGCACTGCGTGTGTTATCAAAATCATTGCAGAATTATCTTGGTCTAACTCTAGTAATTTTCTTAAAAAACTGCTTAAGTAACATCAATTTCAAGGACATTGGGTGTTGACAGCTCCATAATACTCGTATGTGTGTAAAAGCGGTTTTATGACATTTTTTAAACGATTTTAACAAGTCTACAAAAGGTTCGGTTTCGGTTTCGGCCGAAACTAGAGCCAAAGCCGAACATTCGGTTTCGGTTTCGGTTTCGGCAAAAAAACATGTTTCGGTCGGACACTAATTAATATGCGTCATTTAGATGTCGAATAATTCGGTCCTTAGTGCAAAAAGTATATGGGACGGAAGTTTTACCGTTAGAATAGTATTAGGTTAATGAGGAATTTTAAATGCCCCCTCTATTTATTTATGTTTTTAATAAAATAATTTAATAAAATATTATGATATTCACCATAGTTACTACTTTACAGCCAAGAAGTAAATCCGACGCTTTTATAGGCTAACTTACGACGAAATATTCACCGCCATCATGATTAAAATTAGGGTTCCAAAAGAATTTTGCTGTGACCCAGTTGCACATACAAACTCTTTAGAAAACCATAGGATTTTTTTAAAATTTGGATGTACTTAGTCATTACTGTTGTTTTCTTTTTCAGTGTGATTGGTAAAAAAATGTGCTAATAATGGATGTCGATAAATATCTAAACCATCACGATTTTATGCTTGTATTATATCACTGATGATAAATCTGAACTACAATCACTAATATCACTGGTGTCTTTTTTATCAATTCATTAATATAAAAATATTTTGTACGGAACCACATTATGTGGCTTAGGCCTGAACTTATATAAGCAAGATATAAGTAGCCATTACAGATCAAATTTATCTTTTACAAGTAGTCGTTTTCTACCTTTATGTATCTAACTCGGTTTATAAAAGACATAAAAACTCAGCTATAACGCTGTTGTCTTTTAAAAGAAAAAACAAAACCATTATACAACAGTTTTGTAATATAAAAGAGTCATTGTGACGTTTACAGCTATGAGATATAATAGGGATTTAAAACTACTAAAGCGCTTATTAACTCTATAAATATATGTCCTAAAAACGCTACTATAGAGCAAAACAGTTCTATAATAGTGTTCATATGACTACTAAAGTATTATGTACTGTAGCAGTGATCTCTAAAGCCACTATATCCTGAAATCGTTGTATAGTTGGGTTTTTGTCACTGTAAAAACACTAAACTATAGCGGCTTGCAGGGAACCTTAATAGCGCAAACTACTAAAGTATTATATACTATAGCAGTGATCTCTAAAGCCACTATATCCTGAAATCGTTGTATAGTTTGGTTTTTGTCACTGTTAAATCACAAAACTATAGCGGCTTGCAGGGAACCATAATAGCGCAAACTACTAAAGTATTATGTACTATAGCAGTGATCTCTAAAGCCACTATATCCTAAAATCGTTGTATAGTTGGGCTTTTGTCACTGTTAAAACACAAAACTATAGCGGCTTGCAGGGAACCTTAATAGCGCAAACTACTAAAGTATTATGTACTATAGCAGTGATCTCTAAAGCCACTATATCCTAAAATCGTTGTATAGTTGGGTTTATGTCACTGTTAAAACACAAAACTATAGCGGCTTGCAGGGAACCTTAATAGCGCAAACTACTAAAGTATTATGTACTATAACAGTGATCTCTAAAGCCACTATATCCTAAAATCGTTGTATAGTTGGGTTTTTTGTCACTGTTAAAACACAAAACTATAGTGGCTTGCAGGGAACCTTAATAATGTCTCCTCTTCTTTTTTCTATTTTTATAAACTCAATTACTAGTAATCTTTCTTCCTCATACCACCTTTATGCCGATGACCTACAAATTTACTCTCAAGGCACCATTAGCGATCTACCTATGATTATCAACTCCGTAAATCGTGACTTGGGTAACATTTCGGATTGGAGTAGGCGTTACGGACTTTTAGTTTGGGGAGGAGGGAGTAGGTACGCTCAGGTATGCGACGCTGGGCTATTGGCCAACACCTCAAGTCCATCATACACGTCCCCGTCGTCCCTGTATCTGCCGCCGCGGATCAGGGCCGAACCCACCCAGGGTCTCATTGGTGGGTGGGTCGTCCCTCCTGGGCAATGCTAGTGGTCGGATCGGGCGTCGCTATATTTACCAACTTACCCCGGACCACTAGTAGCGAAGTATGAGGGCCCCGCCTGGTGTGGGCCACGCCAAATGTTGTGGCATTCCAACCCGCCAGGTGTTCCTTTCCTTACCCTAGAATTCCATCTTTCAATCCCATGATCCAAAATGTCACTTCCTTTCTTTATTCCCGTCTCAACTTTCCTTCTTCTAGGGTTTGCAGTCCGGAGCCTGAATGTGCGGAATAACCCTTCCGCACATTTGGGACCCGGAATGCAAACCCTAGACTTCCCTTTCACTCCACAACTCCTACTCCACTCCAAGAGGAGACAACCTCTTTAAAAAACCCCAATCTAAGGTGGACCAATCGTGCCGAGAGATGCGTGGCTGAGGGGGAGCTCAGTCGCTAACGATGACCCTCGATACCGGGCAACCTCGAGGTGTATTTTGCCTTGTTCCAGCAAGCGGGGCTCTGCTGGCAACTGACCACATTTTTCCCTAGCTTCTCGTGGGATTTGTATGGAAGAAGCTAATAAAAAAACTGAAGGTACCCTGGAAGACCTATGCCAGGAACTAATGCCCCTGATGGTAGGTGCGGAAGATTCTGCCCAAACATCGGAGCAAGCCATGGAGGGAGTGGAGAGCGCCGACACGGTTGAAAGGAGCGATACTCATTGCCCAAGCAACCCAACGGAGGCTCCCAACCCTGACATGCGCAAGTCCGTCAAGAAATTGACGGGCTCTGTGAAGGGCCGCTACAAAGCTCTTAGAGGACTAGGAGTGGCGCACGAGGAAGCGCTACAACTGTCCGCAAAGAGCTTTGCGGAACTTAAAAAGATGGGGTACAAGTTCGGGTCCTCACACTCCAAACCCGAGCCGAAATCGGCCAAACGGCCGCGCTCGGAGGAGAAATCGCCACAGGGTAACGCTAGCAAGTTCCCAAAGGTGAGTGAGAGCCCTACAACCCAACCCCAACCTCCACAACCCTATAACGAGGTCCTTAGCCAAGTCCGGGTCGGAATCAAGGACTCCAAGCCGATGAATGTCGCGCAATTGGGGTCCCTATGCAATACCATCCTGCAAAAGATTGCGACCCTGGAAATGGACAAGGGACCAAAGTTTAAGGGTTACGCTTACAAGCCAGGCTGGTTACTCATTACATGCAGTGACCAAAGATCTAAAGCCTGGCTTGAGGAAATAACACCAACCCTAAAACCATGGCCGGAAGCCAACCTCGGGGTCATCCCTGAAAATGAGCTTCCTAAGCCTAATATAGGGATGGTGTTCATTCCTGAGATAGACGACTCCAAGGTCAAGCAGTCGCTATCTCTACTCTATGCGCAGAACCAGGGGCTGCACACAGAGTTATGGAAGATTCTCCACACCAAAGTCGAAAAGGGCGGGGTTATGGTAACCCTGTCTCTAGACGACGTGTCGGTGGAGAACCTTCAAAAAAAGGGCCTAAAGGCAAACCTAGGTTTCCGGGAGGTCCAGTTTCGGCTAAAGGGCCAACCTAAGACCCAACAGCCAGAAACGCAACCCACCCAAAACCCTACACCGCAGCCTGCAATCCCTGTCCCACCCACCACCCTAACCCAAACACCCGCCCCAAAGGTGCCTTCCGGCCCAAAGCGGGCGGCTCCTTCCACCTCCAATCCTACTCCAGGATCCTCGGGGATGCAGCGGTTTCTCGCCAACAGGGGAGGCCACAGGGGCAAAAACCGTCCAAGGGGTAGAGGGAACGGAGGAGGCCACCAAGGGCACAACAGTGCCCACCGCCGTGGTAAATAACGACGCAACCAGGGGTAGGGGGGTGATGTTCCTACAGGCCAATCTACACCACGCCATAGCGGCCACTGCGGTCGTAGAGAAACTCTTCGGCGAAAATGGCCTGGACATCGCCCTCATACAAGAACCATGGATAAACAACAAATCCATGGTAACAGGACTCAACAGAGCAGGAAAGGTACTAATCGACGAAAAAGGTGCTAAACCGAGAGCCTGCATCGTATTTAACAAAAACATTAACTTCTTGCCTGTTGCAGAACTATGCAGTGAAGACACCGTAGCTGCCTATGTCAATCTCAAAGGGAGAGGAGCACTGAAGGTAATAGTTTGCTCCGCCTACCTGCCCGGAGAGAAGCAAGACCCCACAGAAGAACTGACTAAAGTGCTAGAGTACGCTCAGGCACAAAAGGCGGAACTTATTGTGGGGTGTGATGCCAACGCCCACCACACCATCTGGGGGAGCACTGGAATCAACAAAAGGGGTGAGTTACTATCCCAATTTATCTTTACCAATTGTCTGCACTTGTTGAATAAGGGCAACACGCCCACCTTCGTAACTAGAGCTAGGCAAGAAGTATTAGATATAACCTTTGCTACTGAAAAGGCGGCAAGCTGCCTAGTCGACTGGCGAGTCAGTAGCGAAAACTCAATGTCGGACCACAGACATATTTTGTTCAGTGTTAAAGACTCTCTAGCTAGGGAATCACTAATGCGTAGAAATCCAAAAGAAACGTCATGGGAAGCCTATAAGGCTGACCTCGAAAACCGTCTAAAGGATTTACCAAAATATGTTAAAACACCAGACTCTCTCAACCTAACAGTCGACTTATTATCCGAAGGCATACTTAAGGCCTACGAACAAAATTGTCCTTTGAAGGAGTCAAAAACTACTAACTCAACGACGTGGTGGAACAAAAGGCTAGAAAACCTCCGCAGGTCCACACGTCGCATATTCAATCACTCTACCACACCGAATGAGTGGGAAAGGTATGGTAGAGCGCTGACTGAATATAATAAACAAATCAGGAAGGCAAAAAGGAAGTCCTGGAGAAGGTTTTGTGAAGAGATTGCCCAAACTCACAAAGGAGCACGAATTCACAAAATACTCTCCAAGACACCAACCAACTACCTCGGTCTTCTTAAAAGACCAGATGGCACTTTTACGAACACAGAAGAGGAAACTCTAGACCTGCTCAGAGGCACCCACTTCCCCGGTTCGTACACAACCAGTAACACACAGTTATGCGCCCAAAGGAATAATCAAATCCACAGGGCACGCAATATAGACTGGAATTTGGCAACTAACATCTTTAGACCAAACAAAATTAAATGGGCTTTGGGAAAATTTAAACCATTTAAATCGGCGGGAGAAGACGGAGTGTTTCCAGCGCTTTTACAGCAAGGACAGGACCTCCTCCTCCCGCATCTGGTCAGAATATTCCGAGCAAGTTTTGCGTGGGGAATTATACCAGATCAATGGACTAGGGTCAAGGTACGATTTATACCAAAAGCAGGGAAAAAGGACTATTCACAGCCTAAATCCTTCAGACCCATTAGTCTAACATCGTTCTTACTCAAAACGATGGAAAGAATCATTGATCAGCACATTAGAGCGAAATACCTGGTGGAGAGACCACTAAGCGTAAACCAACATGCTTACCAAAAGGGAAAATCTACGGAGACTGCCCTACTTGACCTGGTTGACAAGGTGCAAAAAACCCTAGAGGAAAAGCAAACCGCTCTATGTGCGTTCCTTGATGTTGAAGGTGCTTTCGACAACACGCCCACAGAGACCATACTCAATGGTATGACATCAAAGGGAGTAGACGAAATCACCACCAGATGGGTACATAGCATGCTCTCGAACAGAGTAGCCACTTTGACCATGAATAATATAGAGCATGCATTTTATACCACTAGAGGGTGCCCACAAGGAGGCGTTCTATCCCCACTATTATGGACCCTAGCAGTGGACCAACTTCTTGCAATCATGTCAGGCCAAGACTTTGACACACAAGGATATGCCGACGACCTTGTAGTTATCGTCAAAGGCCCTTGCCTCAGCACCATATCCAACCTAATGCAAGGAGCTCTAAACACAATATTCAAATGGTGTAGAGAAAATGACTTGTCCATTAATCCGAGCAAGACTGTAATAGTACCATTCACAAGGAAACGGAAGCTCGATAAACTAATAAAACCAAGACTTAATGGACAAATAATACCGTTCTCGGAAGAGGTCAAGTATCTAGGGGTCACTTTTGACCAAAAGTTAACTTGGAACCCTCACCTGAGAAACATTATGCAAAAAGCGAAAATGGCCATGTGGTCATGCTGTCGAATGGCAGGAGCAAGATGGGGCTTAAGACCCAAAATTGCTATGTGGTTATACACAGCGGTAGTGAGGCCAATTGTCACCTACGCCTCCGCAGTCTGGTGTAACAAAACCAACCAAAAGACAGCAATAGACACTCTAAACAGCCTGCAACGCACGGCTTGTTTAACAGCAACAGGCGCCTTATCCTCGACACCGGGAGCGGCCCTAGATGCACTGCTAGACATCCTACCACTCCACCTGCAGGTGCAAAAGGAGGCCAAGCAGTGCGTCTACAGAATATGCACGCTAAACAGGCCAAAATGGCGCTCTCAGGCATTAGCCAATCTAAAGGCCTGGGTCTTTGCAAATAGAACCCTTAGCATGCCCACTGATGACACGCACACCGAATGTCATCTCACCAAACTGTACACAGTAGAAATACCTCCTAGAGACAAATGGACCAACAACCAAATGTACGTCGAAGAGGGAAGCCACGTTTGGTATACAGATGGTTCCAAAAAAGGCAATGATGTAGGATGTGGGATCTATGGTGAGAGACCTAAGCTCAGAGCTAGCGTCAGCATGGGCACACAGGCCTCAATCTTCCAGGCAGAAGTCTTCGCCATCAACAAATGCGCGGAGATCAACCTGGATAGAAACCTAAGACACCAGCATATCTACATCAACTCAGACAGCCAGGCTGCTCTGCTGGCACTAGAATCCCTTGAGTCAAACTCAAAACTAGTCCAGAACTGTAAAACAAACCTAAATGCACTGGCTAACTCCAACAAGGTCACACTTAGATGGGTACCAGGGCACTCCGACATTAACGGAAACGAAGAAGCGGACGAACTTGCTAGAAAGGGCGCAGACACACCCCTGGTCGGCCCAGAACCGTTCTGTGGAATCACAAAACGGGATACATATTCTCTGCTCAGCAAGTTAGAAAAAACGAGAGCAACCGAGTGGTGGAAGTTCGTTAAAGGACAAGAACACTCGAAAGCTCTAATCAAAGGGTTCAACAGCAGAACTGCTAAGGAGCTTTTAGGACTCAAAAGGCACAAAACCTGCGCGGTGACCAGAATACTGACTGGACACTGTAAGTTGAATAAACATATGTTTCAAATTGGGAAGAAACAAGATGCGACATGCAGGTTCTGTCAGGAGTCAGAGGAGACTGCAATGCACATTCTCTGCTCTTGTGGACCACTAATGTCAAAAAGAAGTACCTACCTAGGGCGACACGTAGTGCAACCCTATGAGGTACAGAACATTACGGCCCAAAGAATCTGGAACTTTCTGGATGCAACGGGCATTAGTAATGAACTTTAAAGGGCCGTCACAATAGATCAATGCTGGTCGATGCGACACTCAAAGGCCTACAACACCACAATAATAATAATTTTAGTTAACCCAACTAAAACCCAAACGATAATTGTAGGTAGCTCTAAACTTATTCCTAGGATTGATTTTTCTGTGCTACCTTCCATTACATTTGATGGTGTCCACATTCCATTCGCTAAACAGGTAAAAAATCTCGGGATCATAATAGACTGCACTTTATCTTGGATCCCTCAGATTAGCGAGGTAAGCAGGAGGATGTTTGCATCAATGGGTGCACTTCGCCGACTACGTAATTTTTTGCCTTTCGCCACCAAAATTGCGCTATCACAATCGCTTCTTATGCCTATATTAGATTATGCCGACGCCTGTTATCTGGATCTTACTGAAGACCAGCTTAGTAAACTTGAACGCCTTCAAAATCTTTGTATCAGATTTATATTTGGCCTGCGTAAATTTGACCATATTTCCAACTTTCGTGCCCAGCTCAAGTGGCTCCCTATACGTCTTCGACGTAATTCTGATATCTTAGCTCTTCTCTATAGCATTCTTTTCAACCCCGCTACTCCTTCATACCTTAAAGAACGTTTTAGTTATCTCTCCTCCGTCAGGCCTTCACGGAAATATCAACTTGTTCCCCCTCCTTCTTCTACGAAATTTTATAATGACTCCTTTACGTTTCGAGCTGTTCGTCTGTGGAACAGTCTGCCGTTAGACATTAGGTGTGCTAAAACTCTTCAAAGCTTTAAAAACCTTCTAAAGAATCATTACTTATCTCTTCCTTAATGTGCCGCTGTGTATATATTATGTATTTATATATATATATTGTTTGTATTTTTCTATGTATTTATATATGTATGTGATATATATTAAACTATTTGGCTGTACCTATTGGTACATATTTATTTTTATATAATTGTATATGATCGAATGTGTAATCTTCTTATTCCTGTAATTTATTTCGTGCACTACCTGTTTTAAAAGTTTTCTATTCTTTATATCCTGCTACCCCAAGGTTGTCTGGAAGAGATCGCTTACAGCGATAAGACCGCCTGTTGCTACCTTTATTTACACTGTAAATCTGTTTTTGTATTTTTTTTTTCTTTGTGGTGCAATAAAGTGTATTTACTTTACTTTACTTAATAGCGCAAATTAGTTGCATAAAAGTGATTCCAAATACTATTATACAGTAATATTGCTCTATAGTGGTTATATTTGAACCTGTTATAGTACACGCCTATAACGGCCCTATAACCTTTACATCAATTGCTTATAGAACATATTAGCTGTATAAATAAGCCTATAGAGCAAAAAGGTCTTGCCAAACGCTTTTATACGACAGGTGGTCACCTCTGAAACCTTAATACGACGTCTATACAAGCTTTTAGCGATAAAAACTAAAATTATAGGACTAAAATGTTACTTGGGCGCATACTATATTTTGTGATATATCGATAAATGGGCATCGGTATCGCTCCTATCGCTGAAACTCGTAGCTTTATTGTTTTAGACAGTTATATGCGCACGACCTGTTTAGGAAATTAATATTTCGGTCAAGTGTCGGAATGTTAACTCCTGAATAACGCCAGTATTTGTGGATCCCCTATTGTAGGAATCGTTCAAATAGTTAGGGATCAGGGTAAAATAGGCAAACTTAATATCATAGCGCTCTGAATATCTGTAAGGGTAGTAGATTAAAACAATGGACGTGTTTGCAATGTCGAAACCGGTGCAACCCTTCGGCTGCGTTTTAATTGCTGGGGCAAATCCGAGGGGAGGGCATGAAATGTTTAAGCCTTTCAATCTTACGCGTTACGTGCGTTTTGTTTCAGAATAGAATAATTGATGACCCATAACTTTATACGGGGAAAGTTAAAACAAATCCAGACACGTTTACTCTAGCTAGCACGTTGCTAATTAAATATTTATTTTACGTCTATTTGATTTGCCCCTCTCCCTAGATTTCTAGGAGCTTAATTAGAGTAAAATAAAGTTAGCCTGAAAATAATGTGTACATGTTTATTTCTATATAATAGTAAGTTAATAATATCTAAAATCCTAGTGCTCATGAAGGTCGATTCGATCTTTACAACTAATCTAATTATGAAACGATCATGAATATATGATCTTTCAGATTACTGACAGTCAGACACCCACACACGCATTGACAGCTCATAACATGACTCAATCAGAAATGTCATTGTTCACAGCTGCCAGATCATATCCATAACAAGATCATAAAGTTTGAATCGCTCTCCAGTAGTATTGTCATACATATCATAATGTAGTGTATTACGGTAATATAGCCAAGAACATGCAGCATTCTTAAGAAATGAAAAGATGAAAAGAAATTAATGAGGTATTAAACTCTAAAGTGTATAAAATCATGGTATAAAATGGGATTTCTGCCGCAGATTTTCAATATAAATTATTACTCTTCCTTACATCAACTTGGACGTCGTAATTGATACAAAGTCGTTTTCTTAGAAAGATTCCATAGCAACTTTGTACGACCCAGTAAAGTTAGCACGTGATTCAAGCTTTAAAAACTTCTATATAAGTTTGTGTTCGCCTATAAAACTACAGATGTCGCTTGTAAAACTATTTCTATAGAGGGCAACTCCGGGTAACCAGAGCTATTATTACTTTAGATACTGTGACCATAGCACGTGATGTTTATTTTGATACATTTAAACTAATTAGTACCTACTTAGTTGTTGAGAGTTGACAGATAGCCTAAAATTTAAAGCCCAGGAAAGATCATATTCTTGCTTCACACAACTTCAAATTCTGTAAATTTTAACAGAGTTCAGTGAAGAATGTATAGAGAATTTTACAGATTTCGAACGCTCTAACTGTTCGAACGTCCTAAACTACCAAATAAGGCCACTCTATTGGGAGTCACAGACAAGCTGGGATCTCTTCTCTATGTCTGTTGACGTAGAATATATTGTCAGCTTAAATCAAAGTATAATGAAGTCCAGTAAGTCCACGTTTAATATTAACGCATAACAGAGCCTATTACTCAGTTTTTAACTAGAACGGGCACTGAAAGGCCTGAACCGCACCTTAATGATGGCTGCGGGCCGCCTATTGTAGCGCACCGAGCTATGGAGCCCGGAAAATTAAAGCCAAACTTGGTCACAAGTTGCCGAGTGGAGCGAGGAGTGTGTGAAAATTAAGTTTTACTGCGTAATATTTCTGTAATGTAGCCCTCATGAGTTATATAATTTTAGAGAATATTTTAAGTAATATTCCAGTCGAAACAAATTTCAAATCTAGAGTTATAACGAACATTATTCAATATGTATCTGCAAGTAATTAAAAATGTATTGATGGTTGATAAAACTCTTTAATTTCCCTGGAAACATATAATTAATTCCATATTAAGTTAGTTCTGTGTATAAATGTAATAAATATCGCTTGAATTGAACTCGTTTTGTTTATAACCGTCATTTTCATTTCAACTTACTGTGCTCCATTAAAAATACTTTGGACTTCGACAACAATACCTACAATTACTACTTAAGGCAAAATTTTGTAGCTTAAATTGAGCGTGCAACGCGCGGTTTTATTTTTACTTACTTTTTGACTTTTGTCTGACCACCACCAAAACCAACCACCAAACCCAGTTTTTTCATTTTCTTTATAAAGATAAGGACTGGACTTTCTTAGTTATTAACACTGCAACAATTCATTTTCAACAAACTCTCAACCGGTTGTTTTCTTCACACTGCAGTCTTGAGTTTTGTTAATTTTTAGCCATTTTTCTCAGCGTCGGCTTATTTTCTTTTTAATTAAGTGAAACCAAGAGGCCCTTTGTTCCGGCAACCTCCGTTTACTAATTGCCCGTCACTCACTCGCTCACTTGTAGTCGAAGCAGTGCTTCATATACCCTGTTGTGTTTACAAAACAAACTGAAGGTTATGGTCTTCATTGGATTTGATTTTGTGAAAGGTTCTGATAGTCTGTTCGAGAAATGGAAAACGGTGAAAAATAGAGATATTACTCCTAAAAATACGTGTGATACCTCATTAGATTCGTAATGATGTCTAGAAAAATGTATTCGAAGCGAGTATTAGCACACAAAACATATCAAAAGTCATAAACAAAAAAACGGGGAAAAAAGTGTATATTTTTTATTTCCCTAATATCTCAAAAAGTATTCATATTTAAGAAACCAAAATTAATATTATAAAAGGGGAGGATATTTCCAATCAAACATTCCATACTTGCAGAACTGTATCTCCATTATTTATACTTTTTATTCAACGCTGAACACAGCCCTCCGTGCCTCATTTTCGGGAAACGCGCGCGGCGTGAAAATACGATTACGTAACATTCAATATAATTTTAAAGATATTAAATATTCATTCAAAAATTTAAAAAAATTATGGTGTATTTAAAACATGTTAACTAACGGACGTGGACCGACTGGGACACCACGGATTATCTTGTCAAAAAAGTGCAAGCCGTTTTTCGAGACATGCGTCGCTTAATGACATAGTCCGTCGGTCTCTTGTCACCATCAATGTGCCTGCTCTTCTTGAGCCGACTGGCATTATCAGGGATGATGGCAAGAGGCCCGATGGAGTGTCCTTAGTTCCTTGGAGCTTGGGACGGATGTTGGTGTGGGATGCTACCTGCGTAGACACACTGGCACCGTCCCACCTCCAACGGACTACTGTAAAAGCGGGCGGAGCGGCGGAAAGCGCCGAAATTCTAAAACGTAACAAATATAAGAGCCTCGGTAGAGAGTACCATTTTGTACCATTTGGTGTTGAAACTCTAGGTCCATGGGGTCCCAGCGCGCATAAGTTGTTCGCAGAAATCGCGAAGCGTCTGGTTGACGTAACTGGTGACCGAAGAGCTGGCGGCTACCTCGCACAACGTATCAGCATTGCGATACAGCGAGGAAATGCCGCCAGCATCCTTGGTACAATGCCTCAAGGGCCTATTTTAGATTTAAGCTAGTTATTAATTTCGTTTAGTAGTACCACTGTATATATATTGTATGTAAATAAAGATTTATTCACTAATGTATTACTTGTATAAATTCATCTTAAAGTTCTTTTTTCAATAAGTTATGCAATTGTTAATCAACAAAATTTTCTCGAACATCCTTCTTTATTGAAAACGAAAAAAAAAGTATAAGTAACTATTGTAAAATGTCGCTTTCTAGAGCCATTTTTATATACATGCTTAATAAGATCACATTATAAATGTTTTAATAAAGTTAATACTTTGCTTAAAATAAGTTTTAGAATAACATAGAAAATTGACGAAAAACGAAAAATCAAGGTAAAATTGTAAAATATAAAACAATATTATAACCAAACTATTCTTTTTTTCAGAACTTTTATAACGTGATCTTATTAAGCATGTCTATGAGAAGAGCTCTAGAAAGCGAGGAAATTTTACAATAGTTATTTATAATTTTTTTTTTCGTTTTCAATAAAGAAGGAATTTCGAGAAAATTTTGTTCATTAACAATTGCCTAACTTGTTCAAAAAGTAATTTAAGATTAATTTCTACAAGTATTACATTTATTGACATGTTTTAATACACCATATTTATTTTTAATTTTTCAATGAATATTTAATATCTTTAAAATTATATTTAATTTACGTAATCACTTTTTCACGCCGCGCGCGTTTTCCGAAAATGAGGCGCGGAGGGCTGTGTTCAGCGTTGAATAAAAAGTATAAATAATGGAGATACAGTTCTGGAAGTATGGAATGTTTGATTGGAAATATCCTCCTCTTTTATAATATTAATTTTGGTTTCTTAAATATTAATACTTTTTGAGATATTTGGGAAATAAGAAAAATCTACTTTTTTCTCCCTTTTTTTGTTAATAACTTTTGTAATTTTTTGTGTGCTAATACACGCTTCGAATACATTTTTTTAGGCATCATTACGAATCTAATGTAATGAGGTATCACACGTATTTTTAGGAGTATTATCTCTATTTTTTACCGTTTTCCTTTTCTCGAACAGACACTTCCTACCAATATAAAGAGCCCCTTCTGTTATTGGTTACTTATTATTATGGATATTTATTAACGGCAGCAGCATTTAATCAGTGTCTGGGCTATAACCGCGAAAATCGAAGTTCGCAAATTGCGGGCATTTTTCTCTGTCACTCTTATTACGCCTTCATTGGAGTAAAAGAGAAAGATCCCCGCAATTTGCGAATATCGGTTTTCGCGGTAGCCCCTCAGATACAGGTTAATAAGCGATTTTATTTTCCACCTATGTAGTTCTGTGTATGTAGTTATGTAGTTCTATATGACACAAAGACTTTATCTGGTAGCGGGGTATATAAAACCACTTAGTATTACAATCGGGTGTATAGTTGTCATTTTTTAAGCTGACTGTTTACGACTATGAGAGCATAGTCCTAGAAGGCATCTACATATTAATGTTCAAAGCAGGGTATATAAAACCGCTTAGAATCAAGATTGAAAACCCTGACCGGGTGTCTGAAGCCCGATTTTATAAACAAAGTGCTACGTGTGGTGTTTAGTATGCATTAATGACAGCGAGGCGCGCGCCGCGTGATTGAAACTAAATCCCTGGGCACGCTTACACCCGACTGATTACTGACCACTACAGGATTAGGATATTCAGATGAGTAAACCGTTCTTGTTTACGTTCAAAAGATACATTAGTAAAGGTATCCTCGGAGGGTAAATGACCATATTTTGCAATAAACCATTTAAAATATGCGTCTTTTTTGTAAAATGACCAGCATATTTGCCGGTTGACAAAAAGGCCACCATGTACATATATATATTGTAGTGAATAAAAAATAAGACGGACGAGACGCGGGGTTTGTAGTGAATAAAAAATAAGGTTTAAAGTTAGGTAGAATGTAAGGCAGGAAAAGTGATGTTTTTGACTGATTTCGCTAATTAATGGAAATAATGTCACGGGTAGGATCTGCCATAAAACATTGGACTTTTGGAGTACAAGGGTCCTCTTGTTGAATCAACCTGGTTATTGGGAGCCTAGTGGGATGTTGAGAAAAGATAAGGCCAAATAAACAACATGCAATTTAATTATGTATACTAATTTGATACATGGCACACCGCCTAAGCGGGCGCTAGGAACAATGTGATATAGGTAACTGTGCAAGCCATCGGCGGCTGTGGGCCGACACTATGGTAATTCTTAACCTACGATCGCGAGACGGGCGAAACGCGGGGTTTTGGCCAAAACCTAAAACGAAAGTCTAGTGCACTCACGGATACCGGGTGTAGCTTTCATCCTGGAACTTAGCGTAGCAGGTAGAACATTATAGGCCGGCGGCAGGCGTTCATCGAGCCCCAGCTGTGACAAGCTAAGGCGAGAACAACCCGCGGCGCTTGGAGTTTCACGGGAAGGACCCGCGCGAAGACACCTTGGAATCGTCGGGTGGCAGCATAGCCATCCGACACACGGCCCGCAGATCAGGGCCGCGTCCTACGGCGTAGAAGCAGCGTCAACATGACGCTCAGCAGAATCGGGGGCGCGCAACGACGCGCCAGGAAACACGACCACCAGCCGTGCTCATGTCCATCGGCGACACGGGACGCACTGGGTAAATTACGCGCACAATTCACGCACAGCGATATACGCACATTACAAATTGGTCTCCCACCAGCCGGACCAGGCGGCGGAAGGAGACGAGGCAATTCCTTTTAATCTTTAACCAGGAGCCATCTACATGCTAGCGTATTTCCATTCCAAGTGTCAGTGACAGTTCCAAATCTTCACCTACCGGTCACGTCGCGTTTAGATTCACATCAACACATTAAACGTCAAGCCAACTTAAATCTTTTCCAAATCAAATGATTCTCAAAAAATATTACTGTTCATTAATACTTGTAGTATTTTAAGTGTTTAATAATAATTACCAATAATTACATTTTTATTGTACGTTTCTACCTTATTTCCTTTGGAATATCCCCTGCTTATGCCGTAACTAAACGCGTTATTTTATGGCTGTCATTGCGCTTTGACACTGACAACTACCCAACGAAAGTCTTTTTTATGTTTCTAAATAGTTTCATAAATGATTCTAAAATACTAATTAAATCAGGATGTGATCGATATAAACAGTTACAGTTAATTGCAAGGATCATTTTCGTGTGCATAAAGTCTAGTTCTGTGCAGCACTTTTCATGCAAATTGGATGACAAGTTTCGCCAAAGTGGCATGGTTGTTTGGGCTTGATTCTTCCTAACAGGCTAGCCATGCGGCTGTATATGCTAATCAACCTGCAGCTAGGAAGGTACGTTACAGTTTTACATAAGTGTCATACTCTGGTGTATGTTATTCTGTCGAAAATGCGACACTAATGTTGTACAGGTTATGTTGTATGAGAAAGTATATGTTTGCTATAGGAAATTATGTAGCATCGCTACAATATATACATATATATATACCGCCGGAGAGTAGGTATGTACAGCGATATGCAAAACTGCATGGACTACATGGAACATAAAGTAGCTATGTAATTGTGACTGATTGTATATTTATCAATTTTTTAAAGAAATTTTGAGCTAAATTACACAATACGCTCGACACAGTCTTACTATTAATCTCCACTACTCGACTAACCACCAATCTCTACTTTCTTTATCTCGGTAAAACTTTCGTATTAAAATTCTATACCTGGCACCCTGGCAGGTTTACCATCTCTTTATATAATCAGTAGGTAACCAAATCCAACGAATGTGCTATTTGTAAATAAATGTTAATCATAATAAACGTAAAAGAAGTTTTTCATATCTCATGCTCTGAAAGTGGGTCGTTGTTGTTCTAAAAGGTGCGCAGAAAGTGATACGTTTATGCTCTAGCGCAGAAAAGTAGTGTACTCCTCTGCGTCCCCGTCCCACGAACAACTGGGTGGAAACAAAATGGAAAAATAGTGTCTTTATTTCCTCGCTTGGAACAATTGGTAATTGTTTAATTTTACTAATCCCACGTTGATCCTTTTTTTATAAAAAATGATGTAAGTAAATTGTTAAAAACAATTTTTTCTTGTTTCTTTCGTTGAATTCTATTTACTCGATTTCGTAAGGCGGGAACCAACAGGAATACACCAAAAATATTTTTTTAAACCTTACACTTGCGTAAATGAGCAAAGGTAAAATCTTATACAGCCACAGTTAAACCTTTGTACGATATTAAATTGGTTTTTAAAGTTATTTAGCACTATATTCATGAAAATAAAATAAAATACAAGATATAAATTTTGTTATATTATTAATGAAATAGTTATTTAATATTTAAAATACTTTTATTATGTTATTACGTGGTGCGGTGCACCAAGGTCGCGGTGCGGTCCGGTAACCTGTTGCGGCTTTTAGAACGAAAAAGTATAAAATTGAAAAGTAAGAGGCAATCCCGCTGATTTTCATACTATAATGTACAAACCATTTTAAAATTACTGCAGTTTGTTAAAAAATGTGTATTTTCGTAAATATTGCAATCTAAATGATTTTCGCTAGGGGTTATTATTCTTTACACTTGTAAAGTCTCCGATTGCAAGTAAGTCCTAATGAAAAAAAATCATGGCCGTAGGTCTATTAGGTACTTCAATTGCTGATTTTGCGAAATTGCCTTGTCTTGTTTGGTTTCCTCGCATTCGATATGAAAAGTAGAGTGTTTAACTCGGGTGAAAGGCACCATTTCCGTCTCGGACTATTGGCGCTCTCACTGCGTTCGAGCGCCAAACTACCTCGACAGAAATGGGTGCCTTTCAACCCTTGGTTAACAATCTACTATTGTTTATCTACAATTCTACATAACTATGCTGCCCTCCTAAGCTAAAAGGACGTATTTTCAATTAAAATTTTATGCAAATACCGCTTTTTAGCTTAGGAGGGCAGTATGGACCGTAAGGAAAGTTTTTTACAATTCCATCCTAGATTTAAATAGCTCCCGTATCAGTAATATTCACATTTCCTCACCTCTTGCAAGTCGCGGGTTGCATTTAGCGGGCGATTGGGCTAAGTGCATGGCGCATTAGCGGCGAGACGCCGGCGGACGTCCGCAGTGCATCGCGACATCACTTCGCGCGCTCAACAACGCAAACATTTGCCAATGCATGGGCGAATATTAACATTGTATACTTCTGAACACTTTTGACGCGCTAGCTAGGGTACTTAGACTATAAACTTCGCCCGTCATAAGATAAGTGTCAGGACAAACGAACGGATTAAGAGGAAAACGGGGACTATATTTGTACGGAGAAGCAGTCGTCCACTGTCGTTTAAACGGACACTTTTTTGAATCAATAGTATTCGTGATTGTGAGTAGGAATAACCCAAAAATTATTAGTTTCTGAAATATGTAAGTAGGTAAATGGTACATTTTTTTCTCAAAATCGCAATTTATTCGACAATGACAAATTATCATTCTAATCGCGGTTTGGGTAAACAGTAGGGCCCACACATTTGTATATTTGTGTGTAAGATTCCATTTGTCTACAAGAGCTATCGTTAAGCCACTTAGCCTTTCGGGTGGTTTTAGAACTTTAAGTCAAGTTCCCCACTGAAAGCCTAACATAACTAAGTATTTACTTCGCCTAATACTAACAACTTATTTCGCCATTTAGTTGAAAAGTCAGAGGTCAAAGGCAGTCGTTTAAGTAAAAAAAGGTAACGAATATTTAAGCCTTACGCTTCTTCTTGGTTATTAAGATAGTCGAGTAAACCAGGTATAAAAAATATGAGCACGTTGACGGCCCTGCGCTAAGGAGGATGTACGGCTTCCAAAACTTAGGTCTCGGGTGTGAATCCCGGCTCATACCAATGGGCAATGATATTTCCTTGAAACTTGTGTAAGAATTATTATTTGATGCTTTTTGGTGAAGGAAAACATGATAAACCCGGACTAATCCTCATGAGGTAGTATCGTCTGGCAGCTGCTTTTTTTGTAATTTAGCAGACCCTGACCTCCTTTAATACAACCGGAACAGTCCTAAGATGAAGAGAGTCCGTACTTAGGTATAGTGAATATAGTGTCAAACCCAAAGGTGAAAAAAGAGACGAAGGGAAAATTAGATTCCACCAACAACGAAGTCAGACCTTTCAGCCAAACAAAAGGGCAAAGCCATCAGGTTTCGAAAGATGGATGGTTCCCGATTACTAATAATATAGCTAGACGGAGCAAGAACGACTTGTAATATTGGAAAGCTTGGGAAGAATATGAATGAAAAAGCTAATGTCGAGGACCGCACGCGTGTGGTCGAGAAAAAAGATGGATGCCGGTGAATAATGTTCGGTCGCGAACTCTAGTAATGGACAGCACTAAATATTGCACCAAGGGAAAATAAATTACACCAGTTTTTCAGAGGCACAAAAAGAGCTCTCCGTTTTCTCTTTCGCGGGCCCTGTGAGCAGAAAAAGTTTAATATGTTACGTCGGACACTGATTATGTAAGGGGAGGGGATGTAGTGGATGACGTTTGTTTAGTTTACTTGTTGATGCCAGTTTTTAATATATTTATTTGAGAAAGACTTAGCTATGTATTTATATTTATGCAACCAAGCAAATATTCTTAATGAGCAAGTAATAGATTCAAAGAAATTAAGTAACTATACGGTTAAGTTTAACTAGCAGTTTTAATATAGTCTATATCACTCACAGGTCTAGTAATGTCTAATACATTGTAGTCCGTCAAACGGACCTAAATAATTAGATATATTATATGTAAACGCATAGAAGCTTATACTTAAAAAGCATATCCGCTCTCCGGCAGTAGGGTAAAAACATGGTATAATTTTGCACTGAACTGCCCTCGAAGTTTAGTGCTTTAAATAAATAGACGGACGTTAACTAGTGTTTTAATTGCTGTTACCATCTCGTTTACGTGCAGTTTGTCATCCTGTTACCCGAATTTCTTAAACTTTCCACCTCTGCAGGCGTGAAAATGTCCAAATTTGCAGCAAACTAATTCCAGGCGTGTAATGATGTTATGGACAGTTGCATACAAGTGTAAAGTTTAAATTGCAAGCACTGGCTGGGCTTTTGTCGGAGGAATCAGCGCCCCTTCAGCGCTAAATGGATTTATTGCCGCTCCGTTCAGGTGGATACTCGTAATTACTCTTATTTCTAGCGAATTGTTTATTGTCCGTAGTTGAAAATTGCAACTTGCAATAAGCCCTCGTTTTGCTTTTACGTGTGAATTTACGAGCACAGCTCGCTTTTACTATTGTTGGTAACGTAACGTTGTGTAGGAACTATTTATTTGTAATTGTTCGGTTGTAACATGCTCGTACGTTTTACTAATAACACCACGAACGTTACGAATCAGCAGCAGTACAGTCAGCAGCAGAAGTACCTAGACAACGTTTATATTAATCTAGTCGCGTCTCTAACGTTAAAAAGCTTGCACTTGTGCAAGATTATACTTAACACTAAAGTAATAGAACTCAAATTATTTTATGCAACAGATTTTAATATAATGTTTCATTGGTATCAAGGGTGTAATTTAATTTACTTTATGAGTTGTTTTAAAAATATGTATTTAGTCATAATATTTAAAAACAGACTGCATTATTTTATTGCCATTGTAAAAAGTATCTATATTTGGAAAAGTATTTTTTTTTTGTTTTATTCCTAACCATTACTACATTTATGGTAAATACACATGTAGCATCAACCGTGAAAAACGTCAGCAAAACGTTGACAATTTTGCCATCCAAACACTTTAATTCTCCCCTTACGTGTTTAGCACACCGCAAACATTATAGCCCTCGAAACCGGGTCATCGATTTGACAAATGTGTTGTATAAGCCATAAATTTATAGGCAGGACGTAATGGAGTACTTTCCATTGACGGATGGGCTGAGTCTGACCTCTTGCTTAACTTGTCTCGTGGCTTGTAAACCCTTCATCATAATATATTATGCATGGCGAAGCCATCCACAATCCTATTGTACCTAAGGTAATAAGGTAGGTATAGCCTAATAGGAGATAGTTCTATTGATGCTGTATGGGCTAATAAAGCTGACATTTTATGATTGTGCAATGAAGGAGATTTGGCAAAACGAGAGTAAAATATAAAAACTCAAAATCGAAGATGGATGGATTCAATCACTCAAGTTTACAATTATGGTATTTCTTGTTACTTAATGCAAATAAAAGAAAAATATAAAAAAATAACACTTCTTCAGAAGACAGCAAACGCATAAAATTATACGCTTGTATTTTAGTCATTACAAGAAACTCCATAAACTTCGGGTTGTAAAGGGAAAGAATTGTTGGAAAACGAAAGAGTAAAAAACATTTGTGAAATTACTAGAATGCAAATCTCGGTTTCGCGGGTCTCGTAAAATTTCAAAAGCTCGTTAGGCCGAAACGCGAATCTTATGCCAAATAATATTCTACGGTTTATAGAGGCTTTACCGTAACGCTTCTTTTGTTTCAGAAATATGCCCAAATTATTTTGTTAGTAGCGATAAAAGTCATTTACTTAGATGCAAAATTTTCTGTAAAATACAATTTTCTTAGTCAAAAACGAAATACTACTATCTTTATTCAATAATCATAGGTAATACATAGGCAAAGGGTTAGGTAATACATATGTGGGTAGGGTATAAAAGTGGTTTCAATCGATGTGTGGAAGGGCGGCACCAAAAACTTTTTAGAATTCCTGACACAGTCAAGACTAATCAGTAGAATAAGTAGAGTCCGTCTAAACTAACTTTACACCGACTTGAACATAACAAAGTGAGAAAATGTTACAAACGTCATATTTTCATAGAAATTTGACATGAATGATGACATTGCCATGCTTTGTCATTGTCATTGCAAATGCCATGTAGAGTTAGCTTGGGCCAACTTTAGTTGCTGATTAGTATAAATAAAGCTATATTTTATCGGCGTTCCTCCAATTCAACTTTATGTCGAAGAAATTTGTAAAAACTGGGTAGCAATTAATATTTACTATGTAATATTCGCAACAAGAAATAGAATTCCTCATTCCTCCTATTTTAGATTTAAGCTAGTTATTAATTTCTTTTAGTAATACTACTGTATATAACTTGTTTGTAAATAAATGACCTCACAGATTATAAAATATTTCAATATTCATTGAGTTTTAACGAAATCAACGAAGTGTTACCTTCTAGGATATCGTACCCGGACCAAGCAGAGCATTCGCTAAATGAGACTGAGACTATCCTTTCCTTCGCCACAATATCATTTTGCGGGGAATACTTATTTATTCATAACACTTTACTCCTTTGGTTCAATATACTTCTTATAACCTACCAAACTGCACAGGGATAAAACCACCATCAACAGTTAAGCTTAATCACTAGATTACTTTAAATTGTAAACGCTAAGTCGAGAGTCTGAAAGGGTTGTTTTCTGAACTCGCGAAAGCTGCTTCGAAGATAATTGCAAAAGTTTAGATAACACCATTTATGAGAATGTTCAAATAAAAGTACTTTTGTTTTTTTTAACTGATCCGAAATATCACGTTGTAATTTAAAAACTTGGAGAATAATTACGAAAATGAGGAGACATCGCTATTTATTCTGAATTTCGCAGCCATATTACGCAAAAGTACCCCGAAATAGGTAGACCATGTATGCAAGCGGTAAGGTAATTCATATGAATTAGCTTTTCATTTTAAAAGGGTAGACGAGCCGTGTTGCGAATTTGAGTCGGCTACAAAAAGTCGGCATTAAGTTCCCGTGTTATGAGCAGGCGTGGTCAGGCGGCGCGGCGGTGCATTAATGCCTTACAACTTAATGCAAGCCTGCACGCGCACTCGGCCCTTGACGAGTCGCTCAAAGAGTATGCGATATATGCACAAGTATAATGTTACGCAGGTAAAGTTGCAGGCTGCATGCCCTTTTGCATGTAAATACATTATTTAATTCTCAAGTTGAGGAGACTGAAGAAACTGAAAGCCATGCGAATGGTAATTGAAAGATTGAAAGCTTCTGTATTTTTAACGCTAAGTTACCTACGGGTGGTTCCCCCATTTGTGTATAATTATGAAGTTATTCATAGCTTTTAAAAACAATACGGCAGCTAACGAGAAACTGTTCTTGGAGCGGACAAACCGGACTAGTAACACATTCCCAAAAAACATTATTTGTCATACAAGCCAAAACAAGGTGTATTACAACTTTCTGTGGAGAGTTCTTATGTATACAACAAAGTGTCATATAAAAATTTAATATCATCTGTAAGCCAACAAGCAAGTGAAGTAATAAAGTTTTTTTCACCAATAATAACTAGCTCTTAAGAAATATTGCCTGGAGATGGAAAATTCACTATTTTCCAAGTGTGAAAATGAGGCTAGCGTTATTTGCAGCTACGGTGTTATTAGTCTCATTTTGTTGACTCTTTGTCAACCGCCAACCGGCTGAAAGCATAAAAGCCTTAGCTTTGTGCAACCTAGGGTCACTTGGAAAATGCATAAGCTAGTTTTAATTAATGCTGCTCATTTTGTACGAGGTATTTACTAGCGGAGTAACATTAACGGACCATTAAGATAAAATTAATGTATAAAGTTTTATATCATCTACTGAAATTCGCGTGGATTGCTAAAACATGTTGAGTCTATTTTAAAATGCAAGTGCATTAACAGTTTAGTAGGTAAGTGTTATTGTGCGGTAGGTTACGCCTCCTTGCAAATAGCTGGTTCAAATCTGTCAGTGATTTTAATTGAAAACGAATCATAACTGCTGAGTGGTTCTCAGTGTATGCATGTTAGGTATACATATATTTGTGATCTACTCACAAAGCCCTTTCAATTACTCCACATGGTATGTTTAAAAGAAAATAAAAAATATGGTTGTCTGTAAAGTCGGTTTACGGACGATAATTTTGTGTGATAACGTCATAAGAAAACATTACCATTTCATTACGTAACGTTACCATGGAGATCTGTCCACAACGTGACACTTTTTCGTGCATGCTACCGGTGTTCATCGATTTATTAGACGTTATCACGTCAAAAAAAAGTTTGTACTGCCGACTTTATGACGTCACAGCAACTACCCCCACCACTTTCGCGCTTGTCATCTCATATATTTGTGTTCAGGGTATTACACTAAATGCATCGATACCATATTCACCCATATCCGAGACGACATGAGCGAAAATAAATTTCTAGAAGACTTTTCTTTCGCCGGGCGCTCTACTATTTTCTTTTTTTGACGTGATAACGTCTTATAAATCGATGAACAACTGTTAAGGGTGTATTTGTATATAGTTTTGATACTTTTTTACATTATTGTCTATGCCTAGTTTTAAGTTCTTTTTCTACGATTCCATGTTTAAATTCTGAAGTATATTTGATTATTTTATGTTTTATACGTCAGTGCGTAATAAACTCCCATACAAACAAGTCAACTGCTTGGTTATTACTGACTGGAGAAAGGCGTTAAGATTGGCCGACCATTTTTGGAACCGTTGGGTCAAAGAAATTCTGCCAACCATGCAACCTCGCCAGATAGCAGAGAACAGAGAGCACGACTTGACTGTTGGCGACTTAGTCATCGTTGTTGATCAGAACCTACCCAGAGGAACCTGGCCACGCGGCCGCGTTGTTGCTACATTCCCTGGCAGAGACGGAGTGGTCAGGGTGGTGGACGTAGCCACATCAGGTGGAATTCTTCGTCGTCCTTCTAAAAATTGGTCAGATTAGAGGCATAAATTCCAGTTTATACCTAGTCGGGCTAGTTTTGTGTGCTTTCGCACACAAGGGAGTGGGATGTTAAGGGTGTATTTGTAGTTTTGATACTTTTTTACATTATTGTCTATGCCTAGTTTTGAAGTCCTTTTTCTACGATTCCATGTTTAAATTCTGAAGTATATTTGATTATTTTATGTTTTATACGTCAGTGCGTAATAAACTCCCATACAAACAAGTCAACTGCTTTATTTTATTTATACCACATGCAAGTTTACAGTGCTGGACCAAAACACTTACACATTAATTAAATTTTTAACATTAAAACATTTAAAAATTCAATACATTCAATAAAAAATATACATAAAGAGACAAAATGTCATCACATCAAGCGTATTCTAATATAAATGTCATTTGATAAATAAAGATAAAAGTCAACAAAGGAATAAAAAATAGAAAAAAAAATTGTCAAATACAATTAGCGTCACTATAATCATAATACATTAAAGACCATTCTATGTAGAGCAATTGTTAGAATACAGCGTCACAAGCCTCACAAACGTCCCTATGCTGTCAGCAAATACGTCGACCTCCGGGAGGTGCTGGACCATGTCATTAAGAAGCGCACACGCCCGGCGCGGCGCGTCGGCGCGTTGTCAGTGCGTAGTGAGTACGCGCCACGCTGCGCGCGAACAGCGGCGGCCGGCGACGCGGCGCTACAGCCTGTCCCGACTCCCGAGCCGTCCCGAGCGCTCCGAGCCGGCACCGCCAGCCCTACACTCTCTATCAACGCCGAACCACTAACTCTACCATTAAGTAGTTTATAGTAGTGGATCAACGTCAGCGTCTTTCTCCTGAACTCTAGCGTATCCAGACCTAACATCCCTTATACGAATAGCGACGGATACAGATATAGGTAGTATCCGTACTGACGCTTATACAAAAACCTACCGAATTTGCGCTGTATTTTTTCTACCATAGTGGTGTACTTCGATTCGTGCGGACTCCATATTATGGCTCCAAATTCTAGCCTACTCCGAACAAAAGCATTGTACAGCATCATTGCTACTTTGAAATTCGAAAATTGATATGCTACTCTCATTATAAATCCGAGCATTTTACTTGCATTTTGGCATGTCATAGTCACGTGCTGTCTGAAGTCCAGTTGTCTGTCTAGTGTCTAGTGTCAGTCCCAGATCTCGAATCACAGTTACAGGTCCCATCTGATCGCCGCTTAAAGTATATGTAGCATAGATCGGCGTCCGGGCTCTGGTAAAAGTAATAACTTTACATTTTGCTGCATTAAAATATAATTTATTTTCTTCACTCCACCTTACCACTGCATCTATATCTTTTTGGAGTGCTACACAATCGGTGATGTTGCTTACGCCCAAGAATAGTTTGAGATCATCAGCAAACATTAAGCACTTAGCAGACCTAACAGCCCTCGGTAAGTCATTTATCATTATAATAAACTGCGTAGGTCCAAGGGTGCTCCCTTGGCTTACCCCAGATCGAGTGTAGTACGGTTCCGATTCATATCCTCTTACCCTGACAACTTGGCTACGATTATCCAGGTAATTTGCGAAGAATCCCAAGAGTTTAGGTGCAAAACCTATCGCAGCAAACTTTTGCAAAAGGATGTCGTTGTCGACGAGATCAAAGGCCTTTCTAAAATCAAAGTAAGCTGCGTCTATTTGTCGGCGTGCATCCATTTCTGCTGTAACATAATCTACCAAATCTACATGGTAAACATGGTTAGTGACAGTGGAGCGCCCAAGGCGAAATCCATGTTGTGCTTCAGTAAGCTGTGATGCAATTTGACGACTGATTCGGTAGTCTATGATAGATTCGAACAACTTGCCGAAGACAGAAAGGACCGCGATCGGTCTGTATGTGCTTATATCTGACCCCAACCTACCCTTAGGTACAGGTGACACTCTTGTTTTCTTCCAACAGGACGGGTATACGTTGGTTTGCAATGAGAGATTGAATATAGGCAGAAGCGGCTCTTCCAAAGCAGACATACAATCCTTTACCTGATACGGTGGGATAGCATCGAGACCCGCCGCCGAACGCGATTTGAGTCTTTTTGCAGCTTGACGAAGATCAGAAACATCGACTCTGTCCAGTGCAACGAGTGGCGCGTCGGCAGCCAATCCCGGTGCTACCCGCATCGCTTCCGCCACATCGAGCCGCGGTACCGCTCTCTGGAACACTGAGCTGAAATACTCTGCAAAAGCATCCGCTGCGGCTTGCCCCGATACTCTTCGGTCCCCATATGTCAAATCATCCATCTGTCGTCGGTCTTTCCGTTTACTTTTTACATAACCCCAAAATTGTTTCGGATCGTCCGTAATGTCCCGTTCCATTTTGCTCATGTACTGTCGGTAAGCGCCGCCTATCAAAAATTTAACATGTCCTCTGTAATAACGGTATAGCTCACGATTATAATCACGTCCTGTAGCTTTAAATGCTTTTAAGTGGTAATACTTAAGCTTTATATTGGCAATTATATCGGGAGTATACCAGGACGGATAGACATACCGCTGCCCGTGGTTTGTGAAGCATGCAAGAAAAAGTGTCACGTTGTGGACGAATCTCCATGGTAACGTTTGTCATCAATGTTTTCTTATGACTAGTTATGACGTTATCACGCAAAATTATCGTCCGTAAACCGACTTTACAGACAACCATATTTTTTTTTTAATACTAAATATGTCAATCTGTAAGACAATGGCTACCCAAATATTTGACCTATTTCACACGCCATAATACCCTTGAAATTTCAAGTAAATCATAAGCCGTTTTCCCTTCAAACAAGCATATAATCAAATTACATAGAACAATGATTTCCAAGATGTACTCCCCTGCCACTAGTATCCAAGAAACAGGCAGCAACGCCGAGGAACAATGGGTCCAAATTATACAAATGGGAATGGGAATTACTTAATCAAAGGGTAGGAGTAGTAACAGGCTTTCAGAGGCCCATATGTGATGACTAATTCGATTCGTACTCGAGTAGGTACGTAACGTTGAAGGTATGTATAATATAAGTAAGACTATGTTACGGGTAATGTTAGAAGGCCGATTAAACTTAAGTTTACCCGGGTATAACTAGTATTACTCAAGCCTTTTGGGTAAAGCCCGAAAATCGAATCAACTTTTACACCATTATCCAGCCAGTGTTGGGTAGACCCTAGGTGTGAATGGGTAAACCCCGAATACAGATTAATGTTGTTTAAATTTTCGCACTTTACCCAAAAGGCTTGGGTAATACTAGTTATACCCGGGTAAACTTAAGTTTAATCGGCTTTCTAACATTACCCGTACCATACACTAAGTTTAAGTATGATATCAGAAGTAAGTATAAGTCTACTTATGAAATCAGAGTATTTTAAAATACTCAAATCAAATTCAAACTCAAACAAATCAAACAAATTTTAAACTGCTCAATTGTTAGAAATACTACTCTACTTAGTATTACGTAGGTACTTTTACCTACGTAATACTAAGTAGAGTAGTATTTCGAACAATTGAGCAGTTTCATAATTAAATAAGCGAACATTAAAAACAATCCTCACAAGAACTGAAGCTAATTTTACTAAGAGGTTGGCATAACCAAACGTAATTCCAACATTCTCTGAGAGTGGTACTTGATATGTTTTGGACTATAGCCAAAATCCTTTCCATTCAGAATTACATATATATGCTCCTTGTTTTATTCTCTAGTTTCTAGCAATATAATAAGACCAAGTAATCAAGTAAGTACCTACTTACTAACTAGAATTTAATTATTCAATCCACTTTTACGCTCGAAACGAAATTCGATATTTATTACATAGTACAATAACTGAATTGAAAGGTAAAATGAAAAAAAAACGGAAGTGCCTCTCACAACATAATACTCAGATTACAGGAAAACATATAAGAAAGTCAAGCATGAACTGCGGAAACACTTTGTAAAAAACGATGCACTTGTCCGATTTTTTATCTAATCAAAATAAGTACCTTAATTAAGAGCGCTATTACATTTCGGCGTTGAGCGAGTTTAGGTATTTTACGCGCTGCGGCAGGCCGTGCGAGCTCAGTATGCCGATCCCTTCTACCACACTCGCACTACAATGATGGATTAAACATTCTTGATCCTTCGCGAAGCATATTGAAATCAACCATAACAACACTAACTGTACTTAACTTTTAAAGTTCTAAAACTGTTATTTGGTAAGTACGAAAATACTAAATGCAGTGCAAATGTACATAGGGGCTGTTCATAAATTACGTCATCTATTTTTGACGATTTTTGACCCCCCCCCCACCCCTCAAATCATCCAAAAATCAAGCTTCGGATGAATCTGTTTCCTCCTACGTCATGTTACCATCATCCGATGTCCAGACTCCCCCCCCCCCCCACTCCTCCCATTTGAAACGACGTAATTTATGAATTGCCCCATACTCGTACTTATGAAGGTATATTACTCGAAAGAAATTATAGGTACCTACTCGCTTATTTACATGTTTCGTCATTGCATTTGGTACCTATAGGATGTAAAGTTTGTATCAACGAGGGTTTAAAAACGAACTGGTACTGAGGATCTGATGATGATTAAGGTGGTCACGGATACCAATCAACCATGTAGTAACATGATTAGGCTCGTTTGATTCGTCTCAACAAGATCTTTGACACTGAAGATACACAGGGTCTGATGATGTAGCTGGAAGGTGGCCACGGGTACCAGTCTATCATGTAACTAAACAACTTCGTGTTTGGGCTCGTTTGATTCGTCTCAACAAGATCTTTGACACAAGACAGTACTCAGGGTCTGATGATGGAGCTGGAAGGTACCATTACCAATCAACCATGCAACTAAACCACATCGTGTTTAGGATCGTTTGATTCGTCTCAACAAGATCTTTGACACTAGGTGATACTCAGAGTCTGATGATGGAGCTGGAAGGTGGTCACCGGTACCAATCAACCATGCAACTAAACCACTTCGTGTTTAGGCTCGTTTTATTCGTTTCAACAAGATCTTTGACACAAGATAGTACTCAGGGTCTGATGTTGGAGCCGGAAGGTGGTCACCGGTACCAATCAACCATGCAACTAAACCACTTCGTGTTTAGGCACGTTTTATTCATCTCAACAAGATCTTTGACACAAGGTAGTACTCAGGGTCTGATGATGGAGCGCGAAGGTGGCGACGGGTACCTGTCTATCATCATCAGCTCCATCATCAGACCCTGAGTAGTATCTTGTGTCAAACATCTTATTGCGACGAATCAAACGAGCCCAAACACGAAGTGGTTCAGTTACATGGTAGACTGGTACCCGTGGCCACAGTCCAGCTCCATCATCAGACCCTGAGTACTAACTTGTGTCAAAGATCTTGTTGCGACGAATCGAACGAAGCCAAACACGAAGTGGTTTAGTTGCATGGTTGATTGGTACCGGTCACCACCTTCCGGATCCATCATCAGACCTTCAGTACTACCTTGTGTCAAAGATCTTGTTGCGACAAATCAAACGAGCCCAAACACGAAGTGGTTCAGTTACATGGTAGACTGGTACCCGTGGCCACCTTCCAGCTCCATCATCAGATCCTGAGTACTATCTTGTGTCCAAGGTCTTGTTGAGACGAATCAAACGAGCCTAAACACGAAGTGGTTTAGTTGCATGGTTGGTTGGTACCGGTGACCACCTTCCGGCTCCATCATCAGACCCTGAGTACTATCTTAAGTCAAAGATCTTGTTGAGACGAATAAAACGAGCCTAAACACGAAGTGGTTTAGTTGCATTGTTGATTGGTACTGGTGACCACCTTCCGGCTCCATCATCAGACCCTGAGTACTATCTTAAGTCAAAGATCTTGTTGAGCCGAATCAAACGAGCCCAAACACGAAGTGGTTTAGTTGCATGGTTGATTGGTACCGGTGACCACCTTCCGGCTCCATCATCAGACCCTGAGTACTATCTTGTGTCAAAGATCTTGTTGAGATGAATAAAACGAGCCTAAACACGAAGTGGTTTAGTTGCATGGTTGATTGGTACCGGTGACCACCTTCCGGCTCCATCATCAGACCCTGAGTACTATCTTAAGTCAAAGATCTTGTTGAGACGAATAAAACGAGCCTAAACACGAAGTGGTTTAGTTGCATTGTTGATTGGTACTGGTGACCACCTTCCGGCTCCATCATCAGACCCTGAGTACTATCTTAAGTCAAAGATCTTGTTGAGCCGAATCACACGAGCCCAAACACGAAGTGGTTTAGTTGCATGGTTGATTGGTACCGGTGACCACCTTCCGGCTCCATCATCAGACCCTGAGTACTATCTTGTGTCAAAGATCTTGTTGAGATGAATAAAACGAGCCTAAACACGAAGTGGTTTAGTTGCATGGTTGATTGGTACCGGTGATCACCTTCCGGCTCCATCATCAGACCCTGAGTACTATCTTGAGTCAAATAAATACATATAGAATGTCAGGTCGTTTCAAATATTTTTAATCCTGTCCGGTAGTTTATTAAACTGTACCATTATAAATTATAATACTATAAAAACAGTGCTAGGATCAAAGTCTCTCGTTGCGGTTTACACGCACACAGTATAGCGTTTTACACGGCGCCCGCCGCACACAATGATAAAAAACCTCGTCGTCGCCGTTGAAAATGTGCGGAGCCGACCGACACACGTCCTGCCTCTACAAGCTCTGCCGCGGCACTGAGCTGGCGCAGCGCGCGTCATCGGTAATATAGAGTAGTTTTCAAAAAATTGCCAAAAAATTATAGTAGAATTTCATAAACACTAATGTATACCAACAGTATAAGCAAACGTTGCAGATTGCTTGAGTATGAAAATGACTTCGATATTAAGTAGATTTTCGTAGGAATTGACACTTGTTTCGGAGAGAAAATCGAGTTCGTTTTACTTTGATTTTCTCTTTCTCAAAGGTATGTAGGAAAAATATAGTTTGATATGCCTAAAGTACAGGGTATTAGTAATACAAAATAGCCAGGTTTAGCAGAGTAAAATTCTCAACATTTCCAAATAAGAGCTCGCCATTCAGTGCTTCACGGGGTTTTTCGGAAACGACCATCAGAAAAAAAATCATTACTAATTTAATAAGTCCTTTTTCTAATATTTACAACGATATTTATAAAGATAAGAAGACGCTTTTACTGGAACAAGTACTCATTGTTTCTAATAATGAGCGCAAAGTCCTGAATTTCGTCGACTAGTATCATCAATTTTGCATTATTTCGACTTTTCTTGTAAGAGCGCTCTTAATCTCATATTCATATAAATATAGGCCGTCCACAAATATAGGCGCATTATCATTGAAGGATTTGTCAAAAAAATCGCTAATATAAAACATCTCTTTTTATACAAATTGTAAACATACCTAATGATAAACATAAGTACCCCGAAAAATCCAAGTCCTTATAAAAAGGTGAATGGCTGTTTAGATAAAAGTAGGTCAGGATTGGTGAATAAATTCGCATTGACGGTAATGCGTGTCGACATTACACTGCCTTCCGCGATAAAAGGGCAAAACTGCCGTTATGTTACAACTAAACTCTGCCATTTTGTCGAGGCCGTGAAGGACTATTGCTTTCATAGCTTCCTGTGTTAATCGCTTCAAGTTGACCGGTGCAAGAATGATCTTATACTGCATAAGGTTGTTACAAATTTCGAGGTCAAAGGAATACTGGTTTGGTTTGTAGCGAGTACGGGAGACGATGGAAATATGAGCGCAGTACGGTCCCCGAGGGCAGGTCATCCGTCGTTGTGTCGATAACATTACTCAAGCGGCAGAATAAATCCGGCAGAAATCGATGTTACACTAGTTTTGGTAATGGATGCTTTCAGTAACTTACGTTAGGAATATACTTACCTACGTGGAGTTTTTATTAAGTAACGTTAAAAAAACGGTTTTAGTTTAGTAAATTTGTTTTAAAGGCGACGACCTGTGAACCGTTTGTGAGTTGGTGGCTGACTAAATTTATAAAGGTTCGAAAATACGACAAACCAGATGAGATCCTCTCAATAATTTGCCTTGGCGTAGGCTCTACCATGCTCTTACAGGATTACAAGTAGAACCGTGAGTACTAGGTTTCAGTCCACCTTGTTGTACCTAGTTGGTAAAGGTGGCCCTTCTTGCGAATGTAACGGGGGAAGACGTTGAAATATGTTGATGCGTAGACTACTAATACTCGTAATAGTTAAAGGGCGCCTTTTAATGGGTCGTAACATAATATTAAAGGTACCGACGTAGATAGATATTTTACTTTGCAATATTTGCATCTCACCAATTAAACAAAGGAACCGCGTTAATCATTGTACTTATGTTAAAATTTTAAATACGACATAATAATTGAGATTCCCCTCTTGAATTGCAAATACCCCTTAAGGGAATAAAAGTTAACCCCCTTCCTTAAATGCAGTGAGCCAAATTGCTATGAAAATTAATAAATTATGAAAGTGCCTTAAGGAATGGAATATAAAACAACAAACTGCAGGCCATATTGAAAATTACTCAGTTTATGTACTCAGCGCAGACTTACAGGGGTAAATTAATGTTTCATGGATACTGTTCATTTCCGCTGAAGATAAATAGGTAACTTGCACTTCAATTAATAAAGTCTCTGTTGACTTTCCAACTACCCTTCGAGTCTTTCAAACAACCACAGAATAAAGCATTAACGGGTAACTGCCTAATAGGGAAGCGTTGGTAGGCGTAGACCTGTGTCTTTGTAATTTCAATTAAGTAGATTTAATTTTGGACATTATTAAATAGGTATTTACAGAAAAGTTTGCATTAATAATTGGTCTCTTTCCCGCGATTCGCGCACGAGTGTGGAGTGGGCTTAACGAAGTGGCACTATCGGTAGGTAGGTAAAGTAGGTAGGTATTTATTGATTGTGTATTTCCTTGTGTTTTTAATGGGCAAGTATTTACGTACATGTTGGTAAAAAAAGAACTCTCCAGTGTGCTACAAACAAAGGTGTCAAAAGACTCATAAGTAATGAATTTCTAATACTTCGAATAGTAATGCGAAAAGTTTTTGATTAAGGGATTCTTTCAGTAGTACCATTTTGGTACTAAGTACTGAAAAAATGGGAGACCATATTGTGGTCTCTCCCAGGCTGGGGCACTGGAGGCCTTGGTCACTTTTTCTTAGTAGGTACCGTAAAATGGGGTGAGTAGGGACAAAACTGACATTCAAACCTCGATAACATTTTATTTTTACATATGCAAACTGAATGGTGTATACGAGTATAATAAGTGTTCCGGACGTTTGTATTTTAGTTTTTATTTTATTTTGGGTAGTTTCATTTCATAACTTTGACGATAAATAGGAAATCCCACCTCACCCCGTTGTCCCTCGTATTTGGGGTGAGTTGGGTTTTCATACAAAGGTGACTTTGGAAGATTGTTGGATCGATTTTTTTTTATTATGAGTACTTATTACTATAGCCCCATATTAAATTGGAATACATTATTTTTGTAGCAGTAGTCTTAAAATCCCATCTCACCCCCTTTTCATCCCTTCTCTCCCCATTCATAACCCAACTCTCCCCGCGAACCCTACTCACCCCATTTTACGGGATGGACTACCCCATTTTATGGTTACTTATGGGAACCGGAATGCCCACTCTGCTCGTTACAATAGGAATAAGGGCAGAGATTTTAACACAGGAAATAAAAATACATTCGGGACACGGTATTATTCCAATAATAACCGTAACACAGGTATTTCGCAACACGTCTCGACAAATAGAGTTAAACGACCGGACAATTTCGCTGACCGTGCAGCTACAGTCCACCGACCTGCGCGCGCGCCCACTCGCCCGAATACGCGTGCGCAGCACATGCAACCGTCACACGATAATGTAAAACCTAACAGGCAGTTTTTTCGTGACTAATATGAATAGCGCAATATTTAGTTATAATAAAGATAATTATAGCACAGTAACTTGTAGTATAGGTAAAACATATAAATTAAAATTCTTGGCCGACAGCGGAGCAGGCCTGTGTGCTATTAGGTACGAATATTTACAAAACAAACCCGATCTTTTCAGACAAATACAAGGACATAGCATTACTATTAAGGGAGTATGCGGAGATTTAACTTCAGAAGGATATATATATTTAGACTTAGACTTTAACGGTTTCATTTGCGAAGAAAAGTTTCATGTTTTTAAGAATATGCAATGCGCAGCCCAAGGAATTTTAGGAGAAGAATTTTTCAAACGTTACCATGCAGACATAAGTTATAAACGCAATGCACTAATTTTAGAGGACCGAGGTCAGTCCGTTTTGATACCTATGCAAGTACATTTAAATAATACGTATGTCCATAATATACCTCCGCGATGCGAAGTTATGACTCACATTACGTCACAATTAGTAGACGATTGTGTGGTACTAGCCGAGGAAATGCAAGCAGGCGTTTTTGTAGCAGGTGTCATTTCAAGACCAGACAAAGGTCAAATACCCGTACGGATATTGAATACGACTGATAAGCCAGTTACTTTAGATTTATCAAAGTTGAAGGTAAACCGATTATGTAATTTTGATATTTGCAATTTTGACACAGGGAAAATTAGCGTCAATAGAGTAAAAACCTTATTAGATCTTTTAAATTTACACACTTATTTAAACAAAGAGGAACAATTAAGTATAGAACAAATTTGTGCAAAATAAATCTGAGTTGACGAGCTTACACCACCACCAGGCTCCGTTTAGTAAGCCGTGGTAAAAAACCGGAACAAAAGGGATTCAAGTATCATGACCTTTAGTGTCGTACTATAATCACGTGACCAGTGTTGTCAGCATATCAAAAGCCATAAAGTAGCACTGGCGCGCCCTCAAATCCCACGACTCTTCTCTTTCCGCACAGACTCTATCGGTATACAGCCAAATTAGATTTACTGAAACCGATTTGGATGACATTTTGTGTGTATATTTCAAAGGGTACCTGGATTATTTGAAACCCTATTAGACCTGGTAGGTGGCGCTGGTGTCGGTATATCACCAAATTGTATATACAGTAACTGATTTGGATTAAATTGTGTGTGTTAATTTCAATGGGTTCCAGGTTAGTTTAAAAACACACATGGATCCGGGACATATTTGAATTAGGTACCTAACTTATGTTACAAAGGATACAAATTCATTAACCAATGAGGTCACAGCTTCGCAGGACGCAGGTAGATGCATTCATATTGAAAGGGTGCAATTAGTCACCGGACCCGGTCAGTTGCCTATGCAGCGCCACCTACCGTATCCAATAGTGTTTTCAAACAATCCACGAACCTATTGAAATTAACACACAACATTTCATCAAAATCGGTTACAGCATATCACATTTGGTGATATGCCGACAGCAGCCACCTACTGAGTCCAATAGTCCTTTCAAACAATCCAGGTACCCGTTGAAATATATACACAAAATTTCATTTAAATCGGTTTCAGTAAATAAAATTGGGCCATATCCTGAAAATACATATATTTTAATTTTGTCTAAAAATGTCGTTGTGATTGTGATTGGTATACTTTATTTTAACTTATTTTCATATATATACGATAATAATATTGAAATATCTAATTTATATAATGGGTATCTTCAACTATACGAACAAATTTTTTATACCCAACAATTTGGGTAAATATCGAGTAGAGGAGGTCGGGAGGTCGGCGCCCATCTCTAGTCCGGACCAAAGGACGGTCCGGTACGCCTGTCTGTTAGTACTTTATTCATTGCTGTCAGACAGTGTCGTTGTGTTGCCAACGTTAAAAAAAACCGTTAAACCGGCGTCAATGCGTCAGTGTCAAATCAAAGTTGTCAAAAGCACGTTTGTTTCATCTATTGTTTTGAGACTCCAAAGTCCTAAGTCAATTTATTTCAAAGCCTGTCTATAATAATTAAAATGCGTTTCACAATTAAGCAGGCTGGGTGTGGTGCTGAACGAGTTGGTACCCTAACAGGATTCACCAAGTCACCTAGTACGATAATTGAAACCCCTACAGCTGCACTTCTTACTCAGGTATTGTTCTCATGTTAACTGAATGGTTACTAGGTTTTATTTTATATAATATACATCAGACAGTGAACAAAATTTCGTATTATCATTTTCAGGGAGGGAGTGTAGTTCATTTAACGGCAGATGTCTTAGCTCGGGTATTTACTAACCCCCAACTCCTCTGGGTTCCTTTAACCAGTACGAGTCATTTAGAAGCGGGAGTCAAAGCCCAGGGCGAGGGACTAGCCAGGTTTGCTGGAGTCGCTGACCATATAACCTGCACGACATTGCAAAATTTGAATGATGCTGCACCATTGGGACACTTTGAGTTAGACAAGGTGCCATTGTGGACAAAAAGGGGCAAACAAATGATTTGTGCTGACAGGTAACTGGTGTTTTTGATTAAAACTTGAACATATCAAAAATGTGCAATGGTGGGTTAAATGAAACGATTTAACAATATATTGACACTTCTGTATTCCTACTTGTGTTTGAATCAATTTTCTCTGAGGCTGGCTGAGCGCAATCAATGGCTGAGGGACGTGACGAATGTGGAGACTCTTCACTAGTGCACTCCAAGCCGGTCTGTCTTGGGCCCAGTGTATGCTAGCCTGCAATCGGGTGTTTGTCTCTGACATAGTTGTGAATCAATTTTAGCAGTATACAAAGTCAAATTGAGTTTTAAACTCTATAGATTTTAATGTATATTACAACATAATGTGTTAACATTTATGTCGGTTTATAAACGCAGAATTTTCTGGGACTTACAAGGTTATTAAATAGAATGATATGAGGTCTACAGAGTTAATGTCCATTAATCAATATGTTTATGACAATTATTTTCAGATACATGGACTTTATGGAGCTGTTCAAACCCGATATCATTTTGGCAGTTGCAGATGGACGCACATCACATTGTGAAGGCTTCAAGAGGGTCCTGAAGGCTGTCAACAGAAGTAACAGCATGCTTGATGTATGTGTCAAGCGATATAATTCTTCAAAGCAACTGCAAGGAGGTTCATTGATAGGTAATTAGATTTTAATAATACATATATAGAGAACAAAATGATCAAGTTAGTTGTAGAAAACTTATTGATAATATATTCATGTTTAATATTACCTTATAAGATTCATAATGGCATACTGCAGTAAAAACAGTTGTTAAAACATGGCAAGAACAGCTATAGCTGTATAGCCTGCAAGCAATTAAAATGCCTATAGAATGCCATGACTCGGCCATGACTATTTTATATTGAACCATATTACCTGTCAGGCTGTGACCATTTGTGTCTAGTCAAGCCATTTTTGCCAGTCATAGTCGAGGAGCTATAAATATTGGAACTGATTCTAAGTTTATTCTTCTAGTGAAACTATAACAAACTACAGAACATCAGAGAATAATGTATACTTTTGTTTTTCTTAGGTGTTATAGTAGCTGCTGGTCATGAAAAGAAATGCACTGAGAGCATTCAACACATTTTAGAGCACAAGCAAAGTTTGTCAGGAGTAGCCCTGCAGGGCATATTGGATGGCACTGAAGATTACACACATGTGCCCGATGACAATGTGATATCTATTTTTAAGAGGGTTAATGTAAGTAACAAACATAATCAAACAAGTACATGAGATGTTAGAGGGTTCATATGGCTAAAATAAATTGGTGAGATGGCTTATTCTTTGACCTTTAGTTTACATGGACAGCCAAAGTAATTCTAGAACTCTAAACACATATTTTGGTTGTCTTCCTATACAAATTACAGATACTTCGTTCATGATGACTGAAACGTTATTTTATTATACCATTTGTTTTTGTGAAGTCTTGTAATATGTACACAGGCAGAATCGGAGGATAAAATCATATTGAATATAGATATGATTTTATCCTGCGATTCTGCCTGTGTCCAGTCCGCGGCCTTAAAGGTGCCAACAGATTGAATAATTTTTTAAATATGACATTAACATTTCCAGAAAGCCTTGCCTAAGGAAATGGTTCGCATTTTAGAAGGATTTTGGAACCCCGCTGCAATAATGGCTGCAATTGGCAATGGCTATGATGTCTTTGATGGATCTTACCCAGTGAAGTTGACCAATGAAGGATTTGCCTTGACGTTAAACTTCAATGTTGACCAAAGCCATAATGAATTGTGTATATTAGATTTAAATGATAGCAAGTAAGTTGAAATATTTTGTTTGAAAATAACTTATTTCACTAGAAAAAGGGAACAGTGACATAACAGTTCTTCCATGCTAATTAACCTTTTGGACGCCAATGACCGATATATCCGCACCGCAACTCCAACGCCAAAGACGGATTAATCGGTCACAAACCACAGAGCAACATAGACCTACGTGCATATGCATAAAGTTCAATTTCAGTTTTGAAACTTCGGTGACGTGGTGTCCGAGTGACAGCTTTTGTGTTTGACACGGCGTCGAAAAGGTTAAGCATGAGCTTGTAACTACTATAGGTACTATCAAAAAGAATAGATAGTATAGAGGAGTCCTTTCATTGTAAATTTTGTAGTCACTGTAAATTTACTGCCATCTGCGATAGACACACGACTAAAACTCAAAATGAAAACGTATAAAGTTATCAAAAAATGTATATATATGGATAAATGATTTTATTATTTTTATATCATTTTGATCCATGTTCATTCACTGATATCTATGTGTTAAAATTGTTAAATATGAAACGGTGTTGTCACGCCATCTAGCCGAGGATAGACTAAAGGTGTGTGCGGCATCTATTCAAGAATGACTTTTACTTGAATTCCGATGCACGTTTTTTCTTAGACTTTATTCGTCTTATACGAAGTTACATATGTCTTTGGTACTATGAATGACAAGCTGCAATTTTAATTATTTATTTTAATGACAACTATTTTATAAACATATGTCAACGTAGCTTTGTCTGGGTGTCTATTTATCATATTTCGTATGCCGGAAATCGGAAAGCGGATTCACGGCAGTGGGTATTGAGGTCCAATTAATAATTAATTAGAATTCAATAATTACTGTACGGATACCCGTTCCGAGAGATGAAAGGTTAAAAATTTGCTTTAGCACCGACTTCAAACATATCAGTTCGTCTTCAAACATAAAGTGTTAAAGTTTTTGAAGTTGGTCTTGTTTTGTTACATTTACAGATATAAAGAAGATTTCAGTCCCCTTTTAAAGGGTTGCGAGTGTTTGGCCTGCAAGAAATATACAAGGGCGTATATTCAACATCTTCGAAATACACGGGAAATGCTGGCGTCTGTACTGCTCAGCATGTAAGTTACATGACAAGTATTTTAATAAATTTAGCTTGGGTTTCATTCAATCGCGCTAGTCTCGCACGAGGAATATTTCTACTTTATTTTAATTAGTATTGAATGAGAGAGATAAACATAGTGCCTACCAGTCCTACCACTTCGTTCGTTAGTTCGTCTGTTTGCATGCTATAGAATAAAGGCAGATAACGAATTATCGATTTTTGCGGTAGGGCCTTCCAAAGTCTAAACTGTCTCGTCTCACACAATTTGTGACGTAATAGTATGATGGCAGTACTGTTAAATAATTGATGGTTAAATTGAGGTCCTGAAGCATCTTTATCGCTTTTAAATAGCTACAGTATTGCGGCTGTATTTCCATTTCAGTTCTTTTATTTTACCGACTGGAACTACTAAAATTAACGCCATCTAGTTTCAATACTCCATACTAAGATAGGTAGCATTGGGAGACATAAGTACACTGACCAAGTGTTTGTAACGAGGTTGAATAGATGTGTAACGACATCGTTGAATACAGAGGTGAGGTCCTGAAGCATATCTTTATAGCTTTTAATTCGCTACAGTATTTCGGCTGTATATTCAGTTCTTTTATTTTACCGACTGGAACTACTAAAATTAACGCCATCTAGTTTCAATACTCTATACTAAGATAGGTAGCATTGGGAGACATAAGTACACTGACCAAGTGTTTGTAACGAGGTTGAATAGATGTCGTTACTATTGACGCTTCAATACAACTTGGGTCAAAATATTTTTACAATTTGTTGCCTTTGAATGCAAGTAGACTAAACAATAATTTAAAGCTATTGGTAGTTATATCCTGCCATTCATGTAGAGAAATGATCGTAGTGTACATAATATTATAATAGCATTCAATAACAAAGACCGCCTGTGCCAAAAGATAAAAATATTGCCTTTAGATGATGATGGCGTTATAAGCCAAACAACCCCCATATATTTTCAAAATATCTTACCTCTTCATATAGGTCAGATAGGTACGTTAATTTTAAATTCTAATCTATATGTCTTGCCTTTCCAGTCACAATCTCCATCACTTCGACCAGATGTTCCACCACGCCCGTCGACATATTGCTGCAAGCACGTTTGACACATTCCGACATCACATCACTAAACAGTACGAACTGTATAAAGACTCGCAAGTAAACAAAACTGACGATATGACAGTTACAGATAGTGACATTAGTGAAAATGTAGAGGCGGAACCTGTGAAAAAAATTCGGGTAACTGATGAAGTTTCTATTAGTGTAGCCAATGGTAATGCTTGATAGTATTTGTATGTATTGAGTAAAAGTAATATTACAAACTTGAAATGTTATGTACATATTTATGGGGTAAGCCCGTTGTGGGGCTTAATTATCTCTTGAATTCACAGCCTTTTGACTACATATTTGATTATTTCCAGTGGTTACCTACCATCGCCATATTAGTTTTACAATGCATCTATTTGGCTTGATGGACTGTTAAGATAAAGTTGAAGCATTTAATAGAAATGTTGTCGCTAGTGAACTCTGATCAATGGCATTAGCACAAATATTACCTTTGTTGGTGGACCTTGGGTGGTAGCTACGGGAAATTAGATGTAGCTGTTTGTGATATGATATGTATTAATAACGAAGTAAATCATTTTTATACATAAGCAAATCGAAATCTACGAGGCCCTTAAATTCGGATCACGATGTCCTACCGATGTGTAGGTAGCTTTTTTGTAGTATATATAGTCTCGTACTATGTAGTAATTAATGTATTATTAAGGACGCTTTAATACAAACTATAATAATTACCTTGGAAAGATATTTTTACTCATTATCGAGCTCGAATGAAATGGTGCATCAACAATTTCACCATGAAAAAGGTTTAAAAAACCAAATGTCGTACCAATCAGCAGGTAATACGTGCGCCAAAAAACATTTCGCAAATAAGTACCTACCAAGGTTGCAATAAAATACTTGATTAACTAGCAGTTTAGTGATAAAACGTTCGCGTGAAGCATAATATTGAATAAGTAGGTAACGACTTATAAAATGTGGTATTTGCAGTGATTGTATTTATAACCTAACATGATACGAATGTAATAAAAAAAAAAAACAATCATTCAAGTTTTAATTATCAAAGATGCAGGCCAGTGTAATTAATAGGATTAAGTCATTCCTTATTTTCATTAATTGATTAACGTTCATTGTTAACAATCTGATGCGGACATGTCTTGGGACTTCTAATCACGTGTTGACGTGTTGCACCCAAAGATCTAAATTGAATAATATAAGCTTAAAACCAGCAAATTTTGTTTTTATTTGTAATCCACAGTCTAAGCATTAGCGATATAGTTCTTATGTTTCACGAACACTAGGTTTTCTCGAAATTAGTCTTCATTTTCAAAATGAAAGTGAAGAACGTTTGTGAAATGCAAGTACCATATTTGAATACCAGGGAAGAGGGACGGATAAATGAAAATGAATGATTAACACATTTTACATATATTTTACTGACAATATTTACACAATAATTTGAGTGACCACACTTATTGAGCTATGCGTATTGTATGAAATGTGCAAGTATCATGTAATTGAATTACATTAATATAATTACATTTTTATAGGATTTGGCAGGATTTTGCTTGACAAAGTCACGTTCCAAATTTTAGGCAAACGTTACTAATAAAAAATACATAATTTTATTAGGTAAGATAACATGATGGTAATTTATATAATTGTATATAATCATATTAGTTAGGATGGTAAACACAACCTTTACATAAAATTTTAAAATATTAAACTGTACTAATGCATAACAATTTATATTTAAAATAAATACCAGGCAACTAAACATGCTTCTAATAGGAATCAATTTACTATAGGAATAATTTATTAGTAGACAAATATAAACACAATTCATATATTGTCAGTAGTAAAATTCACTAGTTGGCACATTAAATACATGCGTAGATCGAAACAGATTCCCATTTACAGTCAAATTTTCATAAATAAATACTTATCTCGAGACATTATGAAGTGAAATTACATTATTATACATAAATATGTAAGCCTCCAACCACCTCCTATCACCTTCCAGTCCTTCAACCAATATGCTTTAGATAAAAGTTAATGTTACAATACAATGCTTGCAATAATAGAGTAGGTACGTGTTCAACGATCGTGTTATTTATTGCAAATTTTACATTTTGGCACAAAAGTTACAATAGAAAGTCTTTAATTTGTTTCAATACTTTAAAAAATCAGTTTATGTTTATATTTGTGCATGATGACAATGACGCAAATCGTTGCATATTTTGTTCTTCAACAACAAAAACATTTTTTTTGTTTTGTATTCGTTACACATGTGCCTCGGTACTTTATGTACTGCATGCATACATATTCAATTATAACATTATTGTAAATTCACTAAATAAGTACACCTCGCTATATAAAAATGAGCTTCATTTTATTTGATTAAGAAATCAACCAATCTCTTGAGTTCGTTACAAAAGCAATTAAAACACTTAACTAAAAGTTGAATATAAAAATTGTATAGTTAATATAAATAATTACTATGCACCAGGCATCTGCTGATAAAGCAATTTTATCTAATCTCTACTCTATTCACAGTCTAATAAAAAGTAGTAGCAGACGTGTCCCTTTTACTGCACATTGTGATACTCGACCACAGGTTTAGTAGCGCGGTTAAGTTTCTCGGCCTTCTGACCCGATATCGTATGAAATGACAAACTCATAATTTTGAGATCCATAAAGGTGCGAGCGTGACAGCTAACTGAACTTGGTTCCGATCATCGCCACACTTTCACTGCACTAACGCTAACTATTTTAGAGTTTTCTGTAAAACTGTCAGCTTAAACCCATTCACTGGTTCACTATTTTTAAGTATCACATTGTCCGTCTTTTTCTTTTCGCATTCAACGACAATATAACGTATTTACTGCCAGCTCGAGCACTATACAAACTCATTTGTACCGGGCGTGTTGAGAGGTTCTTGAGCCTGAAAAGAAAAAAAAAAGTAAATGATAATCAACATGCTTTTGTCTTAGTGAATTGTACTTATGCTTTTCTAAACAGCCAACGTGTACACGCAAAAGAAATGAAGTGGCACTATTATACCTAATTATTAACCTTTGTGTATTTATCAACGTCACAACTGTCACAAGTGAATTGCTACAATTTAAAATCGGTATATTCCTCTCGGCAATAGATTTTTTTTTCGCGATTGCATGGTGACTGTTTGTTTAGTGATGTCGACAAATACCAAGTTTGTGTTCTACAGTCAACTTACCAATAATTAATAGCCCTCGAATGTTTTAGCATGTAAAACAAAATTTTCGGCAGTAAAATATTATCAGATAATTAAAGCAGGCAGAATAAAAATATACTGGCAATCTCAAAGGGACTATTTACAGCATTAATATCTACCTATAATTTAATACCAATAATTTGGCAGCTATGATTTAATACTGATGCGGTAAAAATGTTGGCACAATCATTTGCCCTTAATTATAATATCTAAACGAAAAATATCTTGTTTTACAAATTCCTTAAAACATGTCCTAGTAAACGTAACTAAGTACATCGAGTTTAAAATGTCTTAGGCAGACCTTACACCTAACTAATATTAACACTATGCATTATCTTGTTATTTACAACACTATTTCTTTTGGCCAAGTCGAGTTGGGGTCATATCATATCATTGTTAAGTATTATTTAAGAAATCGAATTGATGTTTTCAAAAATAAAATTCTTTAATTATTAAAATCTTGAAATTTTAGTTCTAAATTAGGGTCAGTGACCTAAAACACCCACTTATATTAATTGGCTCCTAAGGAGGGCAGTGCGGAGTTTTCGCGACTTATCTTAGGCTGTTCTGTATGTTAAGCGTACATTCCATAGCAGTTAGCGCTCTCACCTCCTCTCCCACGGTGCTGGGGTACAGCTTGCTGCCGGGCGCGTACCCATTCTTCTCGAGCGCGAATTGGTCCTCGGTGGTCTTGCGGTACACGGGGTTGTCAAAGTTCATAGACGTGACGTTGCGGTGCACGTAGTGCCGGTACATCACCACAGCAATCTAGAAAACAATTCAATTAACATTAATTTATTTCCACTTTAGACGAAAGTTCGAGAATCCAATTGAATGGTTTGTTTGCCGAAGGTTAACTGTTACTGCACTCGTCGTCTTTTTAAACCGATTGTATCTAATGATGCGGTTCGTTGTGATGTAATCGAAAACTATCAACTTCAATTAATTCATTGACAAACCAATTCCGCTAATTACGTTATATGTATTTATTATCGAGAAAACTATCTACAATCAACATCCGTTGAAAGTGGATGACGCCGTCTAAAGATTCCGCTGTTTACTTGCGAGTTGCGACTACAATTAGTAGGAATTCGATTCATTAGCGCAATCAAAAACCAATCAATATATTACTTATCTACAATCAAGAGCCTTGATGTATCCAGTTATTTTCCTTAAGATTAATATCGACTCACTATCTAGATATCTTCCTTTATCTTTTTGCAATATATTGCCCGATATATTTGCAATGATAGTTTTAAAAACACGCCTATTTCAGTCTTGGTCATGAACAATCCCATTACTACGAAGTGAACAATCGCAAGTCGAACGATAGAAGGGCTTCCGGAAAGCAATCTAAATCCCATAACAAACCGACCTCATTTCTCGGCAATACAACACTAATGGTGTCACACGACACCTAAATATGCTAGGTACGCGTGCATTCAGGCGAATATATGTACGAGTAGGTATGTGTAGCACGATCATTGTAAAGTAACAGTTGGTTTATACTGAATTATTAGAAAATTCGGAGATTAGATCTTTAATTGCAAATAAGATCGTTCAGAGTCGGCGAATATACAAACAAATCAGACTACCTGGTCTACACAAATCATTAGACATGCCAAATCTCCTCAAATCAGATACTTAATGATTCATTCTTCAAAAAAAAGCGAACGTCAGCAATGAGACAGTTCTTCCGCAATCGTACCACAATAGCTATCTGCGGCATTTTACAGCCAATACCTGCGTCTTTAAACCGGTTAAACTTTATATCGCTTTTTTGTCTCAAAAGTTTTGCAACGGCCTTGTTAATTTGTTTTGTAGGTCCAATGGAAAAGGAGGAAGAACGTGAAGTTTATTTAATCACAATATCAATTTCTGCATTTTACAATACATGTGCAACATGGTCGTGGATTTCTTATCAACCTTTTATTGTTACGTTATCTGCTAAACTGGGTTTACTTTCACTTTTGACGACTGATTTACACGACAATCATTCAGAACGTGAGAAAAATAATCATGAAACAATGGATTTTCATGTATCACTAGTTTTTGGAATCGTGAGAATCGTTATTTAGTAGTCTTTACTTAATCTCTAGTTATGTAAGAGAACTGTCAGTTTTTTAGGTTAGTTTGTAGACGAATTAAGTAGATACTTAATCTACTAGTGAAACTTAAGTAAAACTGTTTTAAAATTATAAGCATCAGACCAGCTAATAATACTCGTAATCAGCTTGATCCGTTTCCGCAAAAAAACACCTAATGCGCCAATATCAAAACCGCGCCGATTGAAAAGAAAACTATAAGTATGATTATTTTTTCTGGCGGTAATTTCTGCGAGAACTTATTATATTGAAAGAAAGAAGATGTATTTATTGACAACTTACCAATGCTGCTAATATGATGACTCCTGAGATTACAGCAACAACTATTCCGGCGATGACGCCTGCGTCGCGGCCGTTGTTTGAGATTCCTGGGTCAGATTTAGGTATTTCTGGCACATCTGGAATTACATAAAAACCGATCGTTAGGAAAATATCTCATTTTTGCGACTCCCTTGATATCTCCCATGAATGTTATGTTTAGGTAGGTATAGAAAATTATTGAAGTTATGCCTCAAATTGGTATACATTTGGATAATAAGATTACAAAGATAAACACGTACTGGAATTGGAAATATCAAAGGAATGTAATGTAAGTATTTGACACTGTAATTCTTCGGCAGGTACGTTTAGTTTTGCGTTTTTAAGGAAAAACGACATGTGTTTTCTGGCATTGTTCTAATACCGAAAAAACTGCTTTTACTGACATTGTCACCTAACAAACTTTTTCTAAGTCGAAGTTAATAGACACGATGATATATTTTGTTTAAAAAAATCACAGGTGCCTTAATTTTTAATTTCAAAAACAGCGTAGGTAATGTATTTATTGCCCATTCTAATTTTGAGATTATTAACGCACGGCTTTTGAAACTAAACATACCTGCTTGTGGTCTAAAATAACCACCACCAGAGAATAAGCGTTAATCACAAACATGAAAAGATCGAAAGTTAAGTAAGGACAAGCGGATGTGTTTGTTTAATTTGCTTGCTTGCACATTCTAAGTGCTTATGTCAACAAAACGTAGGAAGTTTTGCTAAATTTTAATAATCACTAACAAGTTCAATGTCAACCGATCAGGTATTTGACCCAAAATAAACAAACGCCGTCAGCTCACGAATTATACATAGAAAAGTTTTGTATTCGCCAATAATACAAAACTTAACTTAATAATCGTAATTAATTCGGATATGGTGATACTGATATCTTTATAGATGCACCTATATTTCTACTCAAAATCAATACACACATTTTATTAAACACATAAGTATTGCGTGGGTTTTTCACACCGGTTTAAACTAGACTAATCTATTTAGGATCCTTTTGCTGCTGTCAATGGAACGTGCCAACTGTTACTCAAATATACTAACCTAGTTTAAATGTATGGTAACTTCTGCACACGGTATTATTGTTACAAAGGGGATTCAAAGAAAACAAAAGAGGACAGGAAGGACAGGTATTGTCGTAGAGTTGTGGATGCCAATAATGCACAACAAAACCCTGTACAATGAATGGAATTACCGCTGGTAATGATCCCACTAGTTGATAAATCATTGTTACATCCTTTCATGAATGTCGTTGTTTCATTTAAAATAATTTGAATATACCCAGTAAAGTTTTATGTTTTTTGCGTGTGCAATTATTGTTAGTTAAATACCTAATGTTTTTTAGTTTTAGCATTATGTAATCCGTGTAAATATGCAACATGCACCCAGTTCAAGTAATCTGTGTGTCTTCCCAGCTAGAAAAACCCCGTTATATTATGATTATATGTAAAACAATATTATACATTACCCAATGCGTTAAAATTTTTCACAGCCTCTGGTAAAAAATTGAGACTTAGTCCGTCGTAATTGTAATGTAATTCTTTGGTGGGTTCGTCGGTGGTGTCCGGTATTCTCGACAGAGCGATGTCTCTCAAGAAGAGGTCTAGGTAAGGTTGATTCTTCTCTTCCAACTGTTCTTTATCGCTCTCCCAATACACCTTCATTGGCTCGCCGTCTGCGTCGACAGATGGTAAACTCGGTTCCTCTGGAGGTTCAGTAGTGTCCTCGCTTTTGGCGTAGTCACGAACTAGCTTCAAGAGAAGGCCTGATAGCCCTTCCCTTTTTGAATTCACCATATGTGTTAACAGACTTCTTTAATGCACATTCAAAGCTGTTCATCAGCTTGGTAACTAGGCGTTTGGCATTCCCTGTAAATTTAGGAATCCTATGTTGAAGACACACAGATATCTTTTAAACATTCACAGTGAACCGTGTTAGTGAATAGCGATGAATGTTAATATGATGGTTCCTGCGCCCTAATTTAAATGTAATTTTATCTTATCGAAAGCGATGGCAATGATAAAACCCATTCAGGAACGTAATCCGCGACAGAAATCGTGGCATTCAATCCAATTAATCATTAAAAAATTCAAGAGAAAATCCGATTGCGCAGACACATTTAACTATAGGTAACACTATTTCACATTCACTTTCATTAACATATTCGTCGATATAACCTCAAATGCCACAAATTCTGTTCACTTCAAGGAGCAGTAAGGTAAAGACAGAAGGAACTGGTTTAAAGAAACTGGATGGCCGGTTAAAATACTCACTGGTTACAGGTTTTTCCTCTACAATATTTTCATTTGAACCTTTCGGTTTTTGCACCTCCACTTCTGGGTTAACCGAATCTGTAGATGTATTATAAATTAAACTTAACAAATGCTTGCAGGTTATGTTTATGTTTGTTGAAGTGACAAGTTTGAGGGTAATTGAACTTTTGATAGAATAGAGCGATATATAGAGTGCAACGAGGAGCGCGCGACCACTGCTCTCGGCGACTGATGCAAAAATGCCAAGTGTGCCGCCGCCGACCGCGCCGCGCCTCCTAAACTCGCCAACGTTCCGTCAATTTAACCGAGTGCGATCCGGCTCACACTCACTACAGCTGTCTAGGTTAATCGAACGGTTACGAACGTTTTTGGTTGTATTTATCCAAAAATAGAATTTATTTATTTTACAATACATAACTATATTTGCGCAAATCCCTAAGGATCTATCCCTTAAGGCAGTTTATGGTACGTTAACTGTAATTTTGTAATAATATACCCTTAGGTCACTGACTGACTGACTGTTAACGACTTAATGTTAACTATGCCCTTAATAAAATTTATAAACTAAAACGGTAACGATATAAAAGGTCCGAAATTGGTCTAGTCGTAGCTGACGAAAGTACGAAGGTAGTGTTCCAAAAATACTATTAAGTTAAGCAGCAGTATTCAATAGATAATGAATAAACTATTCAGGGACCAAAAAGTAAATACAGTCCGCAGCAAAAATTTCTAAGCGAGTAAGAGCGTGTGCACGTGCAGGTCCCTTTACTTTGACCAAGTACTACTAGTTTCTTCGATTTAATTTACCACACGTCACTTATCTCATAGCTGTTTCTAGTTTTACATCAATTGTAATCAGATAACGTTTGTTATCCAGTACAAAAGGATACTTTTAGAAGGATAATAAAATAAATTACATAATTATGTTTAAACATCTATTAATTTTGAATCGGTGTTACTGTTGAAAAAAAATGCAGGTTACTTTTAATTGTTAAGCCTTATAAGTAAATCTACGTAGCAGAAACGAGCCTGCCAAACTACAGTACAGTGTAATAAAATGATGTAATAAAGAGACATAGTTAGCAAGGCCGCTAGCGCCGGGCCGGATCGCGTCCGAATTGACTAAACGAAAGGTGGCGTGATGTCGTGACGTCACCTCACCTTATTCACTACCCAGCCATTGAGCTTGGGCAACGTATTGCTTTTTGAATTTCGATAGCAGGGTGTCGTACGGCGTTTAGGCAAGGTCGCTTTATGTATCACTGACTGAATGACAATTAATAGTTGATAAGCAATACATAAAAGCAATTAAAATTTGCAAATATGTACTTATAAGATAATTTCATGAATTAGTGATAATACAAAAAAAAAATGCTGTAAAAATGATAAAAACATATTATTTTATACGTAAGATAGAAAATTTACTCAGTTAAACTCGGTTTTAAGTGCCTATTGCCTATGTATATGTTGCGTTGCGTTTTTTGTTATACAATACACTGGGCCGAGAGCGGTCTGTTTGTTTACTACCTAATACGGAAACGGAAGACAAATACCCTTTTTCCCCACTTGTAGTCGCCATAAGTATACTCGAGCGTGCTAATATAGTACGTATTGAACGTGTTGGCAGATGTATGTAGTATGCTATAAATAGTGCATTAACTATAACGCCTGTGGCTTCTCGAACGAAATTAAATTCCACCGTCGTCGTATGTCTTTTTGAATTTTTTCCACGGCTATAAATAGGCTGGGTAATTTCCCATCATGGGCAACAGAGTCTAAAACGACTTAAGTTATGTGAATTGGTATTCCAGTAGGTATACCTAAATGATTGTTTTTAAAGCACAATTTCCCTTTAACAGTTTAACCGCAAGTCTTCTGTAGTACTTAAGTGTAATTAGGTAGATGTTCCAAAGCCCTTTTATATTACGGTAGTTAATCGGCAGACAGGTGAAGATCGATGGTGTAGATCTATGCGTGTCCCTACGCGTGTATCATAATAAAATGATCGTGCCTTGACGATGACATTGCCTTGGCAACTAGCAGGCACTGCATCTTCAAATAGTGCTTGCGTAATTTGTGTTTGTTGCCATGTGTAAAAGCCTTATTAAGGTTTTGAGGGTGTTTGTTTGTTCAGATGTGAAAATATGATAGTTTCTATCGGTTAAATGAAACGTACATATTAGGCAATTACTGCGTTAAAAATTATTGCGATGCTGCATTTGACTATTGACAAGTGATTTTGGATTTCACGGGCCTATAAATCCCGGTCTTTTGATAGTCTTGCGTGGGGATACAGATCTAACACTTTGGAGAGCTTTAATGTCATGATTCATTATATGATTATTATTACCCATTAATTAAATTAAAGTTCATTCGGTTCGCAATATATTTTACTCGACTAAATATTACACTTAATCTTGGTTAATTAAATAATTACAGGCAAAAGCTGTACACAAGTCAGACCTCTGACCACAGGAATCCCCGATATCGTAATCTCCGCGAGATTGCGAAAACAATTAATGTTATTTGTATTAAACAAATAGCTTAAAGCGTTATCAATGTTATGACTCAATCTGTATTGATTCGTTATTATTGGAATCACCTTTTCACTGCTCACTTTCATTTTAACTATCCACTTAAGAATAATTAATCTGATGATTACAAACACTCTAAATATAATTATAGGTATGATGATTCATCACACAATATTATTTATAGTATTTAGACAAGTAAACAAATATACCATGGAAATTTGATACCATGTGTTGATTTAGCTTATCTCTTACCGTTTCAGATTTCCAGGTAATGCCCATCTGTCATATCCGTATTTCTTAACCTAATTTTATATAAATATTCTTCGAAAACAATTTACATGTTATTTTTATAAACTTCAATGCTTCCTTTATTAGGTAGGTATTACCTATCTAAATAGCATCGGCCTCTTTCATAGGCACTTACTTAGTAGGCATCTATTATATTGGATTCGATTGTTACTCGATTATTGCGACTTCCGAGAAAGTTCATTCACTTCTGTGGCAAGTGAGAAAAATGCTGTTGACTACTGCCAAGTGTAATGAAAATTAAAGGCCTAAACTGATATAGACGATGTTATATTTAAAAAAGGATCATGTATTATTTTAACTGGCTATCTTGAATTTACATACATACATATAATCACGCCTATTTCCCGGAGGGGTAGGCAGAGACCACGGATTTCCACTTGCTACGATCCTGACATACCTCTTTCGCTTCCTTCACTTTCATAACATTCCTCATACACGCTCGTCGGTTTAGGGTGTTCTTGACCTGGCCTTTCTTCAGGATTTCCCCGATCTGATTAGATGATTGAATTTGACGATATTAAACGAAAGCACGGGTTTACCTATGTACTTAATAAAATCTTTATGAAAATCTTGATCTTCTTTTATCTGTCTGCTCTTATGAATGGAGCTTTGTCGTCTGCACATGTACATTGATAAAAAGTAAAATGACTGTTCTGTGTATCAATACCTATTCATAAAAGGAGATTGTACAAAATCACGTATTAAATATCAATTGAAATAGTGACATCAGAAACGAACACATGAACCGTTGTATTAGATGGAATCATTATGAGCAAGTATGATTCGGTGGAAACCTACAACACGCAATGACACAGCGTCGAAAAAATATCGTACGATGTGTCGTCATCCGATGACGCGCCGCGACGGGGTGGGTACGCAGATGATTAATTTATCTTGATACGATATTTTTAACACCTGTCTCGACTTAATCAATTGCAATCGGAAATACTATCGTATTTCCAGTAATTACTGCTGATATGGCCTATCAGCGAACTACTACGCTTTTAAAAACGCCGATTTGTTTTGTTTATATCTCAGGTACCTAAACATTGGCACACATGTAAATTCCCACTACTCTAGTAAGCAATAGTTTTATAGAACACTACTTACCTACTTTTTAAAGTCATTTGTCCACTATCGCAGCAAAATATTCACCTCAAGAGTTATGGCGGCGCGTTTACAATTATTCTGATTTCTGATTTTAAACGTTACTTATTTATGAAAACCCCAATGAGTTAACCCTTTCCCGCATACAAAGCCATAATTACATTCAACTTTATTTACAGCTATTAAAGTTCAAATTTAAGTAAATATATTTTATAACATGAAATAACGGATTAAGAAATTTTACATAATTAGTCAATGCTGACGAGTAACTAACAATGCATGTCAGTGGTTAAAAACCGCATAAGAACTACATGAATTCCTAAAATTCCAATTAACACATACGGTGGTCCCCGATGTAATTTTTATTACAAGCTTTATAGGTTCCATTACTTCATCAGACTGCTTTTAGGATTTCGTACAAAGGGAAAAAATGGAACCTATATAGGATCACTCGTCTATGTCCGTCCATCTGTCATAACCAATTTCTTTCAAAACTAATACTGGACCAATGGGGTTGAAATTTACCTACACGTACACAGTACACATTATGTATGTCTGTGACCTAAATACAGAAGTGTAACGTCAATAAATATATTATATACAAGGGGGGTAAATTACGATGATGTACGGAACCCTTAGGATCTTAGTCCGACTAGCACATGCCGCTGTTTTTAATTTAGGATATTGGTAGCAATAGAGCATAGGTATAGCAACAACGATATGGCCATCAGCAGGAATTTACCCTTTACCTACACGCCAACTACCTACAGTCAATAAGCATATTGATTCGGTTTCATCAATCAAGGCAGAAATGCCAATGACAATAACGCTAGATGTATTTATTGACCTTCAGTCAATTGAACAAAATTTGACATACGTCATTTTCTACTTATGTCACGCCTCTATGTCCTAGATCATTCTTCTAGTACCTTCTTTTCGGGAGTTCTCTAGAAATCGCTTGTAATGAGCTTAGGAGTATGTCGATGAACTTACACATTTACTACCAACGTTTTCGTAGCGCTACGCTCATAGCCGATCCCAGCGTTTTCCCGCTTTGTAGAGAAAAGCTACTACGAACAGAGAACCCGCCGAGCGGGTTCCCGGCACTCAATGTGTTAAGAATAGGAATCATTTCACTTGTACTGTTTGCGTGCCAGTTTTGAGGTTTTTACAGGTGAAGGAGAGAGGCTAAAATCAACGCTTTGCACCAAGCGCGAGACCGTGAGGGCAAAAGGGAGCCCCTTAGAATCTAGAACTTGTAAGTAGATGATATTTAAATCCTTCTTTATTAGTACATTTACACTCCTTTGGGACACCGGGTGTCATGAGATATATATATAGCCGTGTGCAACCTTTAGTTTAATTTTGTCCAAGGATTTTTATTCGTTCGCATGGTTTCCTTTCTTGAACGAAAGGGAGTTCATATTTTCTCGTTACATTATGTGAGCTCCATAACCACTCACATGCTTTTGGCAACTGTAGTTGTCAGCTGTCACACTTATTAAAAAAAAAAATAGAGGTCACTGAAAAATATCAATCATGTGACTGGATAATACAATTTCTAGGTTCGTTTTCACATCTGCTTTCTGGTAAATACCTATATTTTAAAAATATTAAAAACTATAATCCGTTTTATGTGTGATTTATTTGTTCATGTTATTTTATTACATGTCTCAATTTCATATCGAGCTAGTCGAGACTGTATTGAAGTTCATTGTTTTCAATTTTCCATAAAACTCACGCATCATGGAAAAACAACAGATGTACCTACGAGAAAAACACCTGCGCATGTTTGCACATGCCTGATTATGGCGCTATTCTGTTGTAATTGGTAATACACCACAATAAAGTCTAATTTAGCTTGGCAAGGTGTGATATGTCACATAATTCACACCATGATTACCATGAACTTCCGTTGCGTTTAAGGAATGTGTGTATGTTGTATTATCTGCGGAATATTTTATTATCCGTGAATCCTTGCTATTTTCGTAGAAACGCCGCTACTGAGTTCAGCTTTGTTATAAAGTTGTTTGTATTTAAGGTTTGAACTAATGGTAAAGAAAGTATTTTTTTAATCTTTATTTTGTGACTGCAAAGAGAGATAAAATTATACGTATTGAAATTTTGGCTATTTCTTTTTTTTTTAGCAGGAATGAATCTTCGTATGCTTCGCCGGCCCTAAATTGTTCCCAAGTTCAATAACACTTGGCGTTGTCTTAGAAACCACCAACATATACGTAAAGTATCCGTGACAGTAAACCGCTGACGCGCTGTTTTCCCAAAATTACTAAAAATCAAGTTATAGTATCCAAAATAATAATTGGAGTCAATTATTACTTTGGAATCGGTCACTTAGGTTTCAATACAGTGACAAGAAAAACAAACGGCGTCTATAATCTAAACGAAGGAAAAAAACTACTATTAAATAAACATTAATTATCTTACCAAGAACATAAAATAACATAGTAGGGATATAATAAAATATGGTGTGTCCACCCACCTGGGTATACCTACTAGGTTTTAGACACATATATGGTTAAGTACTTACTCATGTACAAAACTGTTGGATCCTATTCGCTCTATAAACGAATTGTATATATACCTAGCTACCCACAGAAATATAGGTAGGTATCTATATTATGCTTAAAAATTAAATTATGAAATTGTCATGTTTCGTTAGCATGACATATTAAACTCATGTACCTATAGGTAGGTAATAAAAAACACGTCTGTTGAAAAAGAAGAGTTTGATCAAAGTTATTCTATCATCATTATTATGTTATCAATTCGTTGACGTAAAATAGCATGATCCCCTAAACAGATTATAAAGAAATCATCAGCAATAACAACATGATTGTCCAATTTTTTAATAGGTAGTTCTCATAAAGTTGCCTAGGTACTTCTGAGACTACCATAATAAGTACTTATGTAAATGCACCGCAAGAGCCGATACGTTGCAATTTTAAAAACTTTGCGTTTATCTTTTATTACAGGTCACTTAAACTCAGATGTATTTAGTTTTAATTTACCATAGAATTGATTTAAGAATTTTGATAAGTATCGAAAGATCCCCTTGTTCTCAGAGTTTCTGTCAATTAACCAGCAACTGGCTCTTTGTTATTTATACATACTACCATTATGTTACGTAAGTATAGCTGTTGGTTAAGGTTGTAATAAACCATTAACAATGAATTCATTACGGTCTTCAAGTGCCCACCATCTCGTCCCTCCAGCATCTTTGTTGAAGTCTGCCGCGACGCTGTTCTAGTTTTTACGAACTTTACGATTAGCTAGCCTTCTTTTTTCATAACTTGTTTTGCCCATAGTGCATCTAGCAGTCCTACGCTATCAAGATTACGTCGGCTTTTTTGAGCTCTAAGAGATGGAATTCCTAATACAGATCGCCAGTTTAAGTAGTCAGGACAGGATAGACTTCTTTTGATACTTTAGCAAGAATGAAAAGAGAAAAGTTTTGTAACTTTTTCTGTGTCGAGTTAGCTGTCAAACACAATATAAGTACATACGCTCAATTCAAGCTCAAAGCGAATTAAAAATTCGTACCTACGTCCGAAAAATCGTCTTGACGTTGACTTGCTATTCAAGCATTTCAGTTCTTTTTCAGTCACTCTAAATAATAATAAAAAAAAACAATTTTAAGTTTAAACCCTTGGAACTCTAGGGGTTAATAAACATTAAAATTATACTCACTATCTTCGACGCACATCTGGTCGTCGGGCAGCAAGCGCAGCCCGTTGGGGCAAGCGCAGGAGACGCGCGGCGAGTGCGGGCCTATCCGCGGCGCCGGCAGGCACAGGTGCGAGCAGTGTCCGTTCACCGCCGCGCAGTGGTTCACGCCATCTGGCTGCCGGTACGGGTGGTACACGTGGATCACCATCGGGTTTTGGAGCTGGAAATATATGATTTCTTAGAGTTGCCGACAAGCTAAAGAAAAACAGGGAATAGATTGACATCCCATGAAATGATAATGATGATGTCCTCCCAGACGTATCCGTCGACGGCGACATCCTGACAAATTAAAAAGGGTCTTAACTATTACGTGCATGGGCGCGAGCGTGGCTCGCAAATCCAAATTTGGTCTTGAAAGTGCGGCAACACAAAACACAGTAAAGCTGCCCAGACGCGTTGTATTTGTAGTTGTAGGAGGGTTTGGGCCGAGTTTTTCGGAGCTGGCGTTTGGCGTCAAGATCTTCAAGTCGGGTGTGTTCGAAGTTATCAAGACCCGTATTGACAGCAGTTCGCCAATCCGATCTCCGAGATGCAAGCTCCTCCCACGACTCGCATGATATGCCGGTGGCCAAAAGGTGGCGTTTTAAGACATCCCTGTAGCGTAGGTACTGCCCACCAGCCTTGCGTTTACCTGAGGCTAGCTCAGAGTAAAATACTGCTTTGGGCAGTCTCGATGGTGCCATACGTACAAGGTGTCCACACCAACGCAATTGGGCTTTTATGAGCAGACATGATATGAACATAACACATTGAAAACCATCATATAGATCACTATCAAGTGACAATCTATAGAGCCAGAGACAGGACGTAAGAAGGTCTAAAGGTCCAACGCCACACAAAAATGCAGCAAATAAATTTATGTTGGACAAAGATGTAGCGTTTCTGACGAAGACTGTTTAAATCGAGCAATGTAGATATATAATAAATGAATTGGCCATTGGGAATAATAAATGTCAAGTAATATATAGATACACTGAGAGAAAAATCATCACCAGGAATTAATAAACAGTTCTGTGCTGGGGGAAAAAATGAAGTTTTAGTAGTAATCATGGAAGTTTCACTATTTCTGTAAAATTTATTTATTTCTACAAACAGCTCAGTAATACTAAATCTAATTTCAGCAAACAGACTTTAGTAAATGGAGCATTAAACAAAGTTCAGTATTTGTTACAATCCATTTTTATTACTACTAAAATTCTCCGATTTTTACTAGTACAGTTTGTGATTTTTGGAAAAAAGCATCTGTGATTTCAAGTTATGATTTTAGTAAACGTCTCACTTACATAGTTTTGTAATATCTAAAAAACGAGTTCGCGGGAATAACACTACCCCATTTAAAATAACAATTCAGTTGTTACTATAGCGACATTACAAAGTTTACTGGTATTTAGTAGATAGACTTGTTGTGTTTATGTTCATTGTTGTACCAATCACTAAACGAGTTTTGTAATACCAACACAGCCAAACGAATGTTAGTGATTTTAGTAAAATGTACTACTTGTTACGTTCATTTGGTTAGAGTTAGTATTGTGTCGGATGTCGGGCGGGCGTGTCTCGTGTCTTCTTTGTTTAAAACATACTTAAGTTAAATAATAAATTTAGGATATATTGTGGGCCATGGACATATTAACCCGCGACCTACTGTGTAGTTGGGGTCTACAGGAATATATTGTTCTGCAACTTCGAGCTAGCTGTTGTTATTCTAGTGATAATGACATCATAGGTAAATCTAAACTGTTTGCAATTCCAACCTCCCTAGCACAGGTGCGCCGCGAGAGCATGTTGCGCGCGTAATAACTACTAGTCTCTTTCTGACTGTATGAATAAGAAAGGAATGGGTAGAATATCTCGACAGGCTTTTATAGTGCCTCTTTAGTACAGAGATATACTACCAAATGCTTTTTTATTCATACAGACAGAAATAGAGACGGGTAGCTACCACGCGCGCGACATGCTCTCGCGGCGCCCGTTTGCTAGGGGCGGAGGAATTGTAAACAGTTTAGTTTTTGCCTGTGACGTCATTATCTCTAGAATAACAACAGCTAGCTTGGAATCGCAGTACAGTTTAGTAAAACCTATGGCGTCATCGTCTCCGATATTGCTAAAGCACGCTTAGAATTACAAAACGGTTAGTTTTCACCCATGACGTCATCACCTCCGATATTGCTAAAGCACCTCTCGGAATAACAAAACCAAATTTCTGAAATTACTCTAGCATACTTCAAATTACAAATATAGAAGTTGTATTTCCTACTAAATGGAAATTGCAAAAGTCAATTTGTTCCTATTAGTTGACTCTCCTTGTCCCCGGATTAAGTTTTATTTTTGTAATTCTAAGTGTGTTTTTGTTAGTTTTTTGTCTCAGTGTAAAATAAACTTATAAGTGTTGAATAATAATGAATAGAATCAGGCGTTACTTTGCGGAAATCCATATCGATTAATACCAAAATCTTTGCTTATCCGCGAAAAGATAACGTGCTAGTCAATCAGTGCTAACCCTATACCGATACGATTGTTAATGGTAATTATAAGTGCCACTAACAATTTATAATCGTTGTCCGATTTACGAGAACTTCTCCAGCCCGTCATGTACCGCAAAGTAGCAATGCTATTTTCTAATAGCGTACAAACATGGTCAGTAAGAAGCTTTCACTTTTCCTTTGCTGTTGCAATGCATTTTATATGGGATAGATATCTATCTATCCCTATTTACACTTTGAGCTGTGGCAAAAAGTCGAACTAGGAATATAGGTACTTATAAATATAATGATTACCAACCCCGGATTTAACATAAAAATTTTAGGTGCGGCCAACAAGACGGTGCTTGTATTTATTAAAAAAAACTATGTCCCCTCTAGTGTCACAAAGGTGGTTTTAAAAGGCGAAAAATGTAAATCCCTATAACTATTTTTTTCGTCAAGTTGTAGGCTCGATGAAGAGAAGCGACGTATTATGCAAGTTGTCCAAGTCGGCCCAGTAGAAAAAAGGAATTTCTCGAACTACATAATACGTCGCTTCTCTTCATTTTGTCACCTTCGAAGTTTAGAAGTTTGGCTCCACAGTTCATGTGTATGTTTAAAAAGCGAACGAAATGAACGTGACTCGAACTTGGTGATGGAGAACGGATGACAAAGCACGTTAAGTTTTGAGACCTGACCCTACAGTTCATGCGTACTTACGCATCAGGTCTCAGAGTCAGGTACGACTTCGTACAAAAAGCGAACTTACAGTGTGCGTAGAAGTGATAGCCTCAATATCCTTTCCGTTGAACTTGTTGGCGCGGTACACAGCGGCCTTGTCCCAGTCGGTCCAGTACACCCAGTCCTCGAACGTGGTGATGGAGAAGGGGTGGCGCAGCACGTCGGTAGAGTACAGCACCACACGCCGCGCGCTGCCGTCGTAGTTGCAAGACGAGATTGTGCTCATTTTTGCGTCAACCTGTGGAAATGTATAAAATGTTAATTGGTTTTAAATTGTCTTCTATCTTGTTTTAGTCACGCTGTCGATAATCATCGATTATCAATGTGAAAAAACCTCGCGTGATTTGTGCACAAGCCCTAACTGCCTTTTTGGTATGTATCCACCCACGTGTCTTGTTTACGTCCTTCTCATGATATTGTCAATGTCATGTGGCTAAAATATATTATCTTGCTCAGGCTAGAATCTATAGTTTTATTACTACTGGCATTAAGTTCGACTTTAGTACACTTTGGCCCCACTCCGTCCAGTACATCTTGTGTCCATCGGAATACTTACCCAGTACACGCGTTTCCGTACAAGATCCAAGGTAAGTCCGTTGGGCCACTTGACGTCGTAGGACACGATGGTCTGCCGGTGCGAGCCGTCCATGCCGGCGCGTTCGATCTTGGGCACCTGGCCCCAGTCCGTCCAGTACATCCACCTGTATCCAATTATTGTTATTACAATAAACTTTGGCACCATAATGGCCCTACAAAAGAAGTAGGTATGTATCTTGATTACAACCATTACCTATAGCTTTACCACGAGTTATAGTTCGTTTTTTTAGCATTAGAAAGAAGGTAAGCGATCTTGACATGTCTTTTAATTGAAAAACGCTTTTTAAAAATCAGTAACTATTACTTATGAAAGCAGAAGAATATAAATGATCGTATTAGATTCATAATTGTTACATATTTGCCGTGCCTTATTTTTAAAACGTGTTTTTCAATTAAAAGACATGTCATGATTGTTTACCTTTTTTCTAATCCTAAAAAAACGAACTATAGTCACTAACATATTTGCTAACGTCTGCTACTATAAGGCTACTAGGTACCTATACGATATTTGATGTGACATTTTTTTGTAAAGGTCCTCGGTCAATACTAAAACTAAATGCACAATTTCTAATTCTAGATTATACGAAAGACGTACGTAAACACAGAAACAAGGCAGCAAAAACTAACCAAATCAATAACCGGTTGAAAACATTTGGTATAAATTTTCCGCCACTATTTTATAAATAAATGAACAGTGTAATAAAAATAAATAACAGCCGTCTGGGCTACGTCTGCTTACTTAATAATATTTACATTATAATATTTCAACTGCACTGATTTCGTAATGCCGCATAAGACACCGATCAATCATGCAACGGGTATTGACATAATCTTTGTTTTATTCCGATAAAATGTTGCGAAATAAGCTGCGGGTGAGCATTATCACTTTTACCAATGTTGCCTATAGTCGTAAACCTCTTATCAACCCCAAAGGAGTTAAGAGGCTTGCAACTTTATGTGTTGATGCCTAATGTTGTAAGTCGTAATGTGCTTGACATAGAGTTATGACTTATGAGGTATGCGATTTTAGGTTAGGTATATTAATTATTGCTAATATAGATTTATACCGGCTGTGGCCTGTAATACGAGCAAAAAATTAAACTGTACTCCTCATACTGACCAACATTTCTTCAGCACCTTTTAAAAATAACTTGTGATTTGATTTTTAATACACTTTGAAGTTTATTATAACTATTATAAGACGCAATGTATTGCGAATTTTGTTATGTTTAAGGCGTGACAAGCAACGTCAATCACAATGATATGGCGTGGCGATGGCATCCATTGAAGATAATATTTATTTTGTATCAAAAATAGGGAGTCAAAATACTTCACAATTTTTAAAAGTTGTTGAACAAAAGTGTCACCGTTTGAGGAGTACAATCTATGTTTTAATTATTTGCTCGTGTTACAGGCCACACCCGGTATAGTGGTATTTCTTTATATTTAATAACTGAAAACGTAAATGTATTTATACCTAATTAGTTATTTGAATATTGTATCGTATGTGTCTTTAAATGTTTATATTTTAAATAACTAACAAGATGTAAAGCGTGTATTTAGTTCTAAGTTAAGCACATTTATTTTTGCTGCGATTGTTAACAGGTTAATAAAGATGTTACTGTTTATTAAATATAATTTCCTTAGTTCAGCTTTCGTTGGCCAGACCATTTTCGTTGGCCATTAGACCAGTAGGTACCAGTTACACTCGGATTTTATTAGGCGCCCCCCATGTAATGTAAGAGTACCTAAGCATTCTGCTTCTAATAATAACCACGGAAATGAAACGCAATTACAAAATACCGATATCAATGACTTCGCGCCGCAGGACTCTTAAAGCATGAGCTCGTTTACTTAGCACGTGTAGTATTTATCAAGTATGTATTTTAGCAACATGTATCTTTCATCAGTACCAATACTCACCCATCGAGAGGATTAAGCGCGATTGCCCTAGGCTCTTCAAGCCTGTCCCTAATCAGAATCTTCCTCATGTTGCCCTGCAGGTCCGACAGCTCGATGTGGTTCTTGCCAGTGTCCGTCCAGTACAGATGATTGTAGATCCAGTCGACGGCCAAACCGTCGGAGGTGATCAGCTGATCTCCGATGACGACGGTGCGTTGGCTGCCCTCGTCTATCGGCGCTCTGAAATTATGTCATCAAGGTGAGTACTTAGGTTTGCTGTACTCTATTTTAGGTTTGCTAGATGATAAGGCCACGGTTGCAAATAACTAGAAGTTCGCCCCGAAGTGAGAACTCGCGGTTCGCCAAAAAGATCAATTGACTGCAGTGCTACTTAGGCCCACTTGCACCATCCCAATAACCCGGGGATAAGCGGTTAAACCGTTAACCTAGTGTCATATTGTACTGGTAACCATGGCAACTCCAGGTTTAACCGGTTAACCCCGGGTTAGTGGAATGGTGTAAGTGGGTCTTAGTCGTCAAAGCAAAGGATCGAAAACCACATGCGATTTATTGCAAGATCTGTGGAGCCCTTAATTGATAAATTTAAGTCACCATAGAGATTAAAATAAACTGTATCTGTGGTAAGCCGTAATCTTTCTTGGCAAATGTCAAATACATATTATTATTATGTTTATTTTATTTCTCCTTTATCTTGCTATTTATTAAAATCTTAAATTAAAAAACAATATTATAAATGTGTAAACCGAGTACTTTCATTTGATACCAAACTCGACCATACTTTCTTGCAGTTAAAATGACCAGAACAGTAAGACCCCTCACAAATAGCTTTTTAGCATTTTAAGCTCTTCTAGCTCAATAACCTCTTAATCGAGCCTGCTCCAAATTTAATGACTAAAATATAATGCCCACAACTATACGTTCACCCAATTTAATTTAAATTAGATCAAATTTACTTAAGTTATTGTGTATCAAACTATCCTCTGATAGTTCAGCTTAAAAACATCGAAATGCCGGGACGTGACCCTAGCCAGCCGTGTTTTCCAAGTTGAATGTAAGAACTTCACTTCGCTTCGCTCGTTCGTTCGAATATAGAGTCCTTGTTAAATTTATACGCTTGGGAATCTTCGGCTAAGGATTACACACTACTTGTAAAATAAACAGACCACTACGAATATTCGTGACACAGGAGAATTTGAAACGACCGTAGTGTGTCTGCGAAGAATGCACCGAGGAATTTCGACGTAAAAGGCATGGTTGTTTTTTGCATCTGACTACGACAATTACGTTTAGGTATGACAAAATTGTTATGTACCTAATGATACAACTCTGTCATAATAATTACGAAGTATTTCGCGATCGTAAAGTTATGTAAACATTTAAATCCGTCATACGCTGCTTATCTCGGACCTAAGTCCCTTAATCGCGCGCTGTTCGTGACCTTAACCCAGACGGCTTCTAACGTCATTCGAAATGTGTAATAACTGGTTTGTGCAATTATCTTAGCGAAGGTCGTCTGCGACAGATAAACAACACAGCCTTTACCCGTCAAACTACAATTAGATTTAAAGTAATCTTAACCTTGTGACCGCTTGCATAAATTGCGTATGGAAAGCCGTGCCTTTAAATTTTGGTTCTAAAAAAATATTCTGCAAATATGTTTCCGTTTTTTTTAATTGCGCTAGTCCATATCTATGTAGCTTATCTAAAAAAAAACAAGTAGGTAACTTACTATCGCGTGGCACATTTTTTGGGAACCTGGCGGTCCAAGAGTTAATTTAAACGCGCCTCCGTAAAAGTTTGCAAATCGGATCCCAATAAAAAAACAGCCCTTATCTACTTCTAAACTTTTAATTCAAGAATTAGAATAGGTATGTTTAGTGAGACTTTGAAGATAGGTGTGCTTTAACCTTCTTAATTAAATTGGCTACCGCTTCTCTCGCAAAAAAAAGTAGTCATAAAAACAAAATACAACGGTAGACAAGTGTATCATTTACGATTGCAGGATTTACGAACGTCGGTTCATTGGCTTTTAGTATTTAGTAGACTGAACTATATTCATACTCACTTGTATATCTTTTCATCGTTGACGTCGCTCCAGAAGATCATTCCAGTCCTGAACACGTAATCCAGCGCTGTAGCCGATTTGGTATCGTTCACGATAGCGACCATCTCATGATGGTCTAAGCTGATCTTGCGAATGTCAAACCGCCTGGCGAACAGCAGAGACGGGTGGCCTTCCGTGGCCTTACAACGGGTCCTGTCTCGAGGGTCTCGCGCGTACCCGGAGTGACATTCACACTTAAAGGTACCCTTCTCGTTGATGCACATTTGGGAGCATGAGCCAGGGTCAGCGCACTCGTCGATATCTGTAACGAAGTCATGTGTTTAAGGTAGTAGGTAGGAGGTAAGGTCGGTTTAACATATTATCCAAACGTATTTTATAATGGTCGTTTTCATAATAGAAAATGTTCGAAGAGATAGTTCTGATCTGGAAACTCTCATCAATTTTTAGTAAGTGGTTGGGCAACAGCAGCAATTGTAGCTTACTTAGGTCGTCAATGCACATGATGTCGATTATTAAAAAGCGTTTTCCTTATATTTCGTAGTAGGTTCAAGTTCAATAAATAAAAAGTAGATATCATAATCCGAAACACACCTCTGGATGGACCCTGTGTACACATTTAATGATAAACGTATTGCGCATAACAACGCGTGGAATTACCCGATACACGTGTAGCGAAAATTTATTGATCAACTCAACACATTCATAATTGTCGAAACATTTCATAGTTTCGTTCCAAGTGGCACGAGTAATGAAAAGTTTATTAATCAAAAGTTGTAGTTCTGTTTTGTCGTGATATTCTGTTATGTATTTGACACGTCGTGTTGATTTGACCAATGAAATGGAATTTAACAACGGTTAATCCTACTTCCCACGATTATTTTGATGAACTCTCCATTTCACATCTATAAGCTTACCCAACCTTAAACTAAAAGGTACTATCTTATCTCTACGAAAGTTGTTAAGATATCTGTTATAAAGTTCACGTGTTGTTACGCCAAAATCTTAAAATTGACTTCAAATGGCTGGTACCAATATACATCGTTGTGTTGCTGCGGATAGGACGGCATGAAGGTCCTCTGGATGACAACAAATAGTATAATGACAAAAACAAACCTTCACAAGTCCTGTTGTCAATGAGCTTGTACCCCTTGTCGCAGTCACAGTAGTAGCCAACAGGCGTGTCGACGCACTTCTGCGTGCAACCCCCGTTGTTTTTGGCGCACTCGTTCTCCCCGCACCGGTCTCTGGGCTCGTCCTCGAAGTTGAGATAGTCTGGTTTCTTGTCGCAAACTTTGGAGAGACCTTTGGCATGCCTTGACCAACAAATATAAAAAAGAAACGAACCTTCACAAGTCCTGTTGTCAATGAGCTTGTACCCCTTGTCGCAGTCACAGTAGTAGCCAACAGGCGTGTCGACGCACTTCTGCGTGCAACCCCCGTTGTTCTTGGCGCACTCGTCCTCCCCGCACCGGTCTCTGGGCTCGTCCTCGAAGTTGGGACAGTCTGGTTTGTTGTCGCAAACTTTGGAGAGAGGTATGCACATGCCTCCGCCGCAGTCGAACTCCGTTTTCTTGTCGCATACGGTTTTTGGTTTTGCTGGAAAGGTAAAGTTTTGTTTTAAAACACATGTACAATATTGGTTCGCGGGAACTTCTTATTTTATCGAGTTAAAAAAAACTTCTTATACAAACGACGTAAGTACCGCAAAGATACGCCCTTTTGATTGTATGGCTTTTTGTATTGTAGGTATAAAGGAACGGAACCCTCCACTATGCGTGGTCCGACACGCACTTGGCCAGTTTTTGTCCAAAGGACAAAATCAAATCGAATTTTGAACTATAATGGAAATGGAAAAAAAGGTTCGAAATTCGAAACTGTAAAAATGACTCAGGGTCTTAGGAGGTAAGTACATAATTATAACTACAACAACAATACCTCAGGTATTATGAACCTACAATGTTCAAAATTCAAACAAGCTAATTGGTTTAGTCATTAATAAATCAACCTCATTTAATTAAGCAACGAAAACACGTTAAACTCAGTCAACTCCTCAATACAGACAATGCGTTAATCAAATTCAGTGAGCGACGTTAAATCAACCGAGTTGCATTTACAGCGGTGTTCAGCTTGTTTAATTTACGAATTAAAAGGGAAATTTAGTGAAGAGGGTATTTCAATTAAATATATATCAAGTAGACTTTTGGAACTTCCGAGTTGTCCTTCTGTGTAGTGTTTTCAAATTAATTAATAAACTTCTAATTGCATATCTTGATCAAACTAACAGCAGCGAAAACAGTAAGATTTCCTCGGTATATATACATATAATTATGTATTATGTCCAGACCCTCAGGAGGTCTATGGATTAGTTATGTGTAAGTAATCTTTCGAATATCAATCATTTCAAATAGTAAAACTTGACAGCTCACTGTAATATTTCGTTAAAATTAACGAGCTAAGTCTAGTAGCACCCCCGAGTCTCCTGACCATTATCAGATATGCAAATGAACTTCAAACTTAGGGCGATAAATTTACAGCCTCATCGATAACATATACATAGTAGGTATATGACAAAAGGTGCTGAAGGCTTTTCAAGAAGCGACCATTGAACGAATCGCAGGCATAAAATCTACCTGTGTGTAAATTATATACCTACTACCTACGTAAATCATAACAATAACCCCTTTAACTGATAGTTTATAAGGTGGTGGTTAGCTGGTAAAAGGGAGCTCAGTGAACGATTAAACAGCTAAACTTTCAACCATACCGTAGTCAACCGCAATTACTTTCACGAACAGATTATATTAAGTTAATATATTGGGCCTAGACTTTACTAACAGACACGTTAATGACGAACGCATCTTTAATAAGATTTCGACTGTCCATGAACCAATCGCAATATCTGAAACGGCCAAGGATTGTGCTTTTATGGCACAATATTAAAATGACAGAAAGAGAGATACTCACTGCAATTTAACTCATCACTGTCATCTGGACAATCTTTCTGGCCATTGCAGTACAGCGCGCCTGGAATGCAGCTAAGATCCTTGCACTGGAACTGGTCGAGTCTACATGTAACGTTTCCCCGGCACACTTCTGGGGCTTCATCCCCGCCGTCGGGGCAGTCGTGGTCGCCGTCACAAACCCACGCCTTGTGCACGCACGTGATACGGTCACGGCACTCGAACTCCGTAGATATACATGGCGATGTCACTTTAGGAGGCGTTGCGCAACCCTGTAATTAAAAAAATTAACACTATAGCAACTAAATGACGAAAATAATCACACGACGAGTAAAGCTATTGCTTTTCAGTTGCACACTGAAGTTTATTATAAAACGGCTTACAGGAATCCGGTCTTATGGAGCCAAAGTAAAAGCCACAAAGGCTTTCAGTTCGCTATAGAACTTTGCAAAAGTTATGCTTTTACTCTTATTTTCAGAGATTAAAGCTCTAAAATACCCCGTCCCCGTCCCCGTCGCTGTGTCAAAGCTGAGATGTAATTCCCTAGTTTACAGGAGAATGGCAACCGCCTATGCGACTGGCAGGTTGACGTTCACCCAGTCACTTCCCATACAGCACGCAACATTTAACGGCACGTATTTATTTAACACTCACCGTCTCATCACTTCCGTCCGGACAGTCGATGTCACCGTCGCAGTGCCACCTCGCCGAGATGCAGTGGCCGTCCTTGCAGGAGAAGTGCGTGTGCGGCTGGCAGGTCGGAGCCGGGCACTTCACCTCGTCGCTGCTGTCGCCGCAGTCATCGTCGCCGTCGCAAACCCATCGCTGTTGGATACACTTCCCGTTTCCGCACGTAAACTCGTCCGAACGACATGTTTCATCTGCACATTTAACCGTTGGTTACAAACTATTCAAAGCAAAAAAATGTATACTTACCTACCATTGTTTCGTCTCTCTGCTAGACTTAATAATAAAATAGGAGTATTGAAAAATTAGACTTATATCGACCGGGATATGGACCGTGATTACCTTTTGTATTGTTTTCGAGCTCCTGATATTTCGATGCAGTTACATGCATCTTTTTCACGGGTATACCCGTACGGGGATATAAGCCTAGTTGGCACTAACCGTGAATCATTCAAAACTGCTAATATTGCAAAATTTAACAAAATTCAAGCATCAGCCTGAGCAAACTGCACATTTCTCTTTATGCTTAGGTAAGCGCCCTAATTAGTACTTATCATCATCATCAACACTAAGAAAAAAGTCGAAAGATAAACTTTTCACTAAAAGTCATCCGTATTTTATTAAAAATATGTATGGTATAAAACTGACGCGAGACGTTACAAAATTACATTTAATGTTTCCAACGTCAAATTTAATCGTAAAATTCTAACTAAGTCTGGTAATTTTATAGTCGGGGTCGTAATTCTCACAGCGTACATTTCTTTTCTGTTGAAAAATTGTCCCCACTCGTCTTTGATAAGGACTCTACATTTAATTAAATTCCTCTGGAGGGCGGACTAATGTAGGTAATAGTTAGATGCCGTTCCTCTTAAGCGCGGTAATTAGCTTTTTTAGATCCTCTAAGCAAAAGACACTCAGGGGATTAGTTTTGAAGTTAATATGGGAAATAATCAGATAAATATTGATTCAGGAGCTCCGTGAATCATGTTAGCTTAGGCATAACAAGTAAAAAAGTAGGACGTCATAACCATAGCGATCTTGTTGAGGGCGGAAGAATATCCTGCGGTTAAAGCGCACGCAACGTCATCGCTCACGATTTTGGGTGGGTTCGGGGAGGGTAGATAAGAATTTATAGACGGATGAGCCGGGCGTTGATAGAATACAGAATGTTTGGCCAGGCGAGGGTTCCAATGATTGATTGATACAGCCAGCGCCAAAGAGGAATAGTTAAACATCGACCCCGCGTCGCCGAGTAATAGAGTAAACATTATTTTCTTTTCTCTACCAAGACACTGATTAAAGTTCCAAGAAAGATGTTCTTTTATACCTAGAATCCTTAGGTAAAGTAATACAAAACATCTCGTTAAAAGTACGTTTCAAACAAGGCAGCGATGTGCACTTTGCTCCAACTGTATGATGAAATGTGAAGATAATGTAATTAGGAACTGCGTCGTGCAATTTTCGTATCTAAGTTCATAAGCCAATCATACCTGATAATAAACTAGACCAAGGACCAATGACGTGGTATGTTTTGATGCTTTGCATTCCATAAGTTTTGCGATAATATTGATAAGTGACGAACAATATAGGCATGTTCATGATAAAACAGTATAGCGAAGCGTGACGAACTTTCGGAGTGAGGCACATGTTTTTTTGTGTGTTCTCTTTCCTTTTAATAATATGCCTTTGGAATCCATGGACATGTGATCTAACGGACGCTTAGCTACTGTTACTCCCTTAGAGCATTTAATAACTGGAGTCGCCTTTTTGTATGGACTGACGTTTATCTGACATGGCTATTTGACGTGCCACTCCCCCGCAAAAATCGACGGACCGTTTTGTACAGAAAATGTCAGTCTCCAGTTACTAAATGCTCTAAGGTTACGCCTTTAATATACTGACATTATAAACCGCAAAACGAAGCGAAATTCTGCCTACGCAGACAAAACTCCGCAGTCGTTCCGCAATTTAGAGCATCGGTGTACCAAAGGTATTTATAATGATGATAACCCTTACTGCATGCTTTTTCGTCGGATCCATCAGAACAGTCCGGGTTGTCGTCGCACATCCACGTGAGCGGAACGCACTCGCCAGGCTTACCCCGGCAAGTGAACTGCTCCGTGCCGCATACCGCCACATCTGCCGACCCAATTCATGCACATGCTAAATACCTCTGATGCAAATGGACATCGAAAATAAAATGTAAATGCAATTTTTTATATCAAATCCAATTAGTCTGCGCCGAAACCACTGAACTGTCGAATGCAGAACACGTTTTGGCAGTTTTTCATTAGTTACTAGTTTTCCGTTTGATCCATATTATTTCCTGTAGGTGTGGTCTGACCAAATAAAGGAAGCCACCGCCTCTTCCAAGCTACATCAAGTAGTGAGGGCTACTTTGGACCGCAACCGATGGAGACAGATTGTTTATTTGAGGGGTTCCAGTGACCACGATCCTCAGTAATGAGGGACCGACCAGAGAGAGGTGTGGTCTGAAATTCCCGTTTTCAAATTTCAAAACAAGTCATTTTACACATTTTTTTTTTCAGGACTACGATAGAGTCTCACCTTCATCTTACATGTTCTGAAATTAGCTTAAAGGCTATGATAACATTTATTATTGCATCAGTCTCCGAAATACCTAGTTACATAAAATAACTCTTAATTATTGTATATATCTTTGTTCGAGAATCCCTTCATTCTTGCATACCTATGAATTTACAATTGATTGATGATAATAACACCTTAAAATAGTTCAGTCTTATATTTATTGTATTTAAACGCGTTTTCATGCTATCTTAGCGTGATGCTTTCCTCCGGTGAAGCATGCCCAGTGTCGTCCCATGCTCCGGATAGTCCGGATGAGGCATGCCCTTACCACAGCTGTGCTCGTCGGAGCCATCGGGGCAATCCGCCTGGTCGTCGCATTGCCAAGCTCCGGGTATGCAGTGCCCGGTGGCACACACAAATCTGTGTTCCGGACAAGATCGTTGAGAAGCTGTACGTAAAAAAAAACAATGACCAAACGATCCGTCACAAGAAGGTGTTTTTATAGTAACGTGACGAGCAAAAATTGTTGGTCGTGGAAACCAAATTCCGTGAAGAATACATTTTTGATTAAGTATTTTAACGGGCAAGTTCAAAACGTCAATCAATGAGAAAATGACATAGCTTATTTTAATCTGCTAGTTAATTTGTTTGATTGAGCTTCATTGCAGTCTATGAACTTTATCTTAATCTATAAAATTCATTATAACATTTAAAAACCTTAACCCTCGAGTCCTTTAAAATTTTAATCGTGTACAATGCGACGCAATAATAAATGTTAATACATTAATCTGTTGTGAAACACTGCGTAGTTGGATAATTAATCAAAATGGCTTAACATTAATTATTAAGGAGTAATTATTCTGTCTGTACTCAGCCCTTTTGCGTCGTATTTGCTAATAAAATAGGAAAACTTTGTCAACAAGTTTCACTTTGCCGAGTTCAAAGCATACCTAAAGTTTTCTTTAAACTTTCGTCATAATTTTAACAAATTACGCAGCGTTTCATTTGGAAGATGTTAATTAAGGAATGCCTTGAATTTATAAATAAAATGCTGAGGTACATCTATCTACAACTAGCCTAAAAGTACGCAGGTAGGTATTTCTGTACAAAAACAACATTACGTGTGTAGTCCCATCCCCGCGCTCTAACCACAGGTCCAAAACATTGCGTGTCTCTGTCAAATAAAAAAGGTTTTCCATTTTGTGGCCCCGACTTATACTGGCTCCAAGTGTATAAAGCAGGAGTGTGGGACCGGTCGCATCCCACTCACAATAAAATAAAACCTCGCAAAACTTTTACAGGCTTTTTATACCCATTGTTACTCTTTGAAAAAGACACGGAATTAAAAGCTTGCCTAACACCATTAAGTAGACATTACCACTTTTTTTTTTCATTCTATTTGCTATCACCTAGGTAGAGTTTACCAAAATATATTCTAGTAGTAATGCACTATCTAGCTAAAAAAATTACTACAATGAACGAATTTTATGTTAGTGAAATGTACGTACCTAAGTTTTATTTGCGTTTTGACTTAAAGATTTATTTTGAAAGTTGAGAATATTCCTTAAATTAATAAGCGTATAAAGCATCAAAGAAATAACTGACCGTCTAAATTATGTAAGTAATTGTGTTTTTATTGAGTGTTTAAGTTCGTTTCGTTTCGTTTCGTTTCATCAGGTACAAAAATGTTTCAGTACTTTTAAACTTGATTTGCTTTCATTAACGGGAATTTATAGAGCCAACTTGGTTATTTATTGAAATAACAGTTTTTGATGAAAAAATATTGTCGACAGTACTTCAGACAGTCATTTACCTACGTCACAAGTCATCATCAAGGCGGTTTGAACTAGCCTCCACATCATGAAGTTGCGTTGTATTTAAGATTGAAAGTTATTTACATGACGGCTATGTGTGCTAAATTTCAACTCAAACGTATTAATTTTTATATTTAAAGGAATGTTTACAAAAACAACATAAGTGACATTTTTGGCGGATTCGAGTTATTGGTATCATAGTGTTCGTTTAAAAAGGAACTACAGGTGATACACAAAATATTTTCCAAAATGTATCTCTAAAATGTACACATGACTACATTTCTTTTACAGAATCAAATTGAAATTAGTACATAGATCCACGTAATAATAACGTAAAAGAATAAGATAATTTTCCAAATAAATTTGTTTAATTTTCGCACAAAAGAAACATTCGGATCGGTAAATCGATGTATAAATTGATATTTTACCGCGGCCATATAACTAGACAGATATTAAAGAATCAGGGTGGGTAGGTATAGATAGAGATCGAAGAATCAAGTCTCTAATTCCGTTGCGAGCATAATTTCCCGGTTCACCCGCCTCGAACACGTCGAGTTATCCCCTCCGGGTACTCGCGTTTCGCCCCATTATTCCTTGCCGGAGCAATAAATAAATTTTCGCCAACCTTAAATCCGTACCTAAACCATTTCGTACACCACATCCGCATTCATTCCAATTATTCACACACGTTTATCGCGAACAATTAAAATTTTTGGAGAAGTATTTCTGTTATTAGATTTTCGCCCTGCCTAGTCTTTCCTTTTTTTTAATAAAAATGTTTGTTCAATTTACAAGGTGGTGTTGTGGACGTAGGTATTTAATTGTTTAAATTTGATGTATAAGTAACCTTAATGTATGCTTACATATAGAGGTATACGAATGCAAAAGAATATACTAAATTACTCTTTTTTGTTTTTGAGAAAAAAAAATACAAAAAAGTATTTGACTTTAATGAACAATTTAAAATTAATATTGATTATGGCTAAAACAGCCGATTGCAGATAAAAAGGACAAAAAAAATGTATACTGCTGCTGGTTACTTAACCCTTAAATGCATAGTGTTGCCAAATGTCTACAAAGCATTAGACAGCTCACAGATTAAAAATAAAAAAGCTTACGTTCTTGAACGCACCTTTATACCAAACGTTAAGTAGTAGGGTGATGATTTAAGGGTTAAATTTACGCAATATTTTTAATTTATAAAAATTACATTCGTTTTAAGACGAAAAGTCGGAAAGCTTGGAAAAATCTTGTTTTCAGGGTTTGTAATTATTTTATATTTAAAAACTGTATCATAGGTATATCACAAATAGTGTACCTTTCTAATGGTAGTAAAAAAATTCAGATAACTATTACTGAAAATTAAATATTTACGTAAATATGATTTAGCCACTTCAACTTCTAACACTGATTTCGCAGTGAAAATCGAAATTATATTTTTTTTTACTATTTTTCCTAGAATCGGCAAACAATTATGTGATACATATATTAATTTCGGACAAAAAGAAAAAATCATGCATTTAAGGGTTAAGTATATTCAGACTCAAATGAATTATAAACATAATCATGATAACTTTAAGCATCTACCTAGAGTACCTAGTAAGTAATTAAGTAAGATATAAAAAGATGTAAGTAATCAGAATTTTGGTAAGGCCCAAAAACGGGTTCTAATCCCAAACTTTTATCATAAATTGTATTTTTAACCAATAATTAAATCAAGCATAATACAATTTCGGCATTACTTAAATGAAAATCCTAAATCCATTTTTTATTCAATAGTTAGGTTTAGACCTTTATTCCCTGACCTATACCAACCTAAAATATAGTATATATCTACCTATTGAATTAGAATATTTTGTGAAACAAGAATAAAATCTATAGGTATAGGTACAATACAGTCACAATACCGTCTAACACGGCCCTACGATCAATTCAAATAAAAATCACACACATGTAGGTATATTACTTGCCGAGATACAAACTACACATTATAACTATATACTCGTATTAGATTATACATTTCGTTTAAATGTAACTAGACTTTGTTTCGTCTATTCTCAAAAAGGTACAATGTGAGGTATCTGTCTCGCAATTTTACAGAACATTATTCATTTCTTTGGTGCCTGTATAAAGATGCGAATGAACTCTTTTAAAATGAAACCTACATATTCGGAACATGCTGTACCTACATAGGTATATGTATGCGTTTCAATTCTGCACACAATCTGTAGCAAAATTGTGTAAGTTATTTGCTACGGCATGGAGTTCATTTTGTAGCTGACTACGTCGTAGCAATCAGGCGTAGAGCTGGAAATATTAAAGAAAATATTCGCCGGTTTGACTAACATTGAAGCTTACCAAAAAGGTTGAACGGAGTCGTTCACGATCCGCGTTCGATGACACTGCCCCCGCGAGGATAAGACCCTAAGTTTACACAGGGTATTAAAGCCTCTACAAATGTTTTTCCAATAATGCTCGGCAATATCAACTGTATGCTACTTCGTCTCTATATTCGAGAAGATATAAATTATTATTGAAGTGTGATCGAGCCGTGGAGCAATTTTCTTTACAAGTTTTTTATCCAGGAATGAGTCTTCATCTAAACTTTAATTTACTCGTCTAATAAATGGCGATAAAAATTTACTACTTAGATGATTTTCGCGATAAACTTTGTAATTTCGAGGTTGCGTTGAGACGAGGCTTCGTTGATATGTCGAGTGGATATTTTAAAATATCTGATGCTATATTTGAAACGTTTTCCCAGTTTTCATACTCACTGCAACTGGCCGAGTCCTCATCTGAGTTGTCTGAGCAGTCCTTCTCGTTGTCGCATCGCCAGGAGCTGGGTATGCACCGGCCCGTCTTGCAACGGAACTCTGACGCTGTGCAAGTGCGGCTGTCTGTGAAACAATGAAAAAAAAAAGTTTTAGTGCCTATTGCATGTTTTCAGATGTGTTAGTTAATATTGAATACAACAACAAATATTTGTACATCGTGGGTTAGAAAATAGACGGAGGAGTTACTTTGATGGCCGACGCGTCAGGGGAGGCCCTTGAAGATGCGAGTTTGCACTTTCGGCCGAGTATTACAAAGAGCTTAAGCGTAAGTAATAACACTATTTTTCTTACTACATATTTTCGTCTTCTAATCCATTATCGCATCGTTTCAAAAATTATAAAAAATACATCAATCATCGTCACGTCTCGCCTCTTTGTATTTTTAAATTAAAAATAGATACCTGAAGGCATTTTTTACTAACGCTTATAAGCGCCTTACACGATGGGTTTTTGAATCTTGTAAACAACTCTCCTATTTTGAAAAGGATTTAAAGCCCTACCGTAAATTACCTAATGAACTTGGTGTGCTGAGATTAGTTCATTTCAGTGTCAACCAATCAGTGAGTGGAAATTACGAGTAAAATTAGTACAACTACAACATTGTTGGACTGTTGGTTCAGGTGTACAACTAAGCATTACTTTGTCAAATCAAGATTTAGACCACTTATTGACACATTTCCGAGCTTTGGCGTGAAAAATATTTGTTCAATTTATTTTGATATACACTAGTAGTTTGTGTATGCGTGTGTGTAATCGTAAATTAAAATGGTTCCTTTATGTTATGTTAAAACATCATATTTCAACTGTTTTGGCTGTTATCGACATCATTTCGTGTCACGGACAAATTGAAAGACGGTCGATGTTGAGGCAACATACACTAGCATAGTGGCTAAGTTAAGATTCTGTCTGACTTTTTAATCGACCCCTCACCCTTACTTTATTACATAATTACAATGAATATTCTAAATTATCATATTTTTACTTAATACCTACCTACCCAGGTTTGTCTATCGTCTAATATTTCATTATTAATGGAACACATAACATAAGAATGAGTGGTATTTTAGCACTTCTTAATCCAATAGGGCAGTCCATATTGGCCTTTGCGCACGAAATATTAAAATATATATCGCCTTTCTCTACTCGGCGATTTTTAAGCAAAATACGCAGAAAATGTAGCATTAACGGTGAATTTTTTCATTTTGTGGGGAACCGCGATATTACAGACAAGTATTTCTGTAATGTTCAAGTTGTAAGGAACCAGTATAAAATAATTGAAATTTCTCCAAGGTAAATGAGACTTCTCTTCAATGCATGAGCTTCGTTTTACAGTTAACATTTGACAACACGTTGTCATTTGAGGACCTTCTGCGCGTTGAATGCTGATGTTCCATTTTTGTCATACTCATGTACATAATCATGATTCATGAGGCAACTACGGATGGTTTTAATTTGAGAAAAGTGGATCTGTGGTGGCACACGGTCTGTCACTTTGGCACGTCGAGCAGGCCGCGAGGTAAATTTATTGGTAAGGTATTTATTATCAATTGACCTGTTGTACACAATCCTTTTACAATAGGTCAAGGTCAATTGAAAATCAACCACCAATTTTTATTTATATACCTACCAATCAATTTTTAAATAAGTACGTATTATTTTAGGCATCTATTTCCTTTAATTTGCTCCTCGACGTTTTTATAATATCAGACGCCTATTATTTTTTAACAATACAAAGATACCTTAATACAGTTAACAGTTAATTCCTTAACACATACTTACCGTTACATAATTTAAGACAAAAATGTCCCGGGGGCTTATTCTGTTCTGTCATGATCTGGGTATTATATTAAGAACCATAACTAATTCAGATCAAATTCAAAACAAGTAAAAGGATATAAATTACTGTTTGCTCTTTGAAACATAAATTAAGCTCTCAAGTAATTATCTACGTGAACTCATCTAATTAAGTTTGACTTTAGCACGACCGTATAACTTTCTGCCGCGTTTCCTCCTGCGATTTCTACAAAAAGAAGATCCCGGTTATGGATTTAGAATTTTTTTATGAACTTAATCAATTGAAATCAAAATTCCTCTGCGCAAATAAGGTTAATACAAGCTACGTCGTTCAGCAGTAGCAATATAAACTTCTGATCGGTGTCGTCTAATCAACCAAAGGGAAGCTGTAAACCGGAGCAATTCATTTACACTCGAAATCACCGTTCAACGTGCGTATAAAACAAGCCCGAAGCAAAATTATCGGCGGGTAGCAGCGGCCGCTTTATCTTGAGGTAATTTGGAGAGAAACGAAGCACGCGCCACCAAGCAATTTGTAAACAAAACGTACCCCCACCGAATAATATGGCCTCACACCCGGAGAGTGCGTAGGTTTACCGTCGCCATCGCGGGAATTCAACTGAGCCATTCATGGATTGCTGTATAACCAACTTCGCTCTTACGATGTTAACTCTCGAGAAAGCTTGTCAGTTGTAAAGAGGGATTTTCTATCCGACTATCTAAGTATACCCTTAGCTAAGCTTGGAGTGGGCTCACACATTCCGCAAACGAACCTTTGTCGCTCATATTCTCCGGAGACACGTAGAGTGCAAACTAATTTGCTCCAAGCGACACGTATTACCGTTATTTTCCATATAAATAGTCAGCACACACAAAGTGGCGTCGCCGGGGACACTTTTTCATGAGGTAATTTGAGGGAACATGAGAGACGTAGGTACTGTGTGTCAATTTAAAATTACCTTTGTATCACTACAACTATGTATATAAAAATAATGATAATGTTGATAAAAGCAATAAAAGGGTGTATCATTTTTTTGTCACTAGTTGCGATGGTAACGTTCTCTTGGTTTACTCTTAAGACCGCCGATATTTGGCATTTTCATTAACTAAATAGAAGTTATAAGCCCTGTTCATAATGGGTCATCTACCAAAGGTTTTACAACATTTTTTTCTAACAAACCTCGCTACTCTTGTCCCCTGGCTGACGGGACAGAATAACAACAAAATTTAGTTTATCCACACCCAAACAAATCTATTGAATTGGTACTATTTATTGACACAATACATACCTACCGCATATACGCTGTTAAACATCACCTACCAAACATTTATAAAAATAGTCGCCTTTCTCCCATTATTAAGAATTAGATAAAGACAACTGTTTGGTATACATTTTTTCAAGAGAGGCTAAATATTTATGTTTGGCTTGGTAGGCGACATTGAGCAAGTTTACGGGTACTACAAAATTTAATAAATTGAATTGAATTCTTAATATCTTCAGGCATCCTCTTAAATTCTGACCATGTTCTCCTCGACATTTTAGGTCAATTGGTAACTAATACAATCTACTTATGAAGGTATACTGGTAATGTAAAAGGTATATGGAAAGGCCGGTCGGTATTCCCGGAGGCGCTCAGGGCTGAGTGTAGCGCGCCTTTAACACCCGCATTATTGCCCCCTCTACCTAGGAATGTTAATGCGAACCCCTCAACAGATCCTGCTTCAATCCTTGTTAGATGCTCGCGCTTATCGCGCTAAATGCTCATTAACCTTCTACGTGATCTTTTTCCCTTCCCTCGACGTAACCAAAAGAACTTCAGCAAGAAGCGTTGCGACAACGGTTGAATTTAAACTGCAAACTCGAACATCGCCTTAGCTATTTACCAGTAAATTACCGTGGTTAATATTATAGGATAAATTCTATTCGAGCGTCCAAACAAGTCATGTACAGAACAAATAGATTATTCGGCAGTATACGGTTAATTAATCGCTTCGGAACGGTCCCATTAGTGAAATGGGGTTCCACCGAGGGCGCGCAGTCTCACAGTCAGACAGGCGTTAGCGAATCACGGCTCAACCGTGACGTATCAAATACGGATATCGCGCTATCAAACTAACAAATTACGGTTTTATTATCTAGGCCAGAGGAATCAGTAAAACGAAGACGTGTGGCACCGTCCTTCGATAAGCCAATTCCTCGGAGATGGCTTATCGTGGGATAAAATCACTCCACCGTAGAATCGTAACAGCATTGACTCTCAATCGCGTCTCAAGATCCTTCGATCCTCTGACGTTGGTGATGACGTGTTATGTAAAAACTGTATTTCGACCATCGCATCTATGTATTATAGGTACATACACATAATATTTTAACTTGGGAATAATAGGGATGATGACACATGTTGAATTTTATAACAAAACCTAGTAAAATAGATAGCAAATGAGCAATTTATCACAATAATGTGGATATTAAAATAATATATGGAAATAATACAAAAATACAGGACCTGAAAGTTCCAAAATTTAAGTTTTTTTTTACTTCTAAGAAGGAAATAAGTAAGGATACCATTCGATTCCTTAAATTTTATCCAAAAAAAGATTGTATAGCAACTATGTACATAAACGCAATATTTCACCGACAAAAACGCAATTATCTTGTTTTTTCCATACAGTCCATACTTCAAGATGGACTCTCAGTGACCTTGACGTCACGGTCACTTATCGTTTTGTTAGGGGCGTTTCGCGAGTGAAGTACGATTGTCAGACTTTGACTATCGTTTTTGACTTTTGTATTGCTTTATTGCAATGGGTCCCATTTGATCCTAAAAACAAACCTGATCGATTGATATCGTAAATGAAAATTTATCATCTAGCCTATTATTGGCGATTAAATATGTATCTGCTTTCGATCAGAAATAAGTTTTTACAGTACATATGGTGCTACTTTACCGCCCTAGGGCGGGATTAAGAACAATACGTGCCTATGTCCAAAATTTAAAGGGTAATGTGTACTGTAAAACGTACAATGCACGTGCGACAAAGTAATTCATTCATTTTGGTTTAATGTAATTTTGGATATCATTTTTTATGTATATTTCCCTTGCACGTGATGTGTTAAGTTCAAAGGCTCAGCTACTCACTTTATAGGTTGCCACCATCTCGAGTATGTATGAATACTCACTTCGAAGCGCTAACAGTACGGCTACCACCAGTTTTGACATTGACAGATTAACTCGCGTCTACGTAAATTACTTTCTATACATCTCGCTTGCACTAATATGCGAGTACGAGCGAGATGCATAGAAAGTAAGTTACTTAAACGTGAGTGAATATGTCAATGTTAAAACTGGTGGTAGTGCTTCTGATATAACAGCGCGTGAGACTAAACACATTGAGACGCCTTCGGTGAAGTATCAATTTACACTAATGTTCCCCGGCGAGGAAAGTGAATGATAATATACTTAGATCCAACATTTACCCTCATAGCTGTGTACTGAGCCTCTGTTGAGCTTAATGGAAGACTGTAAGTTGCCGAAGCAAAAGTAACATAATAACGTTTCGTCACGAGTTCGCGTTTTTTAATCATATATATACTTAGTTATCGTGAAGCGTTTATTGATAGGTCTTCGTTAAAGAAGGTATCAATGTATGGCTGTTTAGAAGGAATTACTCGTATTATTTAAGTGTGAATGTCTGTATTTGGATAACGAATATACATGCTATACACATACACTATACGTAACATATTAAGAACATTATGAACAATTTACTTATATATTTCATTCATATACATTATCAAAAAAACGAAACGTGTAACGATTTTTGACCCCCCCCCCCCCCTAAAATCATCCAAAAATCATGCTTCGAATGACCCCGTTTCCTCCTACGTCATGCTACCATCATCCGATGTCCCCCCCCCCCTAATTTGTGAAATTTATGAATAGAAATGACGTAATTTATGAATAGCCCCCTACGTAGGTATTTATTTAAAACTTGTTTCAACAAAAAAATATTATTTATTTTTATAAGCCTAGTTGCAAAACCATGTATTAGATTAATTTCCGCCTTAAGACAAATATGGACGACCACCGCCCATAAATCGCCTTTTCATACAAACGTAGGTAGTCCCCATTGGGGTTGCATTTGAATTACGCATTGTAGGGGGGGGGGGGGGGGGGTAGGAACCCCCCCGACCCCTCCCCAAAGGTAGGAAATCAATAGTGACGACGAAAAATGTATTTTTATTTTTTGAGGTTATGTTCAATAACCAATTTGGACTAACCAAAAACGCCGAAATAACTATATACCAACATGACAAACATAATTTAGGTTACTTTAACTTACGAATAATTTGGTCTAGTCTGTAGCACGACCGAAACGAAACTAACCGAGAGTTGCCGAAAATGGCCGATCATCGTAAAATGAAGATTGTTATGAAATTTTCTTTTGCTTATTTTAAATTAAATACGCATCGAAAGCGATAGTTTTTATGCTCTAGTTCTATTCTCATATTTAGATAATAGATTTAAACAGTTTTTTCTTATCATACGTGCGTCGTATTCGAGATACGTGTCAAAAACTTTTTTAGAAATTTGTAAGGCGCCATCTCGCTTCTTCGCTCGTTTTTTATCCCGTTCTGGTTTTTCAATTTTATATATATGAAGATGATGATAGGTACCTATTTTTGAACAACTAAAATGTAGTATTTCGTTCTGTGATTTATTTACTAAAATATCTCGTAGAGTATAAAGAAATGATTAATAAAAAAATGACAAGTTTCAAAAGCAGGTAAGTAAATATTTTTAAAGACAATTTATCTTAGATATACTTATAATTCATGGATTCCTAATCCTATAGGCAGATGACTGTGATGATGTCTAGGTCTAGGCACATGATCGACTCAGACTGATTAAAGTCACCGTGGAGGTTTCTTTTCGCTCGTAACGTTAATGTGTTAGGTTTTAAGGGTAAGCTACAAAGGACCGCACAAGAGATTCACATTTCAAAGAGCTTTGTAATGAACTATGCGCAACCCGAATTCAAAAGGAACTCGATTTTTTCCCACCCTGATCTTTTGGTAATCAAAGTAATTCTAGACGACGGCGGCGTTAACGGTGTATGTCTTTAGCATTAAGCTTTTTGACGTCCCGCTGAGGTAAAAGACTGGCTTAATTACTTTTCATTCTAAATAATTAACCTGCTGGGACGCAGTAATTCGGCTTCCATTTTGTTTACTTAGCAGGATTACAAATCTTTTCTTAACAAGAAAGAAAAGGAAAAGTCGCGCAGCTGTTGCCCGGTTCCTAGTTTCAATTTCTTTAGAAAGCTGTTAGAGACGTTGCCATTTTCACGAAATATTTTGTATAAAACGTGAGATGTAGAGGCATTAGACCAAATTGTCCCCAAGATGGCAATAGCGTCAGAAGCAGGAGGCAAATTGTATTACCGGGTGTACGATGAGTGCATTCGTTACTCTAACCAGAGGCTTTCGAGCGCACTTGCACACGTTACGAGTACGAGTGGAGCCCGCGTCCTCCCATAATGCAAACTGCTTTACTATGCCAGCTAGTGTAATAAGAATTGCCTGGAAACCTTTTTAATGAAAATGTGATTATTATTCTCAGTTTAATTATAAGTTCAAATACCTAGCTAAAATTGGTTATAGTTAAATTTTTGTGAAAAGTTTCTTTTAAGATGAGATGTTTTTTTACCGTCTGTATTTTTATTAGACTGGGGTTTAGCTTCTAGTCATCAAGACGTTTTTAATAACGAGTTCAAACTCGAATGAAGTTTCATTTCTAAATACAACATTTCTATTGCTATCTTAGGTCTATACATCTTATATAAGTAAATATAACGAAGAGAGGCCTATGCTCAGCAGTGGCCGACTGAAGGCTAGAATTATGATGATGATGATAAGTAAATATAGCCACCACTGGGCAAGTTTGACGATACTGTAACATTGGGTTGTCATCTACATAGTTGATAGTTCCAAAAGCAAAGAATGCTTGTAATTTAAGACCATAAGAAATAAGCAAAAGCAAACACATACTCGTAGTACGTTAATAAAGTTGTAAAAATCTATACTCACATTTTAATAATTTAACTTAGTTTAATTCTGCCATCAGTTTTTGCACCCACCTCGGCTTAAGTCTGTTAATATAAACTTGACTTTAAAGTAACGCGATGGAGTTCCACTAAAGACAAATCAAATGGAAATTCCGAACTCGAAGCGCAAAAGTACTAACTTGAGACCTCTTCAAACTTCGTTTGGCTCATACCTATCGTGTTTGTGGTTTCCATAGCTAGCTCTATAGGTATAAGGTGGAACTGGCGTTCCATCAGAAAGTTTGCCTGTGTCTTCCGCAATATTACATTTATAATAAATGTTTAGAAAAATATTTTAAAAGCTTACATATGTAAAACATAAAAGGTCTAAAAACAGCCGGGCTTGTTTGTGATCAATGTTATTAATTAACGACTTAGATAAGCTAGTAGGTTATTTACAACAAGAAACACCCTCTAAGAAAATCGCTAAGAAAAATGGAAATGGATTCTTCTAACCATGAAGACAACCATGATGCGTTCTGCGCCCTACTTAAAGCGACTAACTTAACTGCACTTTGCCAAAGTAAGTTCGTTAGTCTCCCTGTGTTCCTCAGAGTGGAAATAGAAGTTCCGCAAAGCGAGTGACTTACATCATCATCATCATCTTTGCCTCGACTATTTGACGCGCACACGTCTAGCTAAGACTCGCGCGGCTCTCAGCGTTGCGGGAGTACATTTTTTTTTTTATTTAAACTTTATTGCACAATAAATGAAGAGTACAAATGGCGGACTTAATGCCTGAAGGCATTCTCTACCAGTCAACCATGGGCTAAACCGAAAGATCTAGTTGGTGCAGGCTCAGAATACTGTTACAGTAAATTTGGAAAGAAAAAAAAACACAACTATAATATATGACATTATATATGCATCATAAGTAATATTATACATAAATAAATAAATATACATACGTAAATATATACACATATATAAATATATATATACATATATATACCCACTGTAAACATCATGAGGACGACTTATGAACCTGGTCAGACAGATGCTTGCGCAACATGCGCTTGAAAGAGAATTTGTTCTGGGCCTGTCTAATAGAGAGAGGAAGATCGTTCCACAGCCGGATTGCCTGGATGGTGAAGGAATTCGACATGAAACCTGTACGATGACGGGGCACAATAAGCTGAAGGCTACGGGAGGTTCGGAGATCTGTGCCGGGGCGCGGAGTCACAAATTTGAATTTGGAACGAAGGTAATCAGGGGTTGAAGGATCAAATAGAATTGAAAACAAAGTACAGAGAATACGCAAGGAACGACGTTCACGAATAGGGAGCCAGTTAAGTTTTTTGCGATAAGCGGAGATATGGTCGTATTTTCGTAGTCCAAAGACAAACCGGATGCAGTTGTTGAGTAACCGATCGAACTTGGTTAGGTAAGCTTGGGTGAGATTGCTATAACACACATCAGCATAATCCAGGATGGGTAGAACGAGGGCTTGGACTAGAAGAGTCTTGGTGCAGGTCGGGAGAAAATATTTAAACCGATAGAGTGCTCTAAGAGTATTAGTCACTCTACGACAAACGCCAGACACCTGAGGATCCCAAGTCAGTCCGCTATCGATGGTCAACCCCAAGTTTTTCACTTGCGGCACAAAAGGTACATATTATTAGTACATCTGTATAACTGTGTTCCTGAACACATAAAATAACAGGATAGTAATGCCTCGTTTACAAAAAAACTAAAAGCACTCCTTATTGACCTTGCGTGCTACAATGTAAACGAGTTTCTGCACAAATATCATTGATCCTAACACCATTCGAACCCTGTAAATAAAAATAAAATAATATGTACCTATATACAATTTCATGCAATAGTATGTAGTATTAACAAATTCTAATTTTAATTTTATTTTCGAATACTTGTATTTTTTATTTGACATGTAAATGAGATGTACATTTATCAATAAATCATCTGAAATCAGAAATCTGACGCATTGTCAATTATGGTCTCACTTTGTTTACCACGACTCTTCATAGCCGTTTTTACAATAGACAAAATATAACTATATAATTGGCGTACCGTATTGGCGTGGATATTTTTAGGCACATGAGCATTTTCGTTCATTGATCGGCACGTTATTACTTAGACCGTAATATTATCCTACTGATATTATAAATGTGACGATGACGATTTACATGTAAGTATTTGGATGTTGCTTTGACCGTTAAACAAAAGCGACTGTGTTGAGCGAATTTCGATGAAATATGGCACACTAATTGTTTACCAGAAAAGCACAGATAATACTTTTTATCTTGAAATTCAATATACGGGGAACCGAGTATGTAAATAATAATTACTATCGAACTTTTTTCATATAATACAATAAAAAGCTAGTAAGATTTACCAATAGTAATAAATGACCAAACATTCCAATAGTATCTATAAATATTTCATCACAAAAGGCCAAGGCAATTTTTGATTGCAAGTCACCGGAAGCCTAGTTTCAGGCAAACGTACGTTTTATTATTCATGTTCCATCCTTTTGGGCAGCAATTTTCGTTAGAAGGATTTTCATGTGGGAGTTGTATGATAAGAATATAGGTAACTATAATATTAGATGACGATTTTCCAGAAAAATGTTTGTGGACTTGTTTTATAGAAATGCCTCACATCTTAGATACATAAAATTTACTCGAGAGTAATGAAAATGGGCCACTTTGAAAACAAAAGTAGTTCATATAATCTTACCAACACTTAAATAAAAATATGTACGTAACACAGTATATATACATATTTAAAAAAAAATCTGCTGGTGACACAATAGGTTATATACACGTTAGGGAATAATAATAAATTTAACATTAAGACGATAATTATGTTTTACCTAAAGGTAGTTTGTTTGACAGCACTTACCTGCAGTTTTGTAATCGTACGGCTTCGTATATGTGTCGTAGTCATCGTCATATACAGTGGCCCCTGCGCTTGCCAGCAGGCAGCCTACCACCAGCCAAACGCCCGATATAGCCATTTTCACTTAACGAGTTTTTATCACAGTTTTGGTATCAATCTCTTTAAAACACTTTACACCATTAGTATTTTTCACTGAAAATTAAATCATATTTAGATAATATTGTTTTAAATTGGAATTGGAAGAGTAATTTTTAGGATTCCTTTAAAATTAAGTAAATATAAAATTAAAGTACGAAGATTTAGTTATAGGTGTAGTACGACGAGTCATATGTAGAAAATTACAAATCAGATATCATAAACCAATCAGGTTGACGTAAACATTAATAGCGATCAAACGATGATCGATGTACCCGATAACTAATTAGTGTGTCAGTATATTACAGGCTGATTTAAACTTGGAATCAAGAGGGGATTCGGATTAAAAGCAGGTAACTACTGGGGATAATCCGGACCCTTTGTCTCCGGCGAAGGTCGTTCTCTGAAAGTTTTATAGGCATAAAATATTACACAGATTAGAAACCCGAATAACATTGTGTAGATAGAAAGATAACCGTTAGGTTGTAATAGTCGCTGAAAATTAGGGACATAAATAACATCAAGATATTCGTCTGTGAATAAAATGATTCAGCTTAGAGATAGAGTCGTGTTTGGGATAAAGCTTCTGTCGATCGTGTATCTATACTACAAAGCTAAGCGTTGTGACAGCCGCGTTATTTCTGAATCATTGAACACTTGAGAGATGTCGAAAATATTATTATCTTTAACCATGAGGTTATTTCTTATAATCTTTAGATAGGTACATACGAGTACATACTTGTATTTATAAACAGAAAAATAATATATTATAGTTGTTTGTCGTTCGCAGCGTTTTCGTTTTTATTTTGAATAGTTTGGGTTAAGCCTCGTTTGTATGGCGTCGCTAAATCCGAAGTGATCCGATAGCATGTGACTGTTATACTCGATTCAGGCAAGGGTTTTACCCAAATAGATCAGTGAATCTGTAAGGATTACTGTCGAAATTAACCTAGTTTACTTATTTCCGGCGTTGTGGCTATGTGAAAGGATACCTTTATTTTTGGTCTGTAAGCGTTGAACATTATCACTATAAAATTTAGGTTATATTATCTAGCTCAATTTAATTATTGTTTATTAAAAGTATATTAAAAGTAACATTTATACAGGAGAACATGAAATGACCATATAAATTGACTAAATCATAAACAATCCGAATGAAATCAAGTGAATAGCAAATGCTTTGTGCTGCCACTGCCACCACTACTGATCAAGGACCGGAAAACCCCTCTTTACGCTTAATCCTATCCATTCGGTAACCCAATCGATTCGGTTACCGTATCATTCGGTAACCCTATCATACTGTTACCTGATTGTAATGGTAAGCTTATTGAAACGGTAACCTTAACCTTTAACCGAGTTAATCTCAAAACCCCATCGCGATAGGGTTTTTGTTAGGGGTTTTTAACAGGTTTTTATTCGGTTATGGTAACCTTTATTATCGGTTGCTTATACGTTTGCAACATCCGTATTTAGTGATGTGCCGTCAGTAAAATACTAAAAAATAGTTGTTTTATTAATTGTTAACTTTCTTAATTTTGTTTTTTTTTTACTTTATTGTTTATTTATTTACTATAATTCATTTATTTCATTAATGTTATTTATTTTATTAATAATATTTATTTTGTTAATGTTATTTATTTTATCAATGATATTCATTTTATTAATGTAATTTATTTTATTAATAATATTCATTTTATTAATGTTATTTATATTATTAATATTATTTATTTATTTTGCTTATTTTGTTTATTGTATTTATTGTGTTTATTTCGTTCATTTCGTTCATTTCATTCATTTCAAGTATTGTTTAGTATGTGGTTTCAGTGACAGAGTTTTTCATACTGCGACCTGCGACTTTCTGCATTATATTCAATTAGAATGTTATTCTGAATTAAGTTAACTTTTGTAGTACAATGTATATAATTTGTAAAATAAATTTCACTCCTCTTTTCAATGGTCGGATTGATTTGAATTTTTTTTAGCGTAAAAGTTGTGATTGTGATAGATAGGTAGGTACATTTTTTTTGGAGCTTTCGAAACGGTGATGATAATTTAATAATGAAGCTACATAAAAAGTACCTAAACTGCGAAATTATAATTATGATGGTTCAATGTACATTCCTTTGCCAATTAAGTATGTATTTTGTTTATTATTCTTATCAGCCTTGAGGTCTTACGTATGCTATCTCTTTCACACATACGGAAAGTGAATGAGATAGCAAATTACAGCAGGTAAGAAAAGAGTCCTACGCTTATCACTAGATTTGCAGAAAGTCGCAGATCGCAGCATGAATTATTGTATTGTATTATTTGGCGTGTTTCCACTTGAGACCGTCATTTATTACTCATTGGCAATGACAATAAGATTTAGTCGTGGCGTGGTGAATTTTTTGACAGCATTTGTGATTTGAGACACGTGCGGTAGGCGGTGTGTGAAACGATATTAATACCTATTGATTTCCGTCTAATAATGAATGCAAATTTTAAATATCAGCTGATCTTTTAAAAACACAATGAGTCTCGGTAGTAACTCGGACACTGAAACTACATACTAATGCCTATTCCCATCTGTGCCCGGCGGAGAGAAATAGGAATACACCATATCGAGCTATTCCTTATCATACCTTTAAAAACACCTTTTTTAGGGTTCCGTACCCAAAGGGTAAAAACGGGATCCTATTACTAAGACTCGGCTGTCCGTCTGTCTGTCACTAGGCTGTATCTCATGAACCGTGATAGCTAGGCAGTTGACATTTTCACAGATTATGTATTGCTGTTGCCGCTATTACAACAAATACTAAAAACAGAATATTATAAATATATAAGTTGGGCTCCCATACAACAAACGTGATTTCTTTGCTGTTTTTTGCGCAATGGTACATAACCCTTCCTGCGCGAGTCCGACTCGCACTTGGCCGGTATTTTATTTTTTACATTAAATTAGGCACAGTGAGCCATTGAAGTGTTTCGCTATCCACCATCCGGTCAGATCAGTTGAATTGTACCTGATGATTTAGTTATCACATTAAAAGCAATACGGGTATCGACCAATACAAAGACTATGCGGCAGTAAATTAAAGTAATAAAATTAGGTATAAATTAGACAAGAAACTATTATTATTTACTTCTATCTATACGGCACCCAGACTGCATTTTAATCCAGGAATATTATTAAGAATATAAAATCATGATTACATTTACTTGATTAAGAATGAGATTATTCTTATTAAATTTGTTCACATACGTTTATTATTTCCGATCAAAATTATTGGAATAATTTTGATGGAAATAAAATCAACATGATTTTATTCTTATGAATTCTTATTCAAATAATGCTTTTATTATTGAATGCCCAATATTGCTTACCAAGTATGTATCTATTTAATTTAATCAAAATTATTTCACCTAGGTACCAATGTTACAGATACTCAATAAATATAATGAATTCTGGTATTAATGAAAGATTTGAAGTATTAAAATAAGGTTATCACTGCTATAGATAATATATATATTTTCTGCTCGCTGCATTAAGCAAAACAAGGTAAATTACGACTTTTAGCTGACACAACTCACCGCATCTGAAAACGTTTAAAAGTAGTTGCTTATTATAAAATAAGCCCATAATAACTACCAATTATGTCATTTGTCAACAATGGTTAAATATCTACCACACTACCACAATCCGCTAACGCATGTATCTTTATCACAAAGTGATTTTTTTAATCACTCTATCTAAAGATAAACTACACCTACCAGTAAAATTACTAGTTAGGTTAAAATATTTCCTTAAATCAGTCTTTACTCTGTAGGTTACCAAGTTTGAACCCGAAAATAGAAAAATAATATCTAAGTAGCATTAAAAATATAACTAAATAATAGCAGATATTGCTAGGATAGGATGGTGTTTACTTGCAGCAAGCCCTTTTCTAAAAATTCCAAACTAGAATTGCTCCGAAATGAACAAAAACAATAAGAACACACAGGTATAAAGATAAACAAAGGAATGGCCGCGCTGCGGCTGTCGCTCCAAAGTAATACTGTAATCGCTCAATAATGTTTTCAATTTTAGCTTAAGGACTCAAAGTACAATATTGTTTGAATTGAATAAGCGAAGTTACCGACAAAAAAACATGTTTGTGCTGGAGACTTAATAGACCGCCCATGCCAACCACGGTTATTCAATAATAAGTTCAATTTAAGTGTGCGTAAAGATTACAATCGTTTGAACTGGTTCAAAACCTTATTATGAGGTAACTGAATCGACTGGGTTTTTATTTCGGTTACCGGTAACCGAGGTTAACTCGATCTGATACGGTTACCGAATCAAAGTGTTACCTTATCAGACGGTTACCGTTATGGTAGGGGTTTTTATAACCACTTTTAAAATAACCCTATGAAAAACCCCGGTTAAGGTAACCGGTTCCGGTCCCTGCTACTGATATACAACTTCAACGCCTCTAAATCAACCCGGTGGCAAATCTCACAAGACTAGTAAATTGGTATGATTCCAAGCATCAACTGCGTCAAAGAGCAAAGCGTGTTAGATTAAAGTCATTAATGCAATTACCTACAATCCAGGACACGGCGCCAGTCGGTTAGCATAACATCTAGACAAGGCGTCTATATTCCGAGGCATGTGATTATGGCTAACATAAATTGACAGCTATCAAACTAGTTAACTAGTTTTGGTAACTAGGACTCTAGGACTTAATTTGAATTAAGATTATACGCACTGTATTTATTAAGCCGTAGGTATGTTGAAAAAGACCGTATTTAGGTACCTAATACCTATATTGCAAGATACTGGTAATATCAAAATTGTATGTGGATCGAAATTTCATTATAGTGGGATTTTAAAATCTGAACACGCGGAATCGTTTTAAAACATTTTAGACCGGGAGATAGTGACACATTTTACTGGGTCATTTGTACCAGTATGGCGGTTCGTCAGGGGTCTAAGTACGTAAAGAACGAAATAAAAATTATGGTCATAGCGCTGGTACCGGCGGCCCAATCGCGTGGGCGTTAGTCGAACGTGTCGGATAAAATACGAGTGTCGAACGATTTGTTCCACAAAAATCCTCGTATTATTCGATAGTCCATAAAAAAGAAGTAGACGGTAGCGTAATGCCATACTTCTCCGGTGTGACTTACAGCCCGCCATACTGAGGCGAACACATTAATTAAAAAAAAACAATTCAATCATTTGTGCCAAGCTAATTTTTGCACAGGTGATCATCGTCGAGCAGCCATTCATGGACATCACCATGCCATACTTTTCGGATGGTTCCAAATGGCCGCCATACCGCCGCAAAGGAGTTAATTTTTTTTTTATTGCTAAACGATTTGTACCATCTTGTAATTTTTTTTTCAAGACTTTCTGTGTGATCATAAATGGAAATCTCATCATGCCATACCTGTAGGAGGTGGCAAATGTGTACAATATTTTTTTTTATTTCAAGTATGGTGCCCCTTTTTCCCCCTATTAGAAGTATGGCAAATATAATAATGGTCACATTGCATCATATAATTTCCAAAAATCCAAATGCCATACTGGTACAAATCGTCAAAAAATTGTTTTTTGTTTTAAGTCTTGGCTTAAGTCTCACAGTCGTCCGCCCCGTAGTTATAATCTGAAATATATTTTTTTAGGTACAATTGTATCCAAACAAACAGAATATGATGATGCCATGCTGTAAAAAAATATTTTACGTATACATAGTCGTATTTTTGAAACGTGTCGATTAAATAAGTTTTCGGTATGGCGGCCATTTGGAACCGTCCGAAGAGTATGGCATGGTGATGTCCATGAATGGCTGCTCGACGATGATCACCTGTGCAAAAATTAGCTTGGCACAAATGGTTGAATTGTTTTTTTTTAATTAATGTGTTCGCCTCAGTATGGCGGGCTGTAAGTCACACCGGAGAAGTATGGCATTACGCTACCGCCTACTTCTTTTTTATGGACTATCGGAAAATACGAGGATTTTTGTGGAACAAATCGTTCGACACTCGTATTTTATCCGACACGTTCGACTAACGCCCACGCGATTGGGCCGCCGGTACCAGCGCTATGACCATCATTTTTCTTTCCTTCATTATATGCTTAGACCCCTGACGAACCGCCATACTGGTACAAATGACCCAGTAAAATGTGTCACTATCTCCCGGTCTATTTTATTAAAAGTTGGCGTACGTACTTAATTGAGCTTGACGCCAATGAATGGAAAGTACGGCACTAGAACTGAAAAACTTGTTTCACAAAGTAGGTTCTCGTTGCGGGTCAAATGAGGCAAGTTTTCTTCGCGGCGGCGGCGTCAGTGGGATAAGTAATTTACTGACCGTAATACTAGTGACTCGAATTTTGTAATATTACACATTTAGGTATATTAACAAATATAGGTACCAGTAATGCAATATGTACAGTACACAAGGTGAGTAAATGTATGTTGAACAAATGTTGGTGATTTGAGGAAGCATGTACTATCGCCTGTACTATTAATACACATAAATAGCAAGAAGGTACTTAATAAAACGTAGGAATATGTTGGCCGATAAAATTAAATGTTGCAACCAAAAAAAATGTTAACGTCTATTTTTGAGTTCATTAATAAGTACTAAAGAACTCATTTTAAAATTTTTCGGCATTTCAATATAAACGGATTAAAATTCGCTCACCCTCTGAGAAATTAAAAGTTTATCCTTAATAATTTTCTAATCAAAACACAATGTTTAATTTGTTTACTTTCACGATGATCGTAACATTCCTAAAATTCACAACATTCAAGCTAAAATCTCAGCCGTCGAAAGTTAGATGAAATGTCGTGGAAAGTGCCGTATAAAACGCTCCTAACTTCATGCAAATTGTATAGATGGATCCTAACCGAAAATTAATTACGCACTGCTAACTTGAGAGGCCGATTCCACCACACCATTATTCTACTGGGTCTTGACCGATATTTGATGGCAAGTTGCAGATGGTGGCAACGAGACCGATTGTGCAATTAAACACCAATCCATCGCCTGTCGATGAATGTGACATTTTCATGAAATCGGTACCATTGTAGGTTGCCGGTAAGAGCGATTTCACATTACCTCCTTAAAGCATCAATGCCTTAAAGACAACCACAAAATAAGTTACCCTCTGCTTGAAAACGACACGAATAATTATTCCGAATTGTTACACGCTCATTTACATCTAGGAGGGTATGCCAAAGCAAATTATGGTCTACACAGAGATCATCCATCGGACGTAAATTTATTCCAGAACTAGACTAGACGTGATATCTAGTCATTTCATTTCAAATGGAGTATTTCATTGTGTGATCGATCTAAACTAAGGCAACGTATTGCGTCATAAGGCATTGTAATTTATATTACGTTACGGGTAATGTTAGAAGGTGGATTAAACTTAATTTTACCCGGGTATAACTAGTATTAGCCAAGCCTTGTAAGTAAAGTCCGAAAATTTAAACAACATTAATCTGTATTCGGGGTTTACCCGTACACACCGAGGTCTACCCAACACTGCCTGGGTAATGGTGTAAAAGTTGATTTCATTTTCGGGCTTTACCCAAAAGGCTTGGGTAATACTAGGTATACCCAGGTAAACTTAAGTTTACTTAGTCAACCTTCTAACATTACCCGTAACATATATACCTCATACGATTTCTTTAATATTATCAAATTTTCTTGGCACATAATTATACGCTACGCGTGTGCAAAATGGAGCAAGAGCGGCAATTTCCCTCTCACCACAAGGATCTTGGCGCGCGATCACGAGACCGACAAGCATATAATTAACGACCTCTGTCAAATTCTCACCCATCACTCTCCCTTGCCACGCCCTCTCCCTTGTAAATTCCCGCTTCAGTGGAACCAAACCAAAGGCGCCATTCGAAGGCCTGCAAACGATATCTCCCGTTCAAGAAATATAGCTCCCGTCTGAATCATTTTGATCGGCAACCGTAAAATTTGTGGTGAATTTTCTAATTAATAGAAAATAAAACGTTAAATTACCTATATCTGTTTTGAACATGATTACGGTAACCCGGCCTCTATGAGTGACCTTAACTCAGAGCTGTATTTTTAAAAGTAAAGATTTCAAAGTGTTACCTATCAGTTAAGAATTGTAACATCTAAATTTCACGGCTCTCACAGCAAAATCAATACTTGGCCAATTTCATTCGATGAATAAAACAAGGTTTTGACGTTTTAATTACAAAAGTTTTTCGCGCGAAAAAGGAAGAAAAATACAGAAGATCGCGCTCCCGGGAATACTCAGGATATATTATGGTGATTCCGAAACTTATAACGGCTGATATTCCGTAAAGCGCATCTTCCGTTCCGTTTTTTAATCTATGGTGGAAATAAAACTTTCTCTATTATACTGAGTACGAGCGTTCCATTTAGCACAATGATCGCATCGTATAAGTACAGTAAAAAAATAACTATTAAATTGTGTTTTAGTGTCTCACTGATCTGTCCTAATTATGTACAATAAAGTTTTTACACATAAATATGTATATATGTACCTACATGATATAAACTTTTTTTGTCTACCACAATCTCAAACATTCTCAGATGTGATCTCATTTGTTATCTTATCGTGGATTTCATGCCAGCTTTTTCTTTACTTCTATACGTTACTAACGATACCAAATCATCAACAGTTGATTGGTTCTTGTTTCTACACACTATTAACTGAAAACTACTATCTATTGTTTAAAGTTAATGTCTCAATTGTACTAGTTACATATGTACATATTAATTGACTAGTACAAATAGTTGAATTGTAATATGAATACCAATTACTCCTGTCGTAACTTTGATGGGCAACGAAGAGAGTCGGCGTATGAAGTTTCTGGTTCGCACGGTTACTAAGTAATTGGAATTCCCTAAGACATCTCGATAAACTTTTCTTAGAAGGAATGTTCTATAAATAAGCACAATGGACAACACTTCTCTTTAGTGACGATTTATAAAACGAAACCTGTGAATTATTTTATGTTAATAAAGGAATCAATAGGAGTTAATATCATTATCATACCTCTATAATAAACTATTGACCTATACTTACAGTATTCGACACTTCGATTTTAGATTACCTGGCAATTTGCAAATTGCTATAACATTTTGCATTGTAAGTTAGTATATGTAATACTTACTTTACAATTTATAAGTGCTTGTTGCTAGGCCTACACGGATAAAATATATTTGAACTGAACTTATAACTCGCAGTTTCAATTCACTGTGGCGTTCTAGGTTGTCATCCCAGAGAAACTTGCTCAGCACTCACGGGTCCGGATCGAAAGCGCAGTTTTGTACTTTTTACTCCGCCATGGAGGCCGACTAGTACAAGTAGGGTAGGGCAAGATTGCAATAGTTTACTATATCAGTCTAAGACATGAATATTGGACATTCACCCGGCCTCATACTGCACAGCACAGGTAGGTAATAACATATAGAATTTGTACGATGCAATTAAATTGTGTTGTATTATTGAATGGGAATATTGGGAATGACTGACACTTAGTAATAAGATCCCTCAGATGTGCAGACAGGGCTTTGATTATCTGAATTTAAATTAAATACATATCAGTTTAGAAGATGTATCTACATGTAAGATTAATTACATTCGTGACGCTCACAATCTTTTTAAGGGCCTAAAAAAGACTATTGGAAACCACGGGTGACCCTAGGGCTGGCTCATTCCTAGGCCAAAGAATAGGCATAGCTATTCAGCGTGGGAATGTAGCCAGCCTTATGGGCACCCTTCCGCAGGGGACAGATCTGGGGGACCTAAGGTAGGTGGGTAAGTTTTATTTATTTATTTTATTAGTTTTAGTTTTAATTTATTTAGTTTATACATAATTTTAATAATAGTTTGTATACGTTTTGTTATTGAATAAATTAGTTCCATTACATTCATTATAGAAGTTATACAATTTAGGTTTTCATGAGTCGAAGTCCAAAAGTTTATATATTTAATAGATACAAAATATATATGTCTTTAGATATAACCTTTATAATGTTATAGAGGTATTATGTCGGATTGATTGCAGATAATAATTTATAGCAACTTGTTCTCGAATTTATTAGACAATGACTTAATTGCGATAATTTATTTTTATTCGTGCAGAGTGTAAATAAGTAATAAGTAACCTTGTATGGAATCTGTCCGGTGCTCCTAATTTTTACAATAATAATAAAACGTCAAACTTAGGGTCATAGCTCATAGCTATGGTTAATATACATCAAGTTATGCAAAAATATTTTGCATAACGTCAATCCAGGGAGGAAAATGGGGAGTACGTTGGTATGGAGAAGCGGCCGTCCCTTTTCCTCTTAAAAGCAAGAGATGTGTCAATGGTTTGTTGCAGGTTAATTTGATTTACACCTTTTTTTCATTGTTATAAATTCTGCTCATACGAAACGTTTATTAAAAAAAAAACTCTTATGGGCCAGACACTATCACATTTTGAATCAGAAATACTGCTGAATTCATATGATAGTGTAAACAAACATTTGTAATTTTATTAAGTTGAAGATTCATCTACATCATAATCGCACCCATTGTTCTGGCCCGCAACATGCGTGTTTAGTTTACAAAATAATATAAATGAAACAGAAATCAGGGTGCAGAATTTTTTTGATAAGGACACTTGTAAAAATTTTCAATAAACGGTTTTATCTTTAAAAAAAAAACCAGAATTCAGGGTCCACTTTTTCTGTTGTATTTAAATATACATATGTAGTTTTATTTACTTTTATAGTCCCAAAGTAAATAACGTCATATATCTACCTAGTTTTAAAAATTAATTATCATGGGACCGAGGAAGTCCGAGGTTTCTGTGCATATTAATAGAAAAATGTTCCGTTCTAGCGCACTGATTAAGATCTTCTGCCACAACACTTAATTACTTAACCTATTTATTTCTTGAGTTCAATACAAGTTGGGCCCAAATTGACGTTCTATAGGCGTATCTATAGGCGTCCAATCACAAGTTAGACTACCGTTGCATATTCGAGTTGAATCTCTAAGATGTTTATAAATAGAAAGCGGTACCTAAGGGAGGCTTTTATGTCTTAGAGACACGGAGTGATCCGACCAGATTTATGAGATGAATCGTTTAGATAAAGGTCGCGTTGTTGTTTATTACCTTACGACTCGTTATTTTAATAGCCTTACCCTATCAGGGAATGACGCTGTGAGATGTTAATAGATACATATTTTGAATTAGTGTGTTTATGTCAGAATTATAGGTAATATGCGCGCAGTTAAAATATTTATCTGTAATTTTAAAACATGTCTATGACATACAATTTTAATTTTAGCTATTCATTTATAAAAACTATATAACGCGTTAATAGAAATGGAACGGAAAGTGTATATTTTTTTGATATCTGATATCAATAATTGTAAATATAGAACAAAGGAATCATAAAAATCACTTCACCACTTCAGTCACAACAAACCTCCGGCACAGCATTAAAACAGAAGAACAGTCTATGTGCAAGTAAACGAAATAAAAGCCGTTTCGTAAATAAATAAAATGCTGTCACGTAAACCGTTGTACGTGAAAACGCGGGCGGTACGCGTCCGAGCGCGGCGGGGCTAGGGACGCGAATGAGGGGAGACAACGCAGCTTCCAGCTTTACCCTCCAGCACCTTCCCCCTCCTTCGTGTCTGATAACCTGCTACTTCGGAAGTCACTAAACTCAGCCATGAATGTCACCCAGGCACCGACAGCCGACTTGTGAAAGAAAATGTGATTTTTATTGAATAGGGGTTGCTGTTGCGCCACTAACCTCCCTTTGTGTGAAAAATCGATGTTATATCGCCTATTAGATGTTTCGAAATCAAGAGTCGCGGCCTAGCTGGGTAGACTTAGACAACCAGCGAGAAGAAACTATGCACTTTTAAGCTTTGTAATAACTGCAAAATAAGGCAAACAAAAATTCGGCTTGCATTTAACTATTCGGGTATTCCGAATATTGAAAACCGTTATTTTTCTTCGCAAGTTAGGTATAATATGAATATAAAAATAAAATATAAAAACACTTACAAAACAATAATAAAAAAACATATTCTTATTATTATGGAATTTGGGGTGATTTTCATCTTATGTTCGGAATTATTCAACATACGAAACTAGCCGAATACACCTTGCTTCATCTAACAGTACCTAGTGCGGAAGAAAATATTTACACCTACCTATTATATGATTCTATAGTTACGAAATATTATTTGTTTAGTATGGCAGTTATTCATTGCCTATTAATATGTTATTTTTCTTTCTTATCAGCGATCATAAAATCATAATATTTGTTCCTGCATACTGCGTATTGGTTCATTTGTTGACATACGCAGTTCGATTATTTGCGTAATAATATGTTTTGACACTAAATTCTAAAAGTACTGTTATGTATAGGTAACTAAGTACTTAATACGAAATTTTCCGTTGACTTATAGGTCCTACAGTCAAGCTCAGGTCGTTGACATGCGGCTATAAATTGCAACTGGCCCACTGATGCCGGTATAATGATTGATTGCGTCAGGCGCGGCCTGCCTGCGTATACGCAGCCTTCGGGGAGCTTTCATGCTAGGCAGGTTCTTACCGCCGATGCGTGAGTATTGCATCAGCTGTAGCTTATTTAAGTATTTTAATTTACGACAGAAACAAGCGTATACAAAACGTTCCAATATACCAATTTAGATGAACTTGTAAGATGTAGGTAATTAAGAGTTTTTTTAAGGAACAGCATTATTAAATACAATAGCTCTGTAGTTGTGGTTGCACGCAACATAAAAAGGTCAAATACGGCGTTCTCTGAACATAAGATTTTTTTGGCAGAATTAATCTTCTTGTTCCTAATTAAACAATGGAAAGTCTGTGATGGAAAGCCACAATTCTTCAGCTCAGACGTCGCCGAAGCTGGAAATCCCCCCCACTCAATAAAAAATCTACTTGGCTCTACGTCTCAAATCCATCATTGGGTCATAAGAACCAATCCTGCCAACGGAAATCACAAGTACGACTACTAGGCTTTCGGCAACAATAAGTCATTCCCAATTTCATTAAAATTCAATCTGATTATCCGTGCCTCGCTTTCGTTCACATCAGCCACTCGGCTTTGAACTAATAAGGTATCAAAACGTAAAATGCGAGAATTCGATTATTATACCATAAGGTATTCATGAATTCCATCTAATCTATTGTTAGGATTTCTGTCTCAATCCTTAGGACCAAATTTGCCCTAAATGCATCGAATGTCAGACAGGCTTATCTGCGTTTGGAGAGAAATTGCATCACTGAGATAAATGCATGAGCGCACAAACGTGTTCTGCTGTCTGATGCGAAAATACACAATATGTATGTGTGTGTCTCGCATATTTGTGCCTACATTTTATTTAGCGGTCTTCTCTTAACACAAGTATTTATAATACTTAAGAAGAGGTACCAGATCAGACATTGTAATTTAATTAAGATACTGAATAGATCATTTTTATTTTTTATTATTATTTTATTTGTACCAGCGTCAGTATACTTAACTTCTAATAAATAAATAAATAATAAATTTCTTAGTAGTTTTACATGTATGTATTACTTACGTACTTACTTAACTTGCCATTAGTGTAGGTATACATGAATCTGTAAATTCATACTGCATAGATGTTAACCTATCTTATTAATGGCAACTACCCGAATATCGGACACCGACATAATATATTTCGTGGTAATTGTATTTAGCTTCAGAATATTCTCCTTCACTCTACAGAGCCAGCCGCCTACCCATTCTCAGCAAGCCTTTGAGGCTGACTATTTTAGGTACGTTATTACAACTCTATTTAAAATTTAATTAATTTAAGACAGCAAATACATAATATTGAAATAAAATTTCAACTTACATTGAATCTTAAATTACTAGTGATATAATTAAAGTCTTTGTTTACCTATGCAAGACACAAATATAACTGAAATAAACATCAAACAACGCCTGAATCTTCATTAATTTCAAGTCCCTTATTATGATATTTTATTGTATGGTATCACGTGTCAGTGTCCCTGACAGGGTCATAGTGGGGTCATATAAGCACCCGTACCACACAGAAGCGAGCCTCAACCTACCTCGACTGACTTCCTTGTTAATTCGTAATACAACTCCTCCTGGTTTATCCGTGCGAATGTAAACCTTAGCCGCAATGGAAAGCAAGAAAATCTCACAGAGACAATCTCATAGAACAGATGTCGCATCTACTGTATTATAATATTTTATTAATGAAATCTGAATGCATGTCCTAATTACTTAGGTACTTAAGTTACGTGACTAGGGAATTTCAGGCCAATTCTAATGCACACTGACATCATAATGATATCTAAATGACATAATTTAGATATCATTCTGATGCCAGTGTACGTTCGAATTGGCTAGTTTCTGTAAGGAGCAAATTGACCTATTCACATAAGTACGAGCATATTATTTTCGTTCTGTATAATTTATCGTTACTTTAATAATAACTCTTATACATTAGTAGAAATTGGTTTTTAAATAAATATTATACTAAAATGTATATTTAATTCCGGAATCACGAACCTGGGAATGTGCCCTGCAGAGTTGGCGTGCGAAATATTAACTCGGTGATGGTATTTACGTAGTATACTTGCATATATGTATATGAAAATCCCCCTTGAATTTTCGGCGTGCGAATTATGAAAGGGCCGTGATATTGCCCGGAGTTTACATTCGAGATAAAACGTCGAGCACGACTGGTGAACGGATTTACAGCAACTAATCGCGACTCGCTGGCATTTAATAAAAATTGTATTCGATTTGCGCGCAAAGTTCTTTAATTGACAAAAGTTTATTGGTTTCTACAACACCAACAAGTAAATACCTATTGAGGACAGTTCCACGCTGATCCAGATTAGTAAACAGTGTGAAATTAGGAAATTTTTATTCATCGACTAACAGGGTGGCCAAAAAATAAGTGCATTCCCGTTGCCAGGGAGGTTTTGGGTTTATATTGAGCAACTTTTACTATGGGACCACCCCGAAATCGCGAAAATAAAATACCTTCACATAAAAAATGAACCAGCCAAAATGTATGAAACAGGCAATTTTTTTTCCTGATTTAGGGGTTGGTCCCATAGTAAATATAATTCAAAAACCTCCCTGGCAACGGGAATGCACTAATTTTTTGTCCATCCTGTATATTTAACTACATAACACGGTTCTAGATAAATAAACGCATTTTTGTCGTTATGGCTTTATTTCAGAGATGCAGACAACTAAATATGCATCTAAAATTCAATAACTAGATATATATGTATAATAAAACATTTAAGATTCATACAAGGATTTCAACCCTGGACCCCTATGTGCTCAACTACTGTCACCTGCAATAAGCTACAATGAAAACCAAGAACATTATCAAACTAGTTTCAAGATTTAACTCCGACGTTTCGAGGACGGCGTTGTCCCCGTGGTCTCGGAGAAGACTCAAACGTCGAAAGTCGGAGGTAAATCTTAAAACTTAAATACGCGATTAAGTCCCGTTGTACAATTTAATAATGTGTAAAAATCGTGAATGTTTAAATCAGTGAAAACCAAGAAATTGGGTTTTTCCAATAGTCGTGTGATCTAATCCTGGTTTCTCCCTACAGATTAGTAGTAGGGGGAAACCGGGAGATTTAAACCACCGGGAGAGCTTGTCTAAGTCTTACATTCTTTTTCATGGCTCTGTTAAAATAATAATTTTATATAAATAGTAGTTTTTCGACTTTCAAATAACCCAAATCAATTTTTTTAATGAAAATAAGTAACTTGATTTGTACATATCATGGTTGTTCCAAAATTTGATTGCGTTTAAAGGTGACTTTCGTGTGGTAATTGCAGTAGTATTGCAGTTGCAACGTTATTGCTGCAGCGTGTTGACGCGGGCGCTGTCATAGACTATGCATGAAGCTTACAATATTGACAGCTATGCGTCGCACTTCTATACACTTGCAACAGCTTTTCGTGCTGTTTGCACATTATGGAATCAAAATCGGTTATGTAATAATGCAGTATATGTATCACAATTTTATTGTGAGAGTTAAATATCTAAATGAAATGAAACTAAACCAATCGGAAAGAACAGCTGTAAAGTCTAAGAAAAGATTGTGCCCTGAGTTTGACAGCTGATTTGGATGGTGCTACTTCTACCTATGTATACGGCGCCATATTTTTTGTCGTAACAGTAAATTATGCGAAAAGTCCACTTTTGACATACGGACGGGGCCGTGTTACAGTGGCATCTTCCCGTTTAAGAAGTAAATTAAATATTCAGTTGCCTTACCTACTGTGTTTTTAATAAAATTACAATAATACACGAGATCATTCTTAACTCCAAACTTAATATGACGAAAAACTTAAAAAACCAAGCTCTATAAAGTACAAAAGATCCTCGGGCTGAAAATGTCTTTTCCAGCAATTTGTTGTAAGATCGTGGAGCATTGGCTCCGACACTCGGTCCCCGCAGATTTGCTCAACGCTCCAAGAAAAGATTGAGAACTATAAACGCGGGGGGTGGATTAACACGAGTCGGGTTTTATTTTCTATGACAATTGTCTAATACAAGCGCGGACCCAATATTAAGTTATTAAACAAGCCAAAGAAAATGGTTAAATATTAGTAGGTATGTATTATCCTCAATCCTCTATATTTTCACCCTACTTTTTTCCGTACCTATCGACATAACATAATGAATCTATAATGTTCTGAGTTTATCAGCTTCATAAAGTTATATTATATCGAAAGCCACTCAATAACAAATAAACCATTTCCAATCATGAGTATTGCTCCAGTTAATAGTTATTGGGGTTTTTGAGCTTAGCGAGTAGCAATAATACTCTATAATAGCTCGGAGAAGTATCCCCCGATAAGAACCCTCCCTCTACACGTCATGCCCTACATTGTAAAGATATCTAACGGTCTACAAATGGTGAGCACTTACTCTGCAAGCCTGGGAGTGGACGGTTGACCGACTAAACTGCAAATTGGTTCAACGTTAGGATGGATGGAATAGTAACTTTGACAAAATTCCAATTTCGTTCGGATTTTCGCAAAAAAATGTTTGGAGTGGCGATAGCTCAATAAGTTAGTTTCACATGGGAATTGGTACAGACTGAACAGTGGCTCACAAGTGAAACTCGTCCAGAAAGAAGTTAGCGAGAAAGATTGGTCGAAGTACTACGTGTTAGACTCGGGGACAAAAGTTGGCCTGTCAACATGAGGCTAATGAAAAGCGATGCGTCGCTAACGAAGACGGAGCGTGAGCACAATTGGACTAGTTCCGGAAAAGATTAACTCTCAGAGAATTCCGTATCAAGTTCCAGAAGCCAATAAATTGTGCGCGACACGTTCTCGAATGGAAATGAGTTCGAAAAACTCGCGTCAGCTAGGAAAATATTGTTTGTTTGTCAACGTGATAGGGGCTCCTCCGCGAAGTTGACAAACGTGATGAAAAAAATATTGGAAAAGTTTTTGTCGCAAACTCTTTAACGACCGAGGGCAAAAGATATCGCTGACGTTCTACGAACAGCCTGTGACAATGTTCTTTTATTATGTTTCTGAATATTTCATCTCTTGCATTTGTTTCACAAAAGCAATTACCTTTTTGTCAACATACCTACAATAAGCCGACTTACTTTTCTTGTCAATTATTTAAACGGTTGTAAAGTTATGCTTTTAACCGCCAACCGCTTTATAATAAATATAAGTAATCGGAGTAATACATGACCGAATTTCCGTCGTTGATAGTGCTATCTAGGCGGCCATAGGTCACTGCGACAGTAGCGCACTATTTCCGTACGCTGCACGACACCGATAATGCAAAAACATTCAATAATCTCGTGGGAGGGTTTAAATGCGACGCAAAAAGATAACTCAATTTTCTCTGCAAGATAGCTAGCAATTTCCGATAATCGATAAAAACTTTATTCTAGCACTTATATTACTTGAGTACGTTAGAAAAAATAAATAAAAAGATTACTTGTAGACTACCTATAATGCCAATCCAGGCATATGTAACCAAATATTACGCAACACTTGATTTCATATAAGTATATAATAATAATTGAAACGTAAATAATATAGTTTCTTAAATTTATTTGTTCGTGTTTAAGTTGAATGACTACCTGTACCGGGTAGGCTCTGTATATAGGTAGAGTAAAGACATATGTAGGCTGTACTCCTCAAAATGACCAACATTTGTTCAGGGACTTTTAAAACTGACTTGTTTTGATTTTTAGTATACTTTAAAGTTTATTGTAAGACGCAATGTAATGCGATTTTCGTTTTGATTATACCTAGCGTGATAAGCAACGTCAATAACAAGGATGATATCGTACATTGAAGATAATAATAAACATAATTTGAAAGAATAATAGGAAGTCTAACTAAAGATTTCATCATTTAAAAAAAGTTATTCTACAAAAGTTATATTGTTTGAGGAGTACAATATTAGTTGCTCGTTTACAACCACTTAGTATAACTTCTTTCTATTTACACATCACTGCACTTAAACCTAAGTTAGCATATTACGCTGTGAAAATATTTTTCTCCAATGAACACTCTTTTTCAGAATGATATGAAAAAAATAAGATTTTAAATTACGCAAATACTGGTAGGGGCGTTATATTGGTCACAAAGGAGAGTTCACTTAATGCCTCATAATGGTGCCCACTGCTCACGGGGGCACTGAAAGAAAATTAATTTATACGTCGGCCCGCTTAGAAGAAAAATTACAAAAGGTAATTAAACAAGACGTCCTTCTTCATTAGCCATGCTCGGACGCCTTTTGTTGCTTCTAATTAATTTATATTTGTGCACAGTAGGTGCTGGTTAACTAGCCACGTTAGTAAAAATACTATAAAATCACTCACCTGTGACTATAATCGAATAAAAACAGTCAACTCGAACTGGTCACTGTTAAACTGTACGTACCTAAACCTATGGAAAGAAAACTCTTAATTATACTAGCATAATAAAATAACACTGTTTTACTTATATTTGTAACTTAGTCAAAACAAGGCATTTGAATTGGAAATAAGCTAGGTAAGTAACAAAATATTTTCATGCTAAAAGTTTTATCTCGATACGGTTAGTGGTTCGGTACATTCCACAAAAAATAAATAAATAAAAATATTTTTAAGGTCGTAAATCTACGTTATTATTTTATTAGTTAATTATCAAAATATTTTTAGTGTAAAGACAAGTTTGTACCTAAATGTTGTTTGTTATTGCCAAAATTTTCAGAGTTTGCACAAAAGCGGCATTGAAGGAGCAGACTACAGCCGCTAGCGAGTTTGCGCTGTTATTAATAACTAATTAATTTTCTTCCTCTTCAAAACATAGCATTAAATTAAAAAATATATACGAGTATACATTTTATTACGCAAATAATGAATCAATATACTTATTATCGGTCATTATTAAAAGGTATTATGATAACTCTGTCGACCACGTCGGGTTAAAAAACGATATGAAAACATTAATAACATATTTATCTCAGTTATTAAGAAATAATTGCATAATAAATAAAAAGTAAACATTTAAGATTAATATTTAATCGTTAAATAATGTTTGTTTCCAATGGACACACATGACTTCCGTATCTTTTATCATATTAACAACTACAAAAAGACACAAACACATTCAAGATGTCTAATAGCTTAAACAATAATGTGTGTAGTTATGTAAGTATACGTAATAGTTCGTATGTAAATAATTATGCAGGTAAGAGTTTCACCGACCCGTCAAATGATATGGCATAATTTTATTATACTTTAGATTATAATTAGTGCCCCTTTAGAGATCAACATATCAAAACATGAACAAGAGATATATGAATAGAATAAGTATGGTAAAATAAGAATTACATATTTTTAAGCTAATAAATTCCATCTAATCTTGTTTTATTTTAAACTAGGTATAATCTTTTGTCGCGTTGAAGATAAATTGTCGTCTTTATATCCGCAGTTAAAATATAAAAGCGTTTAATATGTTTCAATATACAGCAGGAAATAACATTTTGCTGTTAGCTGCAGGCGAGTAAACTTAAAGAGTTTGTAGCATGGCGCGTTGATGCCCCTAGGGACTAACACCTTTGTTTGGGTCACATCGCAGCGGCGGGACAAAAACTTTACAACAGAAACAACCCATTTTCGTTAGAGAATAAACAAGACAAAGAGAATAAACAAGAAATAAGCAAAAAGCTTCACTGAAACCCTATTTTAGAAAAAGACGTTAAGTATTTTTCATCACGGTTCAAATGTTTCTTTATTGTTGACCGAGCGAGTTACAAAATAAATAAATATGATTTTTTTAGACACGCATTACTATAATTCTACAGACCCTCTTATTGTAAAAAGATGAGTTAAATCTAATCCGGTTAGCTTTTTATTCTCGTAAAGCAAGAAGAGGGGTGTGAAACGTTAAGATAATTAAGCATCTGCTATATACTCGTACAACAATGGGCAGACATAGCAGGAAACAAAGGAAGAGTTTCATTAACGCAGGGTCCGGCGGCGGAACACATACAATACATATTATGATTAAAGCGCCAGAGATTGTAATCCCTCCTGTGTTTATTAAACCTGTTTATCAGGGTAAATGGTTTGGTATCCTTGTTGACAAAACATATACAGAATGATTTCGTTATATAATATGTTTTCTGACAGTTGATATGTAGTCTTATTTTAACCCTGCCTACGAAGCTGGAGGTCACGGGTTCTAATCCCGGTAACAATAATTTGTGTGTTTATCACAAATTTTGAATCCTAAGTTATGGATCTGTTTTTAAGTATTTAAGGTGGTATATGTACAATATCCGTCTTCTAGTACGGCACAAGCCTTATTGAGCTTACTGTAGGATAGGGTGGATTTGTGTAGATTGTCCCATAATATTTATTTATGAACCTTGCCCTAAATCGCCAAATAAATTTGCTGTTCCATAGAAAATATTAACATAATATATTATCCGTGAAGTGTATGAAAACCCAAAAAAAAAGAGTATATTCCGCCAACAACATCAATCTGTATTGTGTTTTAATACGTTTTATTTCAAATTTAGTATATTTGTTCATTTATACGTCATTTGTTAATGTGTTAATTGATTTACCCGCATATGTTAACTGGAACAAAAAGCTTTCATGCATGTATTAATTTAGCTATTTAATATTAATACATCATCCATTACCGAGAGATAGTTGCTATATAATTCCATTAACCTTTAATCTGTACTTAAATATAGATACCTAACTATCAATATGTCTATATATACATTTTGCATGTCATTAACATTATCTTCGGAATACACCCAAGAGCAATAAAAAAAGAACGCGAGATAACGAGACCCGTTATGTTATTGCCCCTGAGTGTAAGACATTAAACTTTGTCATTTAATAAATTGCTAATTTTGACATGGAATTTTTCCTTTGCACAATGTTGGCTGTTAAAATTGTTTGACTAAATTAATTACAGATTAATCTAATTTTATGGAATAATGAAACAAAATGATTTATTTCATGATTTTTTTAGTAGGTATAAAATTAACGATCTGTTCAGAAGTTCAGTGTACCTTATGGATCAATATAAGCAAGACATCTAAGCGTTCCACCCATGTAAAGCTTCTACGTAAACGTGGTTACAAAAACGAAGATATAATACTTTTCTAAACAACAAGAAAACAAAACTAAGCCTTGGGTACACAAACTCCCAAATTAGGGTGAAATTAACCCTTAAATAGACCCAATTCATAGCGAGCACGCTAATCTCGCCGGGCGAGCCGACTTTCATTAGCATTTGTATAATTTCATCGGGAGATCTTGCAGCGAGGACAGCCATGGAACAGTAGACACTTTAAAAGTAGTACTACAACTAAATGATATTTAAAGCACAATACGTTTAGTTTGTTTTCCGGTGAAGTACTCAGATTTTGGTGCATTTTATCGATTTAATAAATCCTAATTTTTCGTATTCATACGATTTCTGTGTGATTAGATCAATTTGTGTTAAGATTGTTCCAAAATATAATTATGTATAACGCAAGGCTGATATAAGACCATTTCGTGGCTGTTAGACTTATGTTAGTGTCTGTTAAGTTAAATTCAATAATTTTAAACCACTTCATTTAACGCCTTAGTTACTGTAGGTATGTGTAATTTTTGTACTGAACAACGTTGTTTGAATGCAAAGATTATATGGTTATTCTCTTCTATTCAATACCTGCAATTGTTTTATCTATTTAGGGTACATATTCTATTTATTTTTTCAAACACGATGAGGTCAGGTAATTTTTGAGGTAGGTGTACCCGTAATGTTATACGATCCTAAATTATTAAATCAATGTAGTTAAAACTAAAACTTCCTACAGTTAAAATATTCTTAGGTTTGTACTCTCTGATAGAAAACGGATTTCAATTTGATAAATGCTAGCGAGTCTTACTGTTGTAGTGTTGTCTTCTGTAGCCTTCTCCGATGATCTTGTTCTCGCCACATTTGTTGTCAGGCCCATTTCTCTAACTACCCATCAAGGAAATTTATTCCTGGATTGTATAATATTTTCTGCCAGATAGGTACTTTTTAAATTCAGAACTCGCTCGTGGTAATGGGCTGTATTTACATAGATGGCATGAATTATTTTTCATTGCAACTACACTTGTATCTAATGGAATATAACTAACCAAATCTCTAGCTCATTAACATTGCTAAAAAAGATGCTTACTCCTATCTAGACATGTGCGCCGCGCCGCCGCGCCGCCGCCGCCGACGAATTTTCCACCCCGCCGCCGCCGATAAATTTGACCGGCGTATAATCGGCGTGGGAAATTTTGATACCTATCGTGTCTTCTTCCATGTTGCGTAGTGAGTAGATAGTGTCAGAGGTATAATTTAAAGATCCTTATGCTTTTTCGCTTATTATTTGCCAGTGAACCAAATTAGCATCATTTTTGTCTTTGCAGTGTCTAGCCGTGATAACGATTTAGCGTTAATTTAAACAAGATCTAGTTTCTGGATCTCAGGTTATTATTTGATATTTTATCGCACAGCTTTTTTGTAGAACGCATTTTGTTTTACATCAATAGTCTCTTGATTGTCAATTTAATCAGTGAACTAAAGTCAAGAAAATAACAGGTTCATATCCTAGGACATAAACATGCTATTTTCTTTTTAGAATCTTCAGCAAGCTGTCACCACGATTATAATTGCGTATTTTATGATTTCTCTTGTGATGCTGGTGACACGCATAAGGGTCATCATTTGATAGATATGATTTGATTTATTTATCACATAATATACAATTTCATTTAAAATTACACACGATCAATTCTTAGTCATTTTATGGTGATTATCAGCTTCTTTTATTTAACAATATGTATTTCAATCAAAATTATAAAAGTCAGGCTAAAGCTACGTATTGAGCTATACCTAAACAATTATACCTACTTATAGGAACTTAAATCACCAAGTATCATCACTAAGCTAGCAGTAAAGAAAACAAAGTTGACCTTAATATTCCATAAAACGGGACACTTCAAAGACATTCCGTTGAGCGAATCAACCTGCCAGAGACGTTTACTTTCGAAAACGATGACATCTTTATTCTAACATACATGTCTGTTAAACTTCAGTTGAGACAAATGTAAAGTATGTAGTTCATCATTATTTCGTAACAAATCCTAGGTGAGGCGACAGCGGCTGGGAAAAGTCAATATAGATTTAAGACTTAACATATAAAGATTTTTTTTGTGTTTTATTTGTATTCCGCTTACAAAGTAAGTAAAAATACTGCCTAAAATGTAGTGTTTTAAAGTATCCTTCTTATTTTAATATTTAAACATACCGTTGGTAACCGTTCGGTTGGTATTGGTAATAAATAGGTAGTTGCCAAGTGACATGATGGGTAATAATTTTCGGCAATAATTTAGAAAACACACATAATATGTTTTGGATAGCCTAGTAAATACTCAGAAGGCTTTAATGTAGAGTTTCTACAGCCACGTTCTCATGCAGTATCAAAAATTATGCCACGCCGATTTCACGCCGATCACGCCGCCGCCGCCGGTCATAAAATCATCGGACGCCGCCGCCGATGATTTTGCCATCGGCGCACATCTCTACTCCTATCTTATAGGTATCTAAAACATATAATTGTTCATAGTTTATTTTCAATGAATATACTGAACGTTCCCGCTGATTCTGAAAATATTTACTTAAACTAAAGACTAACAGGCCTATTCGGATTTCGAGATAATCACAAGATCTTGAGACGATTTAGAGATCAACTAGATCTACATTAGATATCGACTAGATGTGACTTGGATATCTAAGTCATAACTTGTCGAAATCGTTCAAGAGGACCTCCAGAATCGCGGAAACGTCAAATTTGACATATCTATCTTACAAATATCTTTAAATTATCCGTATCGTAACTTGTTGAAGTCTAGTAGAAATCTAATTCATTTTCCGAATCGAGCCGAATATCGAAAATGTCGCGGGCCAAAATGGTCCCTAACTTCTTCCAATTAATGAAAGCTTCGAAATTAGATAACAATGAACTGATTCAATTAAGAACTTGCCATTTGCTATGGAAATCAGCATTTAACTGGAACTGTGAGTAAGAATTAATTACAGTTTCTTGAAGAAAGATGAACTAGGAAATAACCGGGCTAGTTAGACCATAAGCAATGTGTAGGTAGGTATACTAAACTAGGCATGTCTAAAATTTCCCAGCAGAAGTCGAAATTTCAAAGATGATGATGTTTAAATGATTTACTATTGAAACATTCTATAATGTTATATTATCCAGAGAGGAATATGATAACTAGTTTGTATTGATAAGCGGTCGTCCCCTTTCCCATTAAGATGCAAAAGCCCGTATTTGCCGAATCTTGCTAGGGTTGCCACCGTCCTTCTCTTAGTCTAAATGAAATGTAGGATTGATAGTGCTTTACAAAGCTAACGCGTGCTAAAGCGGGGTTAGCAATATGGGCAATCCAGTTGCTATAAAGAGAAAAATTATTTCTCAATTTAAAAATCGAGAAATGTTACATTATCAATCAAATTTCGTCAGGATTTTACGGGATGGAAATTCGTACATTTTGTATTATATTCGTAATATTTGAATAATATCGGAAGCTTGTTATTTTTGTCGCCTCTGCATGGAAATGTGACAAATAGACCTTTTCATTAACGCTAGTTGTATACGGTTAGTTAAACGAACTGTTCTAAAATGTTTGGTCGACATTGTTTTTCATTCGGTAATAAGCAACAGTCGACCAACCGCATAGGAAATACTTCGTCCAGTTCGTTATTTTTATTATTTTTAAGGTAATGGTGGTTCTTGATTCGTGGATTTACTATTGATTAAAATTATAAAACTTGCTTTCCTCTTTGCCATTGTGTCTTTTCTGTTACCTGCAACAAAATGAAACATATTTACTAAAATTATTTTTCTGTGAAATGTAACGTTTTCATAACAAAATAAGTGTGTGTGCTGAGCTTTTACTTATGAGCGCAATTACATCTTAAAACCGACAAACACCTCCGGCAAGTCCACTTAGTCCCAAAAGTACGCTTTAAAATAAACGTTGTTACAGCATCCTTTAAAAGTAGGGTTAACATTTAAAACGGCATTAATTCGGTATGAGCCGTTGGTTGTAATGTCTGCAAACGTGCTTATGCATAAATGTGGCGTTAAGGCGCTCTTATACTCGAGTTTTACGTTTTCAAGGGGGTGAAGCAGACGCGTGGTAGAACGGGCAGGCGGGCGCCCCGCGCGGCGCACCGCACCTTTCCCGCGCAGCACGTCTACGTCCTTATTCTGACGACATCGGTATTCTGAATTGTCAGTTCCGGGATTTTTTCCGGCAATTAATATTGAATAAGATTTATTAGCAAATTCGAATTTTGATGAGTACTTAATGAAATTAAAAATGGTAGGTAAGACGGTGAGTGTAAATAATTATTAATTATATATACAATATGAGTGTATACCGCGACAAACTGAGAATCTATTCAAATGATACCAAATTATTATGAGACAAATAATAGTTCTTACTAATAGACATTAAAAATGTAATAGAGCTAGACCAGAAAAGTCTGCAACGATTTTGATTGCACACGCAGTGCAAGTGTTATTTTAAACGTCAAACTTCTATGAAATTATGTATAACACTTGCACTGCCTATGCTATCAAAATCGTTGCAGACTTGGTCTAACTCTAGCAGTCAATTTCGGGCAAGTAGGTAGTGAAAATAAGGAAGAATACTAGCAAAGCTAAGATAATTTAGCTATCTTCACAAAAAGAATTATAACAATTTATAACTCTAACTGTAATTACTTACTATTTTTCTAATTTTGAATTGACGAGTAAAAGTCAAGCATTTAAAGATTGTAATGACAAAAAACACTTCTACTTCGACATTCGAGTTAGTTAATAGCTCAAGAAAATAAAAAAAATCTGCGGAAATAATTCGTATAATTTTGAAAATTGGCACAGTTATACCTTGTGGTGTCCAGATAACCATACTTAATATCCTCGAGCTTAGCGGGTGTGCTGAGGGTGTAGGGGGGAGGGGGGTGAAGGTACCTTTTTCATATTTTTGCTCATATCTCGAATATCTGTACGAATCGCATAGGTACAAAACAATAACAAAAGTTTTAACATAAAATTTCCTACAAATTTGGATCTTTTTATTTTTACGTTACGATCAATACTTTAGGGTTGTTAAAGTTAACAAAGAGATAAAAAGTTGATTTAAGAAAACGTTTCGTCGTTTCAAATATTGATCCTACAGAAAAGTGTTATGTTTTTCGTAGAAAATTGTATGCCGATTATTTATTTACAGAACATTAAGAACTTATTTTGCTATGAGCCTTATTTTACGAATCATTTACGAAAACCTAAAAATAGGGACCTGGAAATTGATTCTAATTAACTTACCCCCTTTAATACCTCTTTAAATATTGATCGTAGCGCAAAAGTGTAAAGAACCTTTTTTGTGGACAATTTTATGTTCAATATTTATGTATAATATTTTTTTGCAACGGGCCACCGTTTACGGGTTATTTACGAAAAACTAAAAAAAAAGTGACCTGTGAACTGATTGTAATTAACTTTCTTCCTTTAATATTGTTTTAAATTTGATCTTAGAGAAAAAAAGTTCAAGATGTTTTTGGAGAAAATTTTATGTAAATTATTTATTAATTAAAACCTATTTTGCTATGAGACACCGTTTATGAGTTATTTACAAAAAACTAAAAGGGGCCTTTAAAGTTGATTATAATTAACTTACCCGCTGCTTTGTCTTTTTTAATATTGATCCTAGCGAAAAGTTCTACATGTTTAGTAGGAAATTTTATGTTTATTATTTATGTATAAGATGCAATGAGTCATACTTTTCAAATTATTAACGAAAACATACAAACAATGAACCTTAGAATTTATTATAATTAACTTTCCTTCTTTATTATCTTTTTGAATATTGATCCCTGCGAAAAGTGTACTGAATCTTTTTGGTACAAAATTTTGTGTAGATTATTAACGTTTTATAACATTTTTTGATATTGACCACCGTTTACGAGTTATTTACGAAAATCTAAAAAAGGGGACCTTAGAATTGATTATAATTGAATTTCCCGCGTTAATATCTCTTTGAATATTGATCCTAGCAAAAAATTGTACTAAATCTTTCTTGTAGGCAATTTTATGCAGATTACTTATGTAATAGAATATTTTTTGCTATGCGCCACCGTTTAAGAGTTATTTACGAAAAACTAAAAAAAGGGTCCTTTAATATCAAATATCTCACTTCCGGTCAAGAATTCGATCAAGCAATCAGCAAATTCGGATTCAGCGGGGTCTAATTAGGTTAAAAAACCCGGTTGTCAAAAAGTAATACGATTTGCCAATTGAAATCGATTTTATGAAAAATATGACCAGTCTAAAATATTTGAATCCTGTATATCTATGTTTAAAAATTATTCAATTTGATTAATTTTATAGCCTTTTAAAATATGTTTACACAATTTATCAATCGTGACTGAATTCCGGATTGGTTAGATGGGTGTGTGCCTTTGCTGCCCAACTTGCTATAAAATGACAATATGACGGACGAATGTCTGAAATGTCACCGTATTTAAGAATTATTTTGCTTTTCTTCGCAAGTATGTTGAAAAACATTGTGTGTATAACATATTTGCATATTTATACTGTGATTACCCATTTTATGAAACGTCCGCTAAACTAGCATAGGTCCGACGCTGACAGTGGTCACGGGCGTACTGGCGTGAGGAATGGGCGCAAGGTATTGCCGCGTAGGATGTAATTTAGTAGGCAAAATGTTGAATTCATCAAATGATGAATGAAAAAATTAACGTATCGATAAAAGGACAAGCAATAATGAAGATTTACTTAAAAGCTATCGACTGAAGTAAGTTTCATATACATTTTCGTCGTAGTACTTCTAACATAAGGAAATAAAGACAGTGTTAGGCATGTTTTCAACTTAAGATTCTATCGAGAAAATAATGAGCCGTCGTGTTTCTGACAAGCAATAACGTAGTTCAAGGACTGAAGTTATACATACTAGAAAATAATGCATGAAATCCTTGTAAAAGTCTGTAAATATGGTGACAAAAAAGCGCATTTTACTACACACCGCGCCTTAACACCGGTCAACGTTTTCCATTTTTGCCTTCTGTCTGCACTTCCAAGAATTAAATAACCGCAGAATACAGTTTACACATGTTAAGATAGGTACAGAACTTTATTTGTAAATGACGGATGAGGAGGACGGAGGAGGAGGAGGAGTGGACAGTATATCGAAGGAGGCTTGCTTTTGAGTGCGGTACACTACTAATAAAAGAGTAGTATAGTATTTTGCGCCGATTTTAATTTTTTTAATTCAAGGGCCGTGACAAACGAGACGAAGTAGGTAGAAATAAAATTACGTACATATTTAGAATTATAAGTCACATCTGTGTTGGTGCCTGCTAGGCCATAATTCAACCGTTTTTACTCTGTTAAAGCTGTACCTAACGTGAATTTAGTTTGTGATATTTTAAATTTGTAGTGTTAATACCGAAACTTGATTATTCATACCTTCCATGCTTAGAGCATTTAATAACTGGAGTCGCCTTTAAGAGCTTACCCCTCTGCCGAAAAACTTTCACAATTGTGCAAACTTTTGTATGGACTGACATGGCTATTGTATGTTACGTACAAATCATGTAGAAATTGCAATACATTTGACGTCCCTCCCCCGAAAAATCGGCAGACTGTTTCGTACAGAAAATGACAGCCATGACGTCTCCAGTTACTAAATGCTCTAAGCTTCCATGCGATAACTTATATAATATTCCTCCTAGTATTATTTTCAACATTCATTTAAATATATTCTGTTATTTAAATATTTCCCTATATTTATAATACTTAACGATTTTCTCGACACGGATACTCTCAAGCTTATTATATACTTAAATCAAACTATGATATTTCTCGCAGAGAACACCGCTGCGAAGCACGTCAGGTGCAGAGTCTATTACTTCATGTTCTTGTATTGTTCCCCGATTCACTCTATTGCATTGAACGTTGGAAGTGTATTTGTACAGCATCCTCAAAGAATGCAAGTATCGGAAAGCTACTTTTTCTTAACTAGTAAACTGTTTAAAATTATTTTACTTTCCAACAATCCTGTTGATTTTATATGTATAGACTTTTTGAAGTTCGCTTAAGAGCTTTGTTTAGCAACCGAGCACTTCCTACTCAACTTTAAGGTTAAATACTTTGAAAGTAAAAGCAGGGTTCCCCATTAACCTTTGGGATACGGATGTTAAAGGCGGGGGTTTATGTGTACTATAAAAGAAACGTTACGACAAGACATAATAAAGTTATTGAAGCGACAAATAGCAAGCAATAGTCGGTTTTTATTATCACATCACGTGACAAATCTAAGCCTTTATTGTCTACAGTATGTCCGCAGATTCGACAACATACAGGGGACTTGGGAAATAAATAGCTGACAGCCTCCGTCTGTGTAAGCACGGACCATTTGAGAAATTTATTGTGCGCACTTAACCACAAATAAATTGGCCGGGACCACGTGAACTGCGCTATTAGAGGCCATTCCTTACAACGTGCTGTGCAATCGCGCTACTGTTTCAACCTAGCAACCCGAGCTTTTACCTTTTAAGAACCCATTTGTTACTTTCAGAACGTGGGTTAATCTAACTAGCTTCCCGGATTTAGACATGAATTGTTTTACATCAAATTAATTACGGTTTAGCATCGCCTATCAATATGGATGATACATATCATATACTTAATAAAATATATATACTCTCCATGGTAATTATATGGAGTACAGTAAGCATGGAGTTAATTTTTAATCGGTATTTTGCTATATTTATATCACTAATGTTATTTCGAAAGTTTTTCTGATGTAGTGTGTTTTTCAATTACACAAAAATTAGCGGCAAGACTTCTACACGGAAAGGTATAATTAGCACCTAAGTGAATGATACTGCAAAAGTACCTTTTAATTTAGTTTGTGATCATTTAAATTATAGTGGCTACGTAATTCATCTGACTAAAAATTAAGACATAACAAAGACGAAACAGAAGAAATATAAATACCTAACTTACACAATATCCAAAATTAGTAGTAATAGTAGTAAACTCTTTATTGTACAAAAAGACATATTAAAAATAACATACAATTAGTAAGAAGTACAAAGGCGAACTTATTCCTTTGAGGGATCTCTTCCAGTTAACCTTTGAGTAGATGAGAGGAGAAAGTGAAAAGAGGGTGACAAATGCTACAAAATGTACAACAAGGTACCAGAAAGATAAAGGATATAAATACATACAAAATTTATAGGATAAACATACATACACTGAGAGAAAAATCATCACCAGGAATTAATAAACAGTTCTGTACTGGGGGAAAAAATGAAGTTTTAGTAGTAATCATGGAAGTTTCACTATTTCTGTAAAATTTATTTATTTCTACAAACAGCTCAGTAATACTAAATCTAATTTCAGCAAACAGACTTTAGTAAATGGAGCATTAAACAAAGTTCAGTATTTGTTACAATCCATTTTTATTACTACTAAAATTCTCCGATTTTTACTAGTAAAGTTTGTGATTTTTGGAAAAAAGCATCTGTGATTTCAAGTTATGATTTTAGTAAATGTCTCACTTACATAGTTTTGTAATATCTAAAAAACGAGTTCGCGGGAATAACATTACCCCATTTAAAATAACAATTCAGTTGTTACTATAGCGACATTACAAAGTTTACTGGTATTTAGTAGATAGACTTGTTGTGTTTATGTTCATTGTTGTACCAATCACTAAACGAGTTTTGTAATACCAACACAGCGAAACGAATGTTAGTGATTTTAGTAAAATTTACTACTTGCTACGTTCATTTGGTTAGAGTTAGTATTGTGTCGGATGTCGGGCGGGCGTGTCTCGTGTCTTCTTTGTTTAAAACATACTTAAGTTAAATAATAAATTTAGGATATATTGTGGGCCATGGACATATTAACCCGCGACCTACTGTGTAGTTGGGGTCTACAGGAATATATTGTTCTGCAACTTCGAGCTAGCTGTTGTTATTCTAGTGATAATGACATCATAGGTAAATCTAAACTGTTTGCAATTCCAACCTCCCTAGCACAGGTGCGCCGCGAGAGCATGTTGCGCGCGTAATAACTACTAGTCTCTTTCTGACTGTATGAATAAGAAAGGAATGGGTAGAATATCTCGACAGGCTTTTATAGTGCCTCTTTAGTACAGAGATATACTACCAAATGCTTTTTTATTCATACAGACAGAAATAGAGACGGGTAGCTACCACGCGCGCGACATGCTCTCGCGGCACCCGTTTGCTAGGGGCGGAGGAATTGCAAACAGTTTAGTTTTTGCCTGTGACGTCATTATCTCTAGAATAACAACAGTTAGCTTGGAATCGCAGTACAGTTTAGTAAAACCTATGACGTCATCGTCTCCGATATTGCTAAAGCACGCTTAGAATTACAAAACGGTTAGTTTTCACCCATGACGTCATCACCTCCGATATTGCTAAAGCACCTCTCGGAATAACAAAACCAAATTTCTGAAATTACTCTAGCATACTTCAAATTACAAATATAGAAGTTGTATTTCCTACTAAATGGAAATTGCAAAAGTCAATTTGTTCCTATTGGTTGACTCTCCTTGTCCCCGGATTAAGTTTTATTTTTGTAATTCTAAGTGTGTTTTTGTTAGTTTTTTGTCTCAGTGTATATTACACAAAAAGGAATGGGGAAAGTACACTAAAAATTGGAAAGAATTAGAACGATATAAAGCAACTGTACAATAGAAATATAGACAAATTAATAAGTCAGATCAGATAACCATAGCTTCTTTAACCTCTCCTTGATAAAATAGATAAAATAGTTCAGTAAATATCGCACATAACTTCTTAGTATTCGCAAGTTCTCTGCACAAGAGTTGGGCGAATAATTGTATTTTTATTCGTGTAATTATAATAGACTTATCAATCATTCAATCATTTATCAAATCGTCACGTTTGCCTAATTGATGAATGGTATTTTGATATCGCGGGCGCGGTGCTGGAGACGTGTCGATGAGAGCGATGACGGATGATTGAGCGAAGACGGCCGTGCTAGCAGGAAAACCCCGGAGTCGAGAAAAACGGTCACGAAACTGATAATTCTTATATTATGGTGTCGCCGTCAGTGGCTACGAATGATCGGTTGGTGACACGTTTGCGATTTTCTATCAAATTAATATTTCTTGTCTTCTTACTTAATTACATTTTCAGCCTAGTCTTCCTTTTTCGTCACGATTCATGTTTCGCAATGAATCGTAATGATTACTTATTTCTTCTATCCTCTTAGTATTCACCTGAAACCCGCAGCAGTATTGGTTTTATTTAGTTTAAGCTTTCCAAAATGACTCTCCGAATTAATTCATTTACCGTCCGAAAGAATATCGTATACACGTAGTTCTTATTAGAAGTTTGTTGATTTTTCATTGATTTATTTGGGAATTTTAAACTACCTATAAGATAATCTGTTCACTTTTCTGCAAGCTGCAATCTACCCCTCTAGCCTAGTTGAATTATGTTTATGATTAAAATTTAATATCAGTCAATTATCCTAAAATTGTCTGTTACTGCTCATCACAAACTACTAAGAAGATACTACTTATCTGCTCATCTTTGCCCCAATCGCAGTTTTGGACTAGGTCTAACGTCTAAGTGCTCAGTTTAGCTTTCTACGAAGCGTATATAGCTCAGAAAGGTCGGTTCTGTGCAGTGTGTGTTTTCGCTTAATGTTGCTCATGTGACGTGTTGATCTTGATTGCAAGTTGATGTTGGTTTTCCTTGATTTATGCATTTTATTCATTAAATGTCCTGCTTTATTTTGTGGCTGAAATTCGGTTAATTAAAATACCTCACGCGCTTGTTTTAATACCACGGGTTTGGTATAATTGTGAGTCAATATATGATATATGTATACGTTTAATTGTAACTGTTCTGGTCCAAAATTACAAACATCAATATTTGTGATTACAACATATAGGCAACAGACGTAACATTAATACATAATATATAGTCGAAGCTATTTGCTATGTAGGTACCAGTAGCTTCGACTTTCGTATCTACAACATGTATCCGTCTATATAATAATTCAATCAAGCCATTCAAGTCAGTCAGGCAATAGGTTTATGTCAGATAATATACCTATCTCTGTTTTGTTATCTAAGTCTGTTTTCTTAATCAAGCCTGTTTTGAATGTACGATTTATTATTAAATCTTTGCACATAAGACGCCAAAGCACAGACATGGTAATGGTACACATATACAATACAAAGGCGAATCTAACATCTAACCCCCGAGTAAACGAGAATTAAAGTGAATTATTTTTTGTGAAGATCAAATGTGTATATGTAATGTATACTGTAATATTGAAAATGGGGTAGGTAGTAAGTAATTGACGAGTTTCATTGTGGTCCGCCCACACACCATCCCAATTTACCCTCTTTCAGGTTCGCTTGAAGCTTGTTTGAGTTACTCCTGTGCAGAAATATCGGGAACAAATATGGTAGGTACCTAAATACCCCGTGTTCAATAGTAAGTATGTATAGTGTAAATTACCATAAGTATTAGCTTGAAACCAAGATTTCAAATCATATTTAAAAAATCGTATTTGTAAAGCAATATCGGCCTCCTAGCCTAGTCGGTAGTGACCCTGCCTACGAAGCAGGAGGTCCCGGGTTCGAATCCTGGTAAGGGAATTTATTTGTGTGTTCATCACAAATATTTGTTCCTGAGTTATGGATGTTTTCTATGTATATAAGTATTTATATATGTGTGTATTATATGTATATATCATCGTCTAGTACCCACAACACAAGCCTTATTGAGCTTACTGTGGGACTAGGTCGATCTGTGTAAAATTGTCCTATGATCTTTATATTTATATTTAATAAAAGTCTGAAATAAGTGTCAAAATTGGAGCTTTCCTCATGGCATTGGAAACGCCTCAACTACCGACTAAAGGGGCCCACTGATTACCAGTCCGCCTGCAGTCTCTGGCCTTATCGGGCGGCCTGCCGTCCTAGACCAATAACGTCCACAAACATAAGCGATTATTGCCGGCCGGCAATGGTCTGCTGCCACCTCTGCGACTACAGACGAGTCGTCAGTTTCCCACCGTACGGCCGTCCGCCGGCAATAGTCTGATATAATTTTGACAGGTCCCTACAAATTGACAGTTCGCCGGACGATATCAGCCTGTCAGTTGATCGCAAAAGGCCACACATTAACAGTTCTACTTCAGATTTTGGACTGACGGCTATTCGAACTACGGCTCGTCGATTCCGGTCAGCGTCGACAGATATCTGCCGGACAGTCCGTGGCCTGCAGGCCAATTTACACACACATTATCAGATAGCCGGCCGGTGGCCTGTTGGCCGTCATCTGCTGTCAGTCGAGAGCCTTCAGTTTCATGTTTTTCAACTAGTTTAATTTTTTCATCAAAATGGACAGTCGACGTCAAAGATAATGTTTACACTTTTGGACCTTATTCCTTTGTAATAAGGCAAAAAATGTAAACATATTTTTGACTACTATAGTGAAACCTGGTTAAAAGGGGATATTACTGCAATGTTCTGCCGCCAGAGTGCAGCACTACCGACTCCGTAAATTCATAGACTAACTTATACATACTGTGCCTTAAACTGTTTTTGACAAGTTTTCACAGACAATAAAATATGACATTGATGCATCAAGGCGGTTTGTTAACAAGGGCCTACCGGTAAACGCGAAAATCGAAATTTAGTTATCTGCCTCTTTATCGCTCGAATATGCAAGAGTGATAGAGAGATTAGATAACGAAATTTCGATTTTCTTGTTTCGCTGTAGGCCATGTGATTGACGTGACGTGTGATGTGTCAATGTGGTTTGTTTACTGTATGTGCCACAAAGGTGCCACCTACGCACTAGGTTATTGTCGAATACAATGGCTCGCTTTTCGTATATACTTGCAAATGATTACATCGAGGATGAATGTGTCACTGAGTTTCATAGGATACTTTCCCAAAACACAAATTACCGTCCCCGCGACGTACTTTTGATGCAGGCTATGCATCTAATCGAGTCCGTTCCCGCCGAAGAAGAATTAATGATATATTAAATATATAGTAAAAACTACAAGGGTTGTGAAACTATAAGGGTTCCTATAGGGTAGTTGAATACGGAATCCTAAAAACAGGCAAACAACCTCTGTAAAATATAACGATGCGAGCGGAACACTAAATGCCTCGAGCTATCTCGGGCTTGGCCAAATTATTTATTACAAGGTATCAAACAAAAAAATCACTCGGGTAACGGCCAAGTAGACCTAATATTATGTAGAAAAGGTTTAAAAGAGTAGAATGAATATAACAAAAACATAACAGTAAAGTATTTTCATTTTTTTCAATTTGGTATACATAGACAGTACCTAAATAAGAGCCGGTGTAAGTAAAAGTATGTTGAATCCACCGCTTGCAGCTTGTGACGCCATATCCTTTTTTTGTAATAATTGTCACATATTACGAGAATTTCGGGTAGGTAATATCGCCACGCCACGCTCTGTAACTCCGAACACAGTTTGCTCCAGATATTCTCTTAACTTAAAACGGAATGAATTAATGATGTCATAATTCGGATCCCACTTGTAGCTGAAGAATTTCAAGCGTAGGTCTTAGGTACAGGTACCTCCATACTTGCGCTAGTGTTTCTACCACGTGTCTTTATAGCGGAATCAAAACGCACAATAGCTAGTCTTTTCATTGCTAGCTGCCGTGAACGCCATCGAAGGTATACCTCCCGGCGTTGTCTTGAGAACTATTAAAATTTTAACCAGTGTTGTTATATTGGGACGCTAATTTCCCTATTTGAATCTTTCAATGTTTGCTCCTTTTTTACTCGGTTACTTACTCTTCCAGCAATCAATAATCAAGTCTGTATTTTCAAATATATAAGCCATGCAAATACTATAATAACATGTCACATTTAAAATTAATAGAGAAAAAAATAAGGTTTATGTTATAATTCTCTCTATGACATTTATTTTTGACTGACAGTAAACAACAGTTGCGAGGTAACAACATGATAAATAAAGAAAAGTCTTGACAAACTAGATACTATGCAACCTTCGCATTGTTGTATTCATGCCTTAAAATTAAAATGATGCCTATGAACCAACTATGAACTCTAACTATACTAGAATTAAAGTTGAATTTTACTAACGTATATATCAGTTTTTTTTTACTGATTCTATTTCAATTTGACAGAAGCCCTACCGTATTTAAGGTTAATAAGGTCTACTGGCCTTAAAATTGTGTATGAAATTACAAGCAAATATCAGCGTCATAAATTAAGTATTGGATCCGTGATGTTCGAAGACAAAAAGTCGTATGCTTATTTTAGGGACTATGAACTCTTAAGTACTAGGAATAAAGTAGAATTTACTAATGCTGTAACGTGTGTCGATCGCCGGCCGGCTACCTCATGATGTGTGTTTGACTGGACTCGAGGCCACGGACTGTCCGGCGGATATCTGTCGGCGCTGACTGGAATCGTCAGGCGGCCACACACTATCGGTTCGTGTAAGTCGTCAGGCCGAAAACTGACAGAGAACTGTTTAGTGTGTGGCCTTTTGCGGTCAACTGACAGGCTGATATCGTCCGGCGGACTGGTAATCGGTGGGCCCCTTAAAATACCCGCAATTAAATACGTCATCACGATGTGGCGGATTACAATGTTTTTTAGGATAGCCTAATATTTAATCCTTTCTATCCTATAAACCATAATATATTACAAAATACATGTGGGAAAACCCTATAACCATAACCTCCATATTATATCCTTATAACACTTGAACAAATCAGCTATTGAATACTATTGGTTGCTACAGATAGCTCATTGTTATGTGTGTTACTGGCTTAATATAACGCGTGATCACTATCAGATACAGTGTATATAAGTAAGGGTCTACATTGTTGGAAGTCTTTTGTTCTCAGTGGACGTCGGATGTCAGCAAAATGTGAGGTCAGGCCAAACGCGAATAACGGAGAGAAAATATAGAACGGATTTGACATCGCTAAGCTTACCGCCCAGTGTCGGGCAATAAACAAGTTTTAATACCGATAGAATTAGGAGAACTAAAGTAAAACTAAAAGTGAAGTTAGTTTTGCATAGGCTTCTAGCATTAAAGCTTCATGTATATTAAAATTAGATTAATGGATTAACTTTCAAATTGACTAAATCGCTTGTTGGCATAACTAGAAGGTATCTTAGGTACTCAATGTTAGGTAACTATTGGGATTTTTAATGTGTTTTTTTTTTAAATATTGTCACAAGTTGACGTATAATAAGCGATTGTTAAAGGACGCAATCTATTGTATGACGGCATCCATATGCCATATGTGTTGAAATATAGAATACAACCCTTTTTTGAAGTCGGTTAAAATATGTCCTCAGAACAGGCCTAATTTTTGAATTCATCCAGTTTGCCTAATTAGAAACAATTGAGCCTACATTCCTTGTATTAAAAATTGCCCCAAAATTGAAGTCCCTTAAGAAAACCTCTGCTATATTTTACATTCCTGCACTAGGCCCCTTACATCATAAATAAATCATACATGTAAACTATACACGCACATTCATGTGGTAAAGGCTTAAGAGCTCCTACAATTTCTCGCTCTCAAATCTCCCTTTGCCTCGCCATGAGAGGTGTAATTACTCTTGCATAAACCAGGTGCACTTGAAGGAGTAAACCATCTTAATAACGGTACATACTCTTTGTTCTGTAGCGGGTAATTAGTACGACGCTTCACACCTAATTAACGTTATGGTAGCGTTATAGCGACCCTTAGCAGAGGGTTCACTGTCACTGACAGCTACACCATCCAGTTAGGTTAGACTAATAGTGAAAGTTAGTGAGGTGTGAGGTGTATGATTTAAAGATAAAAAAAGATAGATAAAAGATATTTATTCGTGACGTTCACAAAACATGTACGAACATGTACAGATAACAACAGCAAGGAAATAAAATATCAATAAGTCCATCATTTCGAAGTCCAATACAAATAAAAACATAGTAAATTTTTGAAGTTTGTTTTATACAACAAAAATTAAAATCTCATTATGGTTGGCATTACTTTGCAGTTCGCTCGTACCAATATGTAGGGTTCGCACGTGTGGACATAATAAAAATTATGAAATTAAGTCCAGATTTACAAAACTCGAATGCTTCTCCAGGAGGCGTAGCACGGTCGCGTTTTTATCCCTTGTCACCATGCCTGTCACGTTCTAACAAGTACGTAAGTGCGAAAGGGACGCACATAGTGATAGACGATAAAAATGGAACCGTGCTGCGCCCACAGGACACTAAACTATTTAACTGTTCAAAACTGAAAAGGGGCAGACGAAAATAGGGTAGTCACTTTTTTCGCTACAAAGATGTGTAGGTGCACCATTAGTTTCGCCATTCCGATGGGAGACTTCGATAAACGCCCGCCGGAGGACTGTCCAGTAAAATACGTATTTAACTTATTTATATATAAAATAAGCGTTCTTTATTGCGTGTCACCTGTCACATATAAGAAAAGACGCATTGGTCCGAGCGCTAATACATGTGGCAATGGAGGGACCGGCGTGGGAGAATTCCCCCTACAGCATAGACGGCTGTCAGCCTTAATTAAATACAGGCATAATGGACATTATTGCAAAAAATACGAGTAGGGTCTAGTTGAAGCAAGTGCAGACTACAACTCTATTAAAAACAGAACAGTTTGTAGAATGTGTGCAGGCACCTGTGTAGGTACAGTTTGAACACTTAGCTAATTTAAGAGAACTCGTTGTTTTCACTAGCCTTTACGAAATCAATTTCTTGTTACGAATTAATTATTATCATATCAAGCGGAAGACAGACTCGTCCAATTCCAGTGGCGCTTGAGTTCAAACCGTGTTAATGAAGTATATAAAAATAAGACCTTAAAATTAAAAAGATACCCGAGGAAAGAAAATTAGCTTGAGATTGCATTTTCGGGCGCTTAATACGTCTCTTTATTCTATATTAAAATTTGACGAGACCAAGCATTAATTATAATTTAACTCCGTCCTCAATTTGCTTGCGAAGAGGTTTAATTCCCGCCTTTTTCTCAGTTTCATTCGTATGCCGCTTAGTTTGTTAGGACGCGAGCTGCCTCAGTGAAACTCATTATTCCTTAAACAAAGGGAACTGCGGATACCCACTATGCAATTATGTGGTAGATTCTTTATTACATAGGTATATCTCGAGTGTCTGTATTTTTCTAGCCGAAATCGTTTCGTACCTACTGTATAAAATGGTCATACTTTATTATAAATATTTTATGATTTAAAGTGGCATTTTTTTCATTGATATGAGCTTTCAGACAAAACACATCTTAGATGTAGCAAATAAAATAGTATTATGGTTCTTCGTTAGCTAGGAATAACTTTAGTATCAAATCTTTGAACACACACTGATCTTATATAAAATATATATACCTAGGTAATCCTTGATAAAAACATACTTGAAGTAAGCAATGTCGTAAAACACGACCGTTCAGCCGTAATAATTACTTACCGCCTCATACTTTTCAAGTTCTGTTTTTTATTGGGATAAAGCTGATTTTGCTGAGGCAATGGCCGCACGCTCCCTGCATCTTAAGTCGTTAGACGGCCATCGTCCTTTCTATCCTGGTTAATTACTAGATTTTATCTTGTTTTAAACTAGCAGAAATTGTACAAACGGCTTTATTCATTAACGACAATGCAATAGATTAATTACTAGGTACGAGTATAACTAAAAATGTAATTCAGTGACAATAGTTTATGTAGCTTTTGTATGGAATTGCTATAGGATTATATAAAAAAATAAGAAATGCAAGGTAAATGAAATACATACATTACTTCTACATATCCTAGGGCTTTCTTTAGTCTTAGAGATATAGATTCTGTACCCGGAATCAGGCTCTGTATTACAAGTAACTGAATGCCTAATTACTTATACAGATAAAAATATTTTTACAATCTAATCTGTGTATTAGAGCTACGAGTAGGTATGTAAAAAGATATCTGTGTGCCATTTGACTTGAAGTTTGCCATTCGCATATATTTTGTTTAAGCAATAAAGCAACAAAAAATAGGAACTACTTAAAACAATTTGTTTGAAGATGAACGTCAAATAATAGAAGAAAAATTGGTTAGGCTTATGTGCACACTGGTTAATCGTGAAGGGGTTAGACGGGCGGTGGTTGGTCAAATGCCTATTACGCTAATTGGTGAGCCTCGTCGGCACAAACATTGGCCAAAGCTTTGTGCTCTGGCTGCGGCAGGCCGCAACTACGTTCGCAATCTGTAAATGCTTTGTATAGGTCACGTTATGGCCCAGCGTGTACGTATATGAATAACAATTGTGCAGATAAACCCACTAAGCCAGTCGCAACAATAGTGTGCGCACAATAGAAACGAGCGCGCATGCCGCCTGCATGTCGGTTAGAGTCAACGTTGTTAATTATCAAGTTGTTTTCTATACCGTTTGGACGATTCAACAGCGTATATAGCGTGTATCACGACCATTTTTGTGTCTAGCCTCCGTAAGAAATTTCATAATAACTTCCTGCCAGTTCAGTTTGTATTCGGGCTTATACTCGTATATTTGATAAGCTGTTCCATGCACAAAACACATTAGCTGGTCACTTCTGGGTGAGATTAGCTCAGGACCGGGACGAGTGTCATACTCGAAGGGAGGCCTATGTCTATCAGTACGTGATAAAAGGCTGACGTGATGAATCGTATAAGCACGTGCTAAATCTTCTTGGCAGTTTCATTGAATAAAATGTAAAGCAATGGTGATCTATCGATGCTCAAACCGTGAAGTTAGTTTCGTTTTATTTTGATATCCTCCATCTTTAACACCTTTATTTTTTAACTTTTCTATTTATAAAACGTTTTACTTTTTATATACAACAATAGCATTCTGCGCCCTTCACACCATCTTTCTATACACATTTAGGGGTCTTATTGGTTGGGATCTAGCTTTAATTGATTTAGTGATAATTTATGATTTAGGTATAGGTATGTAGTTTACGTTTAGCAGTTTATGAAAATGGAACTTCTAAATGATTTAAGAACCAATTTCTACACAGAATTGAAATGTGAATCGGTTTCGTCTACTATCGTGTCAAAATCGAATATTATCGGATTCCTGCAATTCAACAACAGCTTGAGTTGACTGGAGTCGCGGCTGGAGCTACATATGAAAACGCTCGAACAGCCAATACCATAAATCCATTGCAGCTAAATTTTCCCACAAAGCTTCTAATACGAGATAAAAATAGCTTTATTATTATTATTGACTGGAAGTTACGAAAATCAAACTATTCGTTTCGTAATCAGTTTTCATTTAGCTTATGAAAACACAATGACATAACTGACACATATCAGCAGAATTCTTTATTCCTGATTTCTTTCGTTGAATTCTCGACGGTACATGTATACACGTCATGCCATTGAAGATACAGCATTCCGTGTACGTGAATGGGTATCTTTGGCGGTCAATGGTCGCAATATTTTAAGACTCAATATGTTTGATTGTGTGGTACATTACGCTAGTAATAAGTAAACCATACTTTCATTGAACTTTGACTGACAGTATATGTGGCAGTGTGGCTCCATCGACTAAAATAGGCCCGTTCGTAGTACCCGGGCTCAACGAACAGCGACGCGTCAATAATCCCTAAACAATCGAGTGTCAGTTCATCGTGCGTGTCCCAACGTTTATGATTTATTGACTGAAAACGGCCCTAAATTATTTTTGTTCGGGGACGTTAAAACTGATGAAATATTTTATCCCTCACACAAAATGTTAGCTTCAGCGAAAGTAAATATTGCATGAATGTGTTTACATTGAATAACCATCTCGATCATTTAAAGCCAATATTGATTCTACCTCTTTAGTATAGGGTGTAGGGTAGGGTAGGAACCCTTAACCCGTGCGGTATAAAACGTATAAATAAATATTAAATATTATAAGGACATCCTGTTACGTTTCAAACGTAGCAGGGGAAATTTCCTTTTTTTAGTTTGGTACTCACAACGACACCTAGCGGCATTGTGGTTGAACAGACCGCACAGGATTGTCTTCAGCGCCATCTATCCGCACAAGATGGCACTTGATCACTTAGTCGCAAGCTGTTACTCTAGGAAACTTTATGGTTCTTATTTAGTATTAAAGATTTTCTTTAATGATTGAAAGATTTAGATTTAATTCTTCTAAAATATTAATACTCAATATCGTTAGTCTTTTAATATGATAATTTTCAAATATTGTTTGGGACATCGTTTGCAATGCCTGGCAAAATTCCTTGGCTGTGAAGCGCGGATGTAGATTGAAAAAAAATAACAAGAGAGGAAATTGATTGTCGAGCGCGATCAAGTCACTGAGATTTCCGCAGCCATGTGAGAAAGTTGGTGCAGATCTTCTCTGGTCGCTTTGTACGGGAGCCATCCCTGTAAAATATGGAAACACACCTCGACTTCTTGTAGCAAGCAAACAGAACTCAACATGGCGTCCCATATTAAGTCCCTGTAAGGGCAAATTAGGATTATTTTTTATAAATGTCGGCAGTGTAGCATCGGCAGCTTCAATTGAAATCCGGGTAAGCATTTGCGATTTTATTGTAGGAAGTGTAACCTTTTTTCTGTCCTTGTCCATGTGTGTCGGATGACCGCATGGCCAATTTGTAAGTTTTCCTGTAAATACCAGATCGGTGTGTCAGTTTGGTTAATGTCTAGTTAATTTCAGTGGAGAACAAGGTCTAACATGTGCGTAACCTCAATCCTTTTCATATTGCGTTTCAATATGTGTTTTTTTCTTTAGCTTTAATGCCGGTCTCTACCCTGGGTTTTTTCTTCGGGCACGTGTCGGCGCTGGGCGTTGCTGTGGACCTTGGGCTGGAGCTTCGTGCTGTTCATCGCGACGTTGGCGAAGCGGGCAGGCAACCACCTGGACACGTGGCTGACGGTATCACCGCGTGTCACCGCGACTCTTGGCTGTTCCCCTGCGCGCCTCTGGAGCAGTGCGTGGCCACGGCTTCACCGTCTTCCGCTATGGACACGTGACTCAGGTGTGGTCAGATCTAATTTGTTATTGGCTCTTTCGAGCTCGTGATTACTGTTGCGCATCGCGACGTTGGCGTGGTAGATAGGCGGCCACTTGGACACGTGGCTGACGGTTTCGGCACGTGTCACCGCGGCTTTTGGCTCCAACCTATGCGCCTCTGGCGTAACACGTGGACACAGCCAGACTGCCTTTTACTATAGACACGTGATTTAGGTGTGCTAGTATTAATAGACTTTAATTAGCTTCACGCAATAGTGGCCTCTTAATAGACTTCAAGTGCTCAGTGCATAATTAGTGTATAGACTTAATAAACTTTAACTGAGACTGCCTAGCCAGTCCGATAGCATAGTGTTCTTAGTATACTTAATAGCATAAGGTTATTTTCTGTACTGCTTTACTGTACTACTACTGTTTTCCTTGTGTGAAGCTTTGGAAATTATATTTAATTGTGTCGAGCTTGAACAATAGTTTTCTTTTTTTCATCTTAGCTTTACCTATTTTGTACGCTCTATAGCGTGCTGGCGCCCAATATTACTCATTTTCTCTCTCTAGAATTAATTTAGTTGGCAAATAGATTTTTAGGAATAACACAGACGTGTAGTGTGACAATAGAGCGTCAGACCCACGAACCCTGAGTACCACCAATAGTCCATGGCTTAATAATACCAAAACGCTTGTTACAATCCTTACACAAATTGAAGTCCCACGGTAAGCTCAAGAAGGCTTGTGTTATGGGTACTCAGACAACGATAAATATAATATACTTACAAATACTTAAATACATAGAAAACATCCATGACTCAGGAACAAATATCTGTGCTCATTACACCTAAAACTGTTAAAATACCTAAAGTTGATATACCTCCTGAACGAATTACCTAATTTCGATATACCTAATGCACGGAATATATAAAGTCTATATACCTAGCACAAAATTCATATCATTTTGCCGAATGATCAAGTGGCAACTCCACCCAATAAATCGTATGATTTCCCAACCTTATAGTTGAAAGTTGTTTGTTTGGATAACAACTTAAAAATACACTTTTTGTAACGCTACTTTTTAGGTGTAGAATGATTTCGTAAGTCTAATACAAAATTAGTTATCTTATCTTATCAAAAGCTTAATTTTTGTAAGTTAACATCATGACGATGAAATAAAAGTCGGTTTTGGCACTGTTTGGTCGCAGTTAACCTAACACGCTCCTCCTCGCTTTGCTCGTCGTCGCACCTATCTCGACTCTGTCAAATGACTAGACCTTATATTATAATAAAAAATAGTAAGCCAATTGAATGATTTGGCTAAAAAAATTATACCAAATGTTGTATGTCCTAATAATATTCTACTAAACAATAATTATATTTTTGATTTTAGGTATTTCATTCATTAAGTACATCGTCTTCAGCTATTTCGTGCATTAGGTGTATCGAATTTAGGTATTTCGTTCATTAGGTATGTTAACTTTAGGTAATTCGATCATTAGGTAATTCGTGCAGTAGGTATGTTAATTTTAGGTAATTCGATCATTAGGTATACTGAGTTTAGGTATTTCGTGCATTAGGTATATCAACATTAGGTGTTTCGTGTATTAGGTATATTAGCTTTAGGTATTTCGAGTATTAGGTATTTCAACTTTAGGTAAATCGACCACAGGTATTCTGAGCTTAGGTAAACCAATTGTAGGTGAAATGTGCAAGAGGTAATTCGTTCATTAGGTGTTATGAGCTTGGGTTAATTGAACATTAGGAATTTAAAAAAAACAGGTGAAACGAGCATAGGTGATTCAACATTAGGTAAATCGATTTTCGGTATTCTGATATGTAACCCGGGATTCGAACCCAGGACCATCGGCTTCGTAGGCAGGGTCACTACCCACTAGCCACTAGGCCAGACCGGTCGTCAATGTTTAGTAATAATGAAAACCTGATGCTTATTTAGATTAGAAAAATAATAATAACATATCTAGTAATAAATCCTTACCTACATTAACATGTATCTGTTGACAAAACTACTTAAAAACAAGCTTTGAAACTTATCGAAACCGAATAGAAATTGTATAAAATATGTCTCTTACATCTTTGAAGAGTAAACACTCTTTTACGAAAACAACGTAGCATCTTTCGATGCACGGCTGCCTCGAGACTTCAGCTAATGCAAGTTCAGCTCGGATGAAATTAACTTTGAAAGGAACTTTATTCCGCTGCAACGAGATTAACTGTCACATTTCGCGAAGTTTTACATGCTTAATTACAATATATTACTTTTACAAATGTTGCACATAACGTTGGTTTTTTATAAGAATTGTGCAAAGGTATCGATGTGGTGAGAATACTCAGGGTACTTAATAGGACCAGATCAGATCTGGATGACGGACTACTTACTAGGGCGTGTGACAGTCGATTTGGCGAATTATTAGATTACAAGTTAATCCAAAAGTAGACTTTCCACAGGTGATATCCAAACGACCACCTTCTTTCTTTTCAGTTACAATATTTTGCGATGACTTAAAACTGAAATTGACTTGTCATGAGCCAGCAGGCCGCGCCAGGGCCGATCGAGCGCCATCCCCGCCGGTTCGGGTCCGGGCCACAAATTGAGAGGCAACCGGCTCAGTGCAAATTGAAAGCGCTCTCAAATTGCACCAGACCTTTGTGTTTGTAGCCGGCCTGAACGCCGAGAATCAATCATGGTAATGGGGGTTTGTCCAATTGCTTGGATTAGACTACGCAAAATGCCAAAAGCTCTCCTCTGTCCAATAAAATAAACAGTGCCAAATAGGTATAATGTAGTTCTATAGTGCTCGGATACAGGCCAACATTTGAGCACTCATTCTGAATTGCAATTTATTGCTTTCTGCGCAATGACGATTAGTTTTAAGGGAGGTATTTAGGTAGGTTACTAGGTTAGGTACATTAGGTATTACCACTAATATACAACCGATACAACGGATGGCTTCTAAACACAGTTTCTGGTCACATATGATTGGAATATGTGACCAGAAACTGTGTTTAGAAGTATCGATATGTTTCGAATATTATACCATCAGATTACAATGAATATTGCAGAACCTGTCTACTCTAAAATTCATGGCATATATCTCCCGGTGTAAATGTCTTGACTCCTGACTGATTGAACTTGAATGCAAATCGAGGATACCTAGTATTTTTCATGGAGCGTGATGCTAGTGACAGCTATCATCTCGATGTTTTTTTTTTACGTTTTAGGATTATAAATTGTACTGCGATGTCATTTATCATTCCGACATTAAAGGTTTTAAGTATAAATACGGTAGACCTAAGTAAATTACAAGACAACACAACACGTTTGTATTAGGTAGGTACTTTAATTTTACGAAAATGAGCCAAATAAAAAAAAGCATTATTTTCTGCAAAACCGCCTTTTGTGTCCAGCGCAGAGGGAGTAAAAGCGGTTTTGACATTTCCTCTAATATTTTTTGCCGTCAAACAAAAATGAATATTTTTAAAACAGCGTTTTAATCCCGGATAGTAGATTTTTAGCCTACCGTATTGAATACAAATTAACAGCTTTCAATCGCGTATTTCAGTAAATAGCAATCGTACTCGAATTTTCTGTTTCATGCACTTGAGGGGAATTAAATTTCATATATAAGTACAACACATTTTTTTAAGCAGCAATGACGAGTATTGCTTGATTCTTATTTATGTTTCAAGCATAGGTATTTATTACACATTTCATACTTTTTCTTTTCTTTTAAATGATGAGTGAAAAACAGAGTAAAATTATTAGTGAGTAAGTTAGTAACTTGAATTTCATGATACGCTTAAGATTTTCTAGAATATTTCAATTCATTCAAAATGGCATTCTTGACAGAATACTTATTGCATTGGCAAATTCTACAATTTCGACTTATTACTATCGTTTTGTATTATTCCTGTAATTACTTCTACTTACACGCGCGTATTACTATTCTTTTTAAACAGATATAATCGATTAGGTACTGCATATATTTCGAAATGTTTCCGAGTGATTAAGCTACAAATATAATGAGTAGCGTCCAAACTATTCTGTCATTTATTATATTATTTAGCAGAGGTTTATGAAAGACACAATTCACACAATAACTTTTGAACACGAGTCAATAAAATGTTTGACATTAGTGATCCAACCGCGATACACAATTGTACCTCTCACACGTACAAATTTATTTTCGAAAATCCTTACAATTGTCAGGCGCGTAACAAAAGAGAACGGAGTTGATTGCTCACTCACATTTGATTTGTCCGCAGTATTGGGTACAATAGGAAAACAACAAAACATTGTACGCATGCAGATGAAGTATAGGTGCAATCAACCTTTTCTTGTTGATTGTTGTTTTTCTATTCTTCTGTCCGACAACTTGCTGATCCAACTCTTACAAAAAAAAGATATTAGGTATTGTAAGTTGATATTCCTTTCATGCTGGATAGGATTATCATTATTCATTACCTACAATACTATTATTCATTACTTAATGTGCTAAATCCTTTAGTTCAAGTATCACCAAACAGTTCAAGATTTTCCCGCGTCAATTGACGGTATTTCAGTATGTAGCTGAAAGCGCCTACGCATACAGAAGCCGCTAAGCGGGTCGCTGGCAGTAAATGTGTTAATTTAAATAAATATAACGCGGTTACATCATTATAAGTTTATAAGTCATAGGTACCTGCCAACTTGCGGTGATACTTCAACGACTTTATGCGCCGGCATTATAAGCTTTATAAAATTTGCATAAAATTGTAGATATTACGCGAATTAGGTCCAACAAAAACGGTAATCTTATTAAGTACCGCGCTTTCATTAACATTTATGTGACTTCCGCTGGCAAACTTCACAGTCGCCGTCTTTCCAAGACCCAGCGTAAATAGTCTGGGCGAAGTCGTGATGCACTAATCTAAATGCACCTATCCCGAACGCAGGTGCCTGGATAGAGTTACCGGTTACTCTATTTTGTTTCGAAACTTCAAATTTATGCAGAAACTTGATTCCATTCATATGTTATATTTCGACAGCGGGAATTTACTTTTGAAAATGTGTGAGGGTACTGGAATAATTTATAAGTATAAAATTTATTTTGCAGACGTAAGTATATACCTGTAGGTTGTCGTGCTAAGAGTTTTTACCGTATACGAATACATTTTTATCACGAATTAGGTAGTCATAACGTTGAACTCTAAGTTGACCTGTAAGGGAGAATACCAGCGGCATATAATAAAATGTTAAGTTAAAACAGTTAAACAGTAATTGTAAATTATGTATAAGTTAGGTAGTATTTAACATAGCTGTCTGTACGAACTGTAGTAAACTTCAGTTATCGAGCAGCCTCTCGGAGGATACGCTGCGCAATCTTGTGGGAATAGAAAGTCAAGTGTGCAATGGTTTAGACTGCACAAGATAAATCTTTTCTTGGAGTTGTGCACGTACTGTTTATACGTAATGGTTGGTACCTACTGCACAGTCTTAGTGAGAAATGAATGCTCTTCCGGAATCCGGACTCTAATTCTGTAACCGGTTAAGTTTTATCATTTTAGGCGTGTTGTTATGTATTGTAACTATACTACCTAAATATTTATTCTCAGGGGGGCCTATTAGGTATTCCGCAAGATTATTTAATTTTCTGGTCATATAGTTTTCCGAGCTCCACAATTATTGTGCTAAAGAATGTTCCAAATTGACAGGTACCTAGAATTTATACAAGTTTGGATACTTGATTATTGAGATTAGCTGCCAAAAATATAATGTTATTAGGGATTGCAAGAGAGACACAATATTTTTTGATAAACATAGGTTGCAAAATGCAAAAAACGCACATTAACCGCTAAAACATCTTTGCACTTTACGCATCCCAATAATATCTAAAATTTAACCATGGTTCTTCCAAGAAAACTGTTTTAATATCAAGGAAATAAGCTTAACCTTGCAAGGTCGATTCAAGCGTCCCAATCCAATTACTTCTAGATGTCTTAGTCATCGATCATACGATAAACGGGACGCGAGAAAATAATCCTCCATAATATAGTAACATTTATGAGGAAATACGGCTAAGTTTTATTATTTATGACAGGTCAAGGAATAATAATAAAAAAACACCCGGTTATTATATTTAAGTACCCGAAAATAACATAACCTACATCAGAATAGCTTAAAATACACTAGGCATAGAGTCTGTTCGGAAAGAGAAGAGTGTGAAATGTATTGGGCCCCATACATTCCACGACTCTTCTCTTTTCGCACAGACTCTTAACAATAAGATGGCTTAGCAGGTATGCTTTAAATTTGATTGCTATTATTAAATTAGCCATGTAAGTTTTGGTCATGAATAATAATAAAATAATATGATACGATCATTGTTCCGATAGTCGTGTCAGCGAACGGTCTCATAGCGAAGAGTCTCGACCAACACCTATAGAGACTCTCGCTGGGTGGTTGGATCAAGGGTCAGATGCAAATGGTCAAATTTTGGACACGGCGCGTATAGTCCGTCGGTTCCTCACTCTGCGGCCCTGACCACCGGCAGCTTGGGCCCTGCCCCGCTACCGGCGGCACCCTAGGTTAGTTAGGTTTTTTACAATGTGTTTATATATTTCTTGTAATGTCTTTAAGTGTTTTTGTATTGTATTTTTATACTCACATTGTAAAATCCTAACCCAGTTCTAACCTAAGAGTCAAGTTAAATAAAGAAATAACGACATTTTCACCACACCAGCTCGGAAAGGCTTACTTTGCACTTCAAAAACTGATAGCAAAGTTGCATTTTATTCACATGTGAGGCAAAATAATCAAATGCAAATTTTGAGTTGTTTTCTTATGTTTGCTGGTAGAATTGACTTTTAAATGATGATTCTGGATGATAAATATTTAATAACATTCATTTGGATTTGATTTGGTTTGATTTTGTTTGATATTTTACATTTAATATTTGCTTCGGGTTGGTGTGGTGAAAAATTTTGTGTTTCACTCGGGGGCAAATATTGTTTAACCCTCGTGCTTTGAAACCCTCGCAACGCTCAAGATGCCATTTTTCGAAAAGATTTCATGTTTCAATTTTGGAATCTTTCACTTGCTCGGGTATCAATATTAGCACGAGCGGTTAAACAACAACTTTGCCCCCTTGTAAAACAAATAACTATTAAACTTTCGCGTTTTGAACGCATAGGTATTAAAACAGATATTTAGCGGGAAATAAATGTACACAAATTAAATTCGCGATAGAAGCACAACAGAAATAACAGCTAAAAATATCAGTGACTTTCAAGGCATCTAATTATTAAGTTTCCTTATTGTTGTTGTTATTGGTAATTTTAATCTAAATTCATCAAAAGCTGTAAGCCGAACGTAATTCAGTTTCCTGCCTGTCTTTGTTCAACTTTATGGCCGTAAATAGGTTTGCAGGTTTAAATATAAACAGGTATGTCAGTTCCAGTTCCAATTGGATCGATTTCCAAATCCCGTTGCGTTGGTACGGCAGCTGACGTGTCTGGTCACGCGTCAGTTATCAGAAGTGACACTGCGCAAAGCGTGCGGGAGGTTATCGTGGACGGGCCCAGACTTGACCCATGTCTGACCCAATTAGTTATCACTTACGTCATAAGTAACCCATTTGTTTAGGTCGCTGTCTAATATTATGTGTCTTTGTTTGATGTTATGTAATCTTGACATGCTTATATAAAGACTAAATAGGAAATAATGGGTGCTTGTGCTTTACATGGAACAATGAATTATAGAAATTTAAATTCTTGTATGATAACAAACTCGATCTCAATAAAGTTTACCGTAAAATGTACGATGCACATGCGTTAGACTTTCATTTCAAAATATTAAGGTTAAACAAATGAAAACAAACATGCATGATATTATTGTAGGTACATTATTATTGTATTAATTGTATATTGATGTCATATTAAGTACACATGTGATGCAATAAAGTCAATTACCCTAAATCTGTGTCTAATTTTAACATAATAGATTTATTTACATATGTCCCGTCTTTTATTTAGGAGCCTAATAGGAGGTGTAGGGTTGGAGCCGGTATAGCTTTATTTGACGTTCATAAGCGCATTGTAATGTGCCTACTTGAATAAACTATTTATCTTTATCTTATCTTATCTTTAGGTAAGTATCGATTACCAATTCTGCAAAAAAGTTCGCGGTACCTATAACATTTGTTTACCGCAGTTTCAGTTTGTATTTTACCAGAAACTATTTAAATACCAATCTAACTTTACGGAATGACACCTACCTGGTATCGACATTGAATGCCAACTGCAAATACTTTCAATTTATTTACGAACAACATTTTGGCTGTAAGAGATTTTTTAGCATTTCGGTGCGGGTCCCTTGGAGGCTATTACTCACGTTGGGAAACATCCACCTCGCCGTTTGTGGGCAGCTACCACTAATTTATGACCCTTTAAGTGCCTCCAACAAGGAATACCGCGGCAATTTACTCAAAAGCTAGAAACAAACAGCCTACATACATATATCAAAATGATCCTCGAGACCGAAACAAGGGAGCGTAATTTTGGTCATGACGTGAAGTCCTTTCAAGTAATTGATAAAGGTGACATTCGGATACCAACTGTAGCTAGTGTTGGTAGGAACTGTAGTCCTTTGAGTCTGAATTTGAAGAACTCAGCTCGTTTTTACGAGACTCGGCACTTAATAAACTTCTGAGTATTTTAAGTCCCGAGTCGAGTCCTTTGTTGAGTCTTTTTTAAAAAACTCAAAAGAACTCGCTCCGAATAAAGACTCTGTCAAAAATTTTATAGGTTTTTCCTAAATTACGCGTTTTTGTATGATTTGTGTACCTAGTCCACCAATTTTACGTAAAGAATGCATTTCGAAATGGTCTGTAAAAAAACAAGAGTTCTCTGAAAAGGACTCAAGTCTCTACAAAAGACTGGGGTCTCTAACAAGTTGAAAAATATTCGAATTTAGTCAATTCTTGGAGCAGAGGACCCACAGGACTCGAGTCCTAACCAACACTAACTGTAGAGAGCTGCATTATTGTTGTGACATTACTCATGGAACGTAGATGCAGCCGCTTTATCTGTCATGTGAAATGATTGACGAATTAAACGTCATAATCGCGACAGTAATGCGACGGCGAACGCCACTCATTTTGTCAAGGAATTTGACATTTATACAGCGGCGGCATCAATGCCGCAGCAGTAATGTCACAACATGAATTCAGCTGCAGGTGAAGGCTAACATTCCATTTCTGACCGCAGCTGCACTACTAGTACGAACGCGTAGGTGTTATTGTCAATTTCCATAGTAAAATGAATGGTAGTGCTGCTGTCGTTGGAAATGGTCTGTCACCTGAAATCCGAGCGTTATCTATACTGTTAAACATTGTTTACTATTATGTATATGTAATTATCATGGTAATGTTTTAATGATCATCCGAAACGATTAAGGTGCGTTAACTGAAAACATGTTTGTATTTAATTATTTGTAGAAGCAAAAAAAGGATTTTAAGTCGAATGTGTTAATGACATGTCTGTAAAGTAAATATATCTTTAGGTTTCCGTTCTAGCCCTTTACATTTTTGCATAGCTGCTACTCGGCGCTACAAGACAATACCTGTCCGATTGTGACGGAGGAAAAGTGTGTCGGGACCGTAGCAAGTGGGGGACAATACACTCTGCCTAATCTTTTGTATGTAATGGGTGAGAGTTGGGTGAGAGTATATAGGTATCACTTCAGTACTAAATAGTGTAGATTCTGCTACCGTTTTACCGTGTGTCTGCGATGATTTATTCCATGTACCGAATATCGTTATGGATAATTATTCTTTCGAATTGCTTAGGGAAGCGAGTCTCTCACTGTGAATGTGAACTTATAGCGATAATGAACCTAAAACACAAAATCATAATTTAAGAATCATTTTTTTTACGTATTTCAACTACTTTAGGCTATGAGCTCTTCAGCAATATACACACAACACGCAAACAAACATTCTCGATTTATTTTCAGTCCATCTGTATTTTTATTAAATTTAAAATTTAAATCAAAGACTTTACAATTCCTTTATCAGGTAAATCAGTCCCTAAGTTACGTAGTAGCTGAAAGTACCACCTTACCACCTGGCTACCCTACGCAATCCAGAAACGACCTACGTATAGCCTAAACCTAGAGCGAATCTTCTTCTTTCTCCGGCCTTATCCCATGTTCAATTGGGGTCGGCTCTCCTAATCGCTTTTCGCCAGCCATTTCTGTTCTGGGTCGTCATTGGATCTAATTCTAGAGCTTCGAGGTCACTATTTACTACTGATAGCCATGTGAGTCGGGGCCTTCCGGGACCTCATGGACCAGTGGCGATATCTAACATTTTACGGGCTTAAACCTAGAGCGAATGTATAGCCTAAACCTAGAGCGGTGGACCTAATGGTGCGGCACCCTTGGGAACCTAATACGTCAATAATATTGCAAACTTAAAATAAAATAAATGTTATACAACTTCAATAAAAGCAAGTTTCGTTGTAGTTAGCGCCATGAATAACTTTAGAAACGCTTAAGGAGTGTGGCCACTTCGGGACTGTTCTCAGACTATTATTCACCCAAAAGCTTTCCAGCTCGCCTGTCTACCAACGGTCGACCCCGTTAATATACGACTTTTTAACTACCGACTAAAGAAAATTCTGTCTTATACCCATTAATTTACAGCGACAGATTAAAAACATTGGTACTTTTTGCTGTTTCATAAGTACAATTGAACTGCAGATTAATTTGTCATTACCAAAAAGAAATGTCTCGAGCTCCTGAAGTTTGTATTAAATATACAAAATAAAATATTTTTCTTTTCTTCAGTTACTTAAAAGGATTCCAAGTTAGGCATTACGAGGGGAAAGGGATTCGTATAGGTACCTATATAGGGGAAAGGGCGTGAAAGCAGATAGGTAGCGGGTAAATTCAGATAGCTCCCTATTTCACATTATACTTAAGACGAAACAGGAGCTGAGTTTTAAATATTTTAGGTAAATATACCCGTCTCGCTAACGGAAGCGGCACCTAAAAGTAGTGCGATAAGGAAAAGGTGAAAAATCCTGCGTAAAAATCTCAAAAATCGAGGTTTCGTACTCCTCTGTTTCCTCCTCCAAAACTTAACCAATCGTAACCAAATATGGAAATCTAAATGATTATGAAATTATCTGTGTCGGACCGTTTTGCTTTTTTGGCTAATTGATATCAGTTTTGAATGCCACGCCTCTCATTGCGGCATAGTCAATTAGGCCATTTTGGCCATTTTTGAAGGGCTCTAGCGCCTTAAAAAACAAAAATATCAAAAAAAGCAAAACGGCCCGACACAGATATTGACAATATTAATCTGTGTTGAAAAAATCATTGCTCTAGCTTCAAAAACCACGAAAGAAAACGAGCAGTACGTTTGTATGGAGAAATTACCACTCCCGTTGGCTCGTTCTGATATAGGACGCTCAGTAAGCGTGCAAAGGGCGGACCGTGTTATCTTTCGTTTAATAAAGGTGTTTTTATATTTTCTTTGTATTTTTAACACGTACCAAATTGGTTTGACCTTGAGGATATGCATGCTAATGGTTTCCATTGAAATAGTACTTGTTTGAGTTATGATTTCCACTTTTATCCTCAAATTGACCGTTATATTATTGCGTTTAACTTTTGACTAGTTAAAACATGGCCGGGGGGTTGTAGCAGACGGGGTGATATCAGATACGCGTTTCAGTATATTTTAATAAATTTTTATTTTAGTAATGAATATTCGTGAAAGTTACCTCAAGAAATACTAAAAGCGTACACTTAGTCATGTACCTACCTACAGTACTTACTTATTTTGCTTTTCTCGTATTCGTAAAAGTAGAGTGTTTACTTTTATAGAAATGTTGGTATCCAGTTTCACCTGCATACAAGGGGTGAAATCGGATTTGTTAAATTGTAGTTAGAAGTATTGCTGATTTCTTTCTTAACTAATAATTTCATCTCATTCAGTTTGTGATAAATCATAGTAAATTACATGCTGATTTTGATTTGATATTAAAACCTTTTTACACAAATATGGTGGCCTAAAACTGCTACGTAGGTCTGTTGCACGATCTTGACAGTCGCTATGCATCATTCGGATATTGCAATAAAGGACTGCACCCCGTGGGTAAGTCACCTATCGATCTTATATGGCATTTGTCTTCGTGCCAGTTACAAGTGGTGGCGTGAACACGAACAGCAAATAGATTGTACCTACGTGAATCACATCGCATGTTGTTTGTACGGTTTTCTGGTTCTAGTTATTCAAATAGGATGTGCCACTAGGTTCAGACATGTCGATGACGTTTGCCGTCCGGGTTCAATGAAAGGTTAGAACTGTGGAAAGTTACAATTTCGTAGAACCGGACATATTAGTACTCAAGTGGATATATGTACAACGTATTCCCCCAATGATAAGAGCATGCGACTTTCAATCCGGAGGTTGCGGGTTCGAACCCCGGCTCGTACCAATGAGTTTTTCGAAACTTATGTACCACGAAATATCATGTGATATTTACTAGTCGCTTATCGGTGAAGGAAAACATCGTGAGGAAACCGAACTAATCCCAATAAGGCCTAGTTTATCCTCTGGGTTGGAAGGTCAGATGGCAGTCGCTTTCGTAAAAACTAGTGCCTACGCCAATTCTCGGGATTAGTAGCCAAGGACCCCAGGCTCCCATGAGCAGTGGCAAAATGCCGGGATAACGCGAGGAAGATGACGATTAAAATTACTTTATATCGATATATTTAATGTGTCCCTTGTAATCCTTAATTCTACTCTTGACACATTTACTCAAGCATACATCTTCATGTAAGGTATAAATCTTACGTATTAGGAGGTGAAAGCGATGCTGATAAGATAATGAAAACAAGTAATGTTAAAAAGCCGTGGTAACTTTTAACGAGCCACAAAATCTTTAAATCATCAACTTTAAAAAATAACTAAAGAAGCGTTGGTGTTTGTTTCAGTGAAGCTCTTTTGTTCATAAAAAGGATTTCTGAATAACAGAATTTCTAACGACTCTTCGAATATAACGAGATCGCCAAGATCTCTTGAATTTATACTTTTTACCGACTTCTAAACCTAGAATGAACGCTAGAACGCTTGCGTCTACCGGAAAACGCTTTTTATTTTTCTCTTAACCTGAATACCTATACATATAAATGGAATCGCAACTCAGACCGATGTTAAGTATTTTTTTATGGAAGTAAGAACAAGTTCATTAAAATGTATTATTAAGTTTATAAGAAAAAAAAATTGCAATTATAAATTACAAAATATTTTGTAATTTTTAATTAAGTATGTATTTATTAGAAATCCACAAAAGTACATGTGTGACAAAAAAGTGGTGATTTTTTTTAAATCTATGCATTAACGCATCGTAAGTAATTTTATTTATTTTTTAGTTATTACTACTGGTTAATACCAGTTATTGCGTTAAGTTAGAAAATACTAGCAATAAAGGACATAGTATGAGTGTAATATAGTGCTCCTCTCTTATAATAAAGTTATACATCTTTTCACTTTTAATAAAGTTAACCTAATTGCCATTCGTAGCTCTTGGTAACTCGTTCTGACGCCATAGGAAAAAGGGTTAAATTTACTTACTGGTTTTTACTCGAGACCCCTAGCGCATATTTGCCTCAGAAAAATAAGACGTCAAAGGTAATAAAAACTCAACCTACTTTTATACGTCTCACCTGAATATTCTAGTGCCCTCAGCTCCTCGACAAAGTTTATCTCACGCAGATATTTTTACAGCACGATAGTATCCTTACGTAGAATTAATTTAGATACTACTACTACTATTGTTAAGTACTATTGTTGTTGTTGTTGTTGATGTTGTTGTTGTTGTTGTTGTTATGGTTGTTGTTGTTGTTGTTGTTGTTGTTGTTGTTGTTGTTGTTGTTGTTGTTGTTGTTGTTGTTGTTGTTGTTGTTGTTGTTGTTGTTGTTGTTGTTGTTGTCGTCGTTGTTTGTGTTAGTCTAACCTAGTAAATAAAATATCCAATTTGTAATAGGAATTCGAAATTTTAACTTGTTTTTACATTACCCGCAGTGCATCTGCAAGTTAAGTATCGTCGAATATATCAGTTAAATTTTTTTAAGTTAGAATGCGGCTGCGGTATTTTATCCTAAATGAATAAAATTAATGTGTCCTAACATAGTTGTAGTAGCTTCTACAGAATCTACAGGTAGTCTGTCTTTGGCTGTAAGTGTAAATGGGCTAAGTATTCATTTTTAAATTTATTACCTAAAGCTTACCAATCCGAATGTGTGAAATAGAAATCATCCTTTTGTCTTTTAAACACAATGCAATAAAAGCAATTGTTTTCAATTTAAGGCACGATATCAGTAAAAATATACGTAGCGGGAAATCTGTCGGCTACGGCGTAGTACTTTCTCCTCTAAACCGTCTAACCTGTACAAAGAGTTATCGTGTTTATCGGTGTACATGCCAGTTGCCAGTGCGTCTTATGCGATAAAAATATACAAAAAAATTATAGTCTTACAAAGGCTTACAGGGCACAAAAAACACAACTATTTACGCCGTTAGTTTCTACATCCGAGAAATTGGCTTACTTTGTAGAGAATGTAATACAAATCCACTCTCAAAAGCGTATAGATTCCTGGTAAGCAGAGGCAGTTACTGGGAAACTGCCGCTCGTTGGCTATTGGCAGGGAGCCAATCGTTCCTCCGATATGTGGGACCCACATGTGAAAACTACCAGAAACAAAAAAAGTGGTATTAAAAACACACCCCGTCGATTCCAATCACTCCCAGCCGACACTTCTTTTTCCCAACAGGTTTTGCATTGCATTGTATAAATTTTGAATGAACGTAGATTTTAGCAATATAGGCAGAATATATATACAGTGTGGAAAAATCGAGTGCCACATGGATGGCAACTACCTTAAATATTGTAAATAGCACATTTTGTGTAAAGGAGACTTTCCTTTGTTTTTAAAAACAATAAATTGTGCATTTAAGGATTTATGAAAAATCGCTTGCCTCAGTCGGGACTCGAACCGGTCAAATGTGACAAAAAATAACGTGCTGTATTTTATGATGCAGATTGAAAGGTTTACTGATAAGGTTCATTTTTCTCTAAATAACAAATACAATCAGAATAACGGAAGGCCATGAAAACTAGTAATTACCTTTTAAATTTGATTTTTTGTCACATTTGACCGGTTCGAGTCCCGACTGCGGCAAGCGATTTTTCATAAAGCCTTAAATGCAGAATTTATTGTTTTTAAAAACAAAGGAAAGTCTCCTTTACACAAAATGTGCTATTTACAATATTTAAGGTAGTTGCCATCCATGTGGCACTCGATTTTTCCACTCTGTATATAGGTAGGCGCAGGCGCCTCATGTATTATAGCAAATTCAAATCCACGGAGATTTGGGAACTTCATTTGAAAAGCCGTTCGTGACTATAAGCCGATACCTGACTGTATCGGACAGATTATTTAAACAACACATTTATTTATACCCAAATTTTTCCCTCTAATTCAAAATAGCATTGATTCAAATATGTTCTGTTAGTAAAGGCAATGGACGTGGTAAAAGCAACCAATATTTGGTACGTTTACATACTTAAAATATTCAGAGTTGTTATGAAGAAACCTTAAACACGCTGTTTTTTTTTAGACTTGTATATACAGCGCCTTCCTGGTGACATGACAATGATTGGGATTTAACGTTCTTCAAATAAAATACCAAATGTTTGTTGTTGTCACTAAAAACACTGCCGAATATTATTTTCCATTATTTCTAGAGTAGACATTTCTTAATAATCTAGTTTACCTAAACTACATGCACTGAGGGAGATATTGTATTGGCAAAATAATAACGAGTCACAAAGAAGAGAATACTCTAGACATTGACAGATCATATTAATAAAAACCTGTTATTACGATTTATAATACAACAATACGCCTCATGGAGAGTACTATTGGTACCAATAATTTTCAATTTGAATAAATACTTGCGAGAAAACAAATTGGTCCGTCATTTTGACGATTTTTGACCCTTAGCATAAAATGCCATGATTGAAAAAAATGAAAAGAAAATTATATACTTACTATTATATAAATTATATCAAACAGGTAGTAAATTACTGATGAATTTTATAACCATATTATTATATTAATTAAAGTATTGATTGTTCAACTGCCGATGGAACAGATATATTCATAGTTTGAAATTCGATTACATACAAATAATGCAATTATTTGTAGGCAGATGTAATTGTAGTTTCATTTGTTCTAATAATAAATAACATCATTATTCTTTTAGGAGTAAACTCAGCTATTAGGTACTGCCTCGCCCCGAATTTTCTAAGCGTCTGTGGGTTTGGAAAAAATAAAATAACGTTCTACCTAGAATAAACCACTTCAAAGAAAGGCTGAAGCTAGTGAAGCTGTTGCTGTATGAGCGCGGTCAGCCGTCGGTTATTCCCGCGTTCCGCGGTAAGATGTATGATTTCTATCGCGATGGAGGTCGACAGACAATTTCCTGTGTGTGGTCGCATCGGCTGCTCTTTCCCGCGAGACCTAGGGTGTCATTGTAACAGCATACCGACCAAGGGCGAGTCAGGCTGCGGGCAACCACAATAAGTCGCTGCTTTTCTTCGAAGTCTCGACACGATCGAGAAAGATGTCCACAACTGAGTTGTCTACTGCATAGAACCATGAGCTTAGGACTAAGTAGATGGACACCATCCTTTAGTGAACTTATTTATAGTTAGTGCTGTTTTTTCTCGGTGGTGCTGGTCAGTATCTAAAGTCAGTCTTTATAGTCTCTAGAGTCTCTATAGTCTTTATGGATAGTCGCTGAAACATTTTTCTCCCGATATGGACATGTATAAGTCGTATAACACATGGCGAATCTTGAGGTCATTTGAGACTAGTTCGCCCGCAATCTCGATTCACTCGCCTTCGTACTCCTACACGGCCTCACCTTGTCGGACACAACCTGTAAGTGTTCGTCGGAAATGGGATGTCGGCGCCACCTCTGCACTTTGCCCCCTCGAATTGCTTCCGCTACGCTTAAGGTTTACAAAACGCAAAATTGCCAACTTGCCACAAAAGTCTTTGCAAGTTTTCATAGACGTTTCCTTATAATGGCTTATTATGGCTTTTCATCTTTTATTAATTTGGGATACTCTGAATAAATAAATAATGAAAAAAATATAACATTAGTACTGCCTCCACAAAATATTTTTGTATGAAAGTAAATCAAATTATGAATGGGGTTTCCTTTTAAGTCTTGTTTTTTATTTTGTGGTTCAAAGAGACCACATTTCTTGGGGCATTATGTTGAAATTTCAAATTAATAAGAGTAGGTATAAGTAGCACTATTACCTCCATATTACTTAATTATTATTAGTTAAGTCGGTACAACAATATTTTACCGGAAACTCGCTCGGGTGCCGAACTACTTCCAGTTTAGTTACAGCCCAATAAATACTTCTTGTATGAGGCTACTTAACACGGGTAGTTCTTCGGTTTACCACCACGTTTTAAACTCTGCCAAACTGACTAGATAAAGTAGTACAGTTAGTAAAATAATTCCTGCACGCGAACTCTCATGTACGTGGACTACGGTACGCAAAAGTGCTTTTTTATGTTTGCGGGAATGTGCTCTCTGAACATTTTCGTAACCGATAGGCGAACGCATCAGTGAAAATGCGCATACATAATTCAGAAGGAGCGCGATTGCGCCGCGCTTTGCCTTTGAAGAATTGCCAGATAGATACGAGAGCCATACCCACTGTACAAACGAGGCCGAGGAACGTAGGAGGCACGGGATTATCATTTTACATATTGTGATGTAAAATGACACCGAAAGACTTTTTATTCTAAGACACACACAATGAATAAGCGATGATAAAGAAACGGTACTATGGTAGTCTTGGCGTATGTGCCGATACTGGCTTATACCAATGAGCATACTTGGAATTTAATTGTTATCATTTGATATTTACAAGCCAATTCAAACGTGCACCTGACTTCAAACTGTGAATGATATATTTTCCCATAAAGAAAACTCTGTAAAATGCTCGTGCGCCCGCAAAAAGTAAAATGAGAATAACGCGGCAAAGATGCATCGCAAATGCATAACAGTTCCGGAAAAAAGCCGCAGAGCGACAGTTTTCAAAAGTACGCCTCGCGTTGCTCCAAATATGTAGGTATACTTAAGGGGAAGCGGCGGTTAGCCGTATTTACCCTAGCAAAAACTTACCGAGGTTTCGTTCTACACGGTTTGGCCTCGAAAATTAAACGTGTTTAAATAATTTTTCGTATTGTACTAATATTGAGAACTTTTATTAACACGATCGGTTCTGGGAGAACATTCTAAAAATAGAGATTACGCAATGTTCGAGAAATCAGAATTACGAGCAAAAATTAAAAAACTGTCCGATTTTCCCTACTTTTCAGAATCCACTAACGCTACTTACTTTTCTACTTATGGGCATATTGTATGGAGGTAAAGAAAGTAAAATCAAAAACAGTAGAAATACTCGTACATTGGGTTTTTTGTTTTCTCCCAGCAGGAACACATAAGCTTTTGTTGCTTCCTGCTGTATAGAGTCCGTGCGGAAAGAGAAGAGTCGTAGAATGTATGGGTTCCCTTACATTCCACGACTCTTCTCTTTCCGAACAGACTCTACTTAATATGACATTTCTATTTTTCAACCTCCGTTTTGAAACTTCGAAACTTGACACAACAAAATGAGTTCGCTTATCGCCTGAGCCAGTCTTGTAAACTGACGACACGTAATAAGTTAACAATATCGCCTGTGAGTTCGTAAAATTTATGGAGCGGTTATTTGCTAAGACGTAAACACGGTAGGTCCGTGGCAATAACGGAACGTAACATCGCAGTTAGCGTTCGAAACGAGTTGAACGGTGTTTTATATGTTGTGGTAAAAAAGGCCATTTCTGGCCTAAGTCTTGATATAATTATAGGTACTTATTACAAAAGCTGGTTACAAAGCAGGGTTTTTTTTTAGTTGAGATAATCTTATCTAGTGGTGAACGAGTTAAACGGTGTCTCATTTGTTTTCGTAAAAATGGCGATTTCTGGCCTAAGCCGATAATGATATTACAAAAGCTAGTTAAAACAGTGTTTTTTTAGTTGAGATATAATCTTATCTAGCGGTGAATGATCAGATCAACTACAAATAAACTACAAGGAAAATATGAGCACGCCACTCAGTTGTGTGTATTTTTATTTCACATTTTTTTATAAATGTGGGTCATAGTATGGAATTCCCAAAAAGTGTTGTCATCATGTTATCTAATATCTTGAATACGGTTTAATGTACGACATTTTATAAATGTGGGTCACGTACTCAATGGGAAGCGATCTGGCTGTGAACCGAAAGTGCGACCGATAAGGAGACTTGACCCTCTGACCACAGCGCCACGTCCTTGACCAGTATATTTGACATATTAAAACCGCTTGTCACAGCCCTAAAGAGGATCACATTATTCAAGAGTGATTAATGTAGTCTCATTTAGTTCAGCCTCTCTGGCATCCTTTTAACAAAGTACCTACTTCACATTAAATAAATACGTTACAACGTTGTGTACCTATAATAAAATTGAATATATTAATGTCCGTAACAATTTAACGAACGCGTTAACGAAGAGTAGTAAGATTTACACATCTTCAGCTACAAATGCAATATACCTATTTGATGAATATAATTTTTCGAGTCTTGTAGCTAGTTATACTAAATATAACATTTTACGTTTTTAATGACTATCATCATATATAGGTAAGGTGTATTCGGGTAATACCGAATGTCGGATAATTCCGAAATTCAGATGAAAATCACCCTTAATTCCATCATAATAAAAGTCTCTTATCGGAATTATCCGACAGTTTTCGACATTCGGAATTACCCGAGTAAGCCTTACTGCTGGTAGACATAGGGATCTCCACAACGACCGCTCGAGCGTTTATGCGCTGCCCTCATTCAATTGTTTCCTCACCTCATTTCCGACCTCAACTAAAACGTCAGTCTACCATATTGGGGCCATTTCGCGTGGCGTCTTCCGATCCACAGTAGCCAGTCATGAACCTTTCTTTCTAAGAGCGATATGCCTCGCCCTCTGCCACATTAGTTCTGGCAACTCTTTGGGCTATGTCAACGATGTTGGTTCCCTTCTGGATCTCTTCATTTCTAATACGATATCGCAAAACAACTCCGAGCAACTCGTTCCACAGCTCTTTGAGAGACTTTGACATTTCTTATTACTTATGATAATGTTTAACTTGAATTTATACACAAATATTATTTGACAATCTAACACGAATCTAGGTAATCTCACCGTAACCAAAAAATAAGGTTACATGAAGCTGTGATCGTGACACAAATAACTGCCCTTAGCGCTATTCAAACCCAGGACCACCTTCGTAAGAATCGTAGGCCTAAATCGCTATCGTTTATATAAACATTATATAAACGATATGTTTATATTGGTTATTATTTGTGTAATTAAATATGTGTATTACACATGTACATCGTTTGAGAGAATAAAAACGGGTCACTTTATATTCTTAATCGTAGAATGGAAATCTACATGGGTGTACCTACCAAATAACGCCGTTTTTTTAATCGACTTTTTGATGGTAGGTACCTACGAGTTAAAGTAGGCTTGACGAAGATTAAGTTAAGGGTGTTATTTCGTGGAAAGTAAACGCGGTATCCCTCTAATCGGATCGTAACGCGTAATCTCATTTATTTTCCCAAAATACAAAACCAATTTCCATACAAGAAAAGGATGATATTTACGAATTGGCGTTGTTGTTTTTTCATACGAACTAAAATATAGACAGAAGCTTTATGCTCCTACATGTTATTATTAAGTACATGATATAAAAAATATCAGGGAGAGGGGTTAAAATTAATAAACAAATATCAGGCGAAAATTAAACACAAAAACTTCCCAAACCTTTTGAAACTAGCCCTGTAGGTAATCATTTTTTTGTGTTGTTAATAGGAGTCGTTGTCCAAGTGACAATAAAGGCATAGTTTATTAGAAGAAATTTTGTATCCTAATATTATACAAAAATTATGTTTAATAGTTAATAGATTTCTCATAATGAAAATGGATAATAACTACCAAAAAAATTGTATTGTTTTTTTCCTTGCCCAACTAATTGTAGCAACGTGGTCACTAAAAAGTTGATTTGCCCCCTTTCATATTTTTATACATATTTAACACAACGATAACACTTGAAGCTAGGTACCTATCTTAATATTGCAAACTGCGCGCATTCTTTGACTAACAGCGATATTCATTTGTTAAACTGTATCCGTTTCTTCGTAAACCTGTCTAATGTACTAATAACCAGGTAACACAATTTTAATAACATACCGTACGAGCTGACGTTTCATTTTGAGTAACAACGTTTCATTTTCTTCCCGAACGGTATATCTTCCACATGACAAGAAAACAATAACTTCTCAAGAGCTCACTGAGCCGACATACGAAGACAAAGCAGTACAGTACCGCCCAAGTGCATAAGGCAGTAAAGGTGTATGGTCTTCATAGAGTCTTATAATACTTTAGGTTTAGACGGCAGGGTTGTACTACGTCATAAATACTGGATGCCAGCGTTTTCGACTTGAACATTTTTGCGCTGATGCGAAAGCCACTCGTTGAGCTCGAACGTAAACCCAAATGTAAATAAGTCAAAACAACACGCAGTGTTATTTCTATCCGAAGATTGATGTGGCGGGGTTTTTGCAGAGTCCAATTAAGCTTTATTTAGTTTTGCCCTATAGCGGCTTATATATTCCGAGCTAGGTTTTCGTTTATAAAACCTTACGTACCTATTTTTGTTACATATTATGTTTATTTGTATTGAGGATATCAAACGCTTTGAAATCTTAAACTACTATACTTACTAGAATAAAATGTCACAAGGTAAAAATATGTAGTACCGCCAACACAATCTAGTTCAATCGTAAAATAAAACAAGAATAAATATTTTACGACGTGACGAAGTACGCGTGAGGTTGACACGCCATTCCAATCAACCGATTTTACTGCCATCACAATACACTGTATGAAATATACCTATGTACCTAAACGCCCGGGGCATGCAGTGCATAACATTTTAATCCTAGTGCAGTAGTGTGCCCTGCAACATATTCAGAGCAACATAGTTAACTTACAATTTCTCAAAGTAAAACAAATCGTAAAAATCGTTTACCCCATAAAAGATATCTGCAAATGTGCCGCAGCGCATCAAAGGCGCGTAAAAAGTCATCGTATCGTGTAAAACTACACGAAGGCGAGCGGAGTAAAGCTGGTACGATACGAGACGTGTCCTGAGATCCCGCGAGACCATTGTTATGACCAAATAAAACTAGTTTACAACGTGCAGTCTGGGCCCGCGCTTAGCAACTTTATCTGTGCCTCACCCGCCACGCTGGCGCTGAAAAATGCATCTCAAAAGAAACTAGCAAGTATTTTTCACGTGCCTGTTTAAATAAAGAGGTGAACTGTGACACGCTCGTAAACATAAATCAGACTGAATTTCGTCGCCAGGAATGTATGTCAACGTTTGTTACAGATTTGATCAAGGCAATTTCTGGCAATGGAAGTTGATATTTTAGTAACTAGTTTTTAAAGAAACGTAGAATAATAAGATTAATAAGACATACAAATAATAAAAACTTTTTACAAAAAAAAGCAAACCGACTTCAAAAAGGATGAAATAAAATATTATCCTTTTTGAAGTCTATGCGTTACCAACTGATATGTTTGAAGTCGGTGCCAAGCCAAATTTTGAAGCATACCATGATTTTGGTGCGATTCGATAAGGATGTACCTACGTTGGATTGCCTTACACGACGACAATGAACGTACTTTCTGTAGGTACAGTCGACGTTAAAAATATGTTTACACTTTTCGCCTTATTACAAAGGAGTAAGGTGCAAAAGTGTAAATATATCTTTGACGTCGATTGTATCTAAAGCCCCCTCCAGACTATGCGCGTGAATCGCGGGCGAAGCCGCGAACGCGAGTGTGGAGTCGATTTCGCAGGTCTGCGTTCAGGACTCCACACTCGCGTTCGCGGCTTTGCGCCGCGATTCGCGCACGAGTGTGGAGGAGGCTTAAGAACACACCTCAGAACACACGATCAAACCTTCTTGGCGCAGTCTGTACCATGTTTGTCGGCACATTAGTGGAAATCCAATGCATTTTTTTTCGTCGTATTTTTTAAAGAGCATTTCTTACTAATGCTCGAAAAGTCTATAGCACGCAAGTGTGAGATTGGGACTGAGTAATTTCCCGTCCCTTATCCAGAGGACTACATTTCAAAATATAAAACAATTTAAGAAATTTACCTTGCCAAATTTCACCTAAAGCGGTTCAGTTGTTTAGCCTTGAAAAGGCGACAAAGAGGCAGACAAAATTACTTACACATTTGTAATAGTTATTAGTGCAGTTCTAATGGGATTTATAGCCATAAAGCTGATTATTTTGACTGGTATTGTTACTACTTGGCTTGGCACCGACTTCAAACATATCAGTTGGTAACGCATAGACTTCAAAAAGGATAATATTTTATTTCATCCTTTTTGAAGTCGGTTTGCTTTTTTTTGTAAAAAGTTTTTATTTTTCCATTTTTAGTTTTAACGCATTGTTAAGAGCGCGACGCATGAATGAAAAACAAGATCATGTTTAACACTAAATTCGTGTACCTATTACTTTAATAAATATGTATGTAATCAGGAATTTTCTCGAGTCCGTCTGGGAAATTATAATTCCTGTCACTACTACACTAAATCCATCCTCCGCCCCGCCACTGGCCCAATCCCTCAACGCCCCGATCACTCAACCTCACAGCGCATCAACCCCTGATCCAGGAACCCCTCGACCCTGAACCAGGAATTTTCTCGAGTACGGACTGGGAAATTATAATTCCTGTCAACTAAATCCATCCGCCCGCCCCGCCACTGACCCAATCCCTCAGCCCCCCGATCACTCAACCTCACAGCACATCAACCCCTGATCCAGGAACCCCTCGATCCTGAACCAGCAACCCTTCAACCGCCATTCCCCGACCCGTTAATCTCTGACCCCTTAACTCCTAACCCTAACCCCCGATCAGTAGCCTTACCAGCTTACCACGAGTTTGACATTGATATATTCGCTAGCATGTGTGTAACTTACTTCCTATGCATCTCGCTCGTACTAACCTTAGTGTGAGCGAGATGCATAAAAAGTTACATTTAGATGCATAAGACGTTAGCGAATATGTCAATGTCAAACTCGTGGTAAGGTTACAGTTGCAGTACATCAAATTGGTGGTTTTCGGAAGCAAATGCTCGAGTTACTTTAGAAAACCCCGAAATCACTTAACACGTGCCTTTAAAAATTGAGGAGTTCCCTCAATTCCTCATGGATTCCATCATCAGACCAGAACCAAAAATAATACGGAAACACCTTGGAGGTAACTTCTTCCAAACAAAAAAAGAATTACTCAAATCGGATCACAGGTGCCGGAGTAATCTGTGAACATACTTACATTTAAAGAAATCATCATCATTATCATCAAAATAATCATCATCATCAGGTCTACTTCATCAAATTAGTGGTTTTCGGGAGAAAATGCTCGAGTTGCTTAAGAAAACGCCCAAAACACCATGCATGTGCCTTTAAAAATTGAGGAGTTCCCTCAATTCCTCATGGATCCCATCATCAGAACAGAACCAAATTAAAATGGGACCAACTCGGAGGTAGCTCCTTTCAAACAAAAAAAGAATTACTCAAATCGGACTACGGATGTCGGAGTAATCGGTGAACGTACATAGAAAAAAAAAAAAAAAAAAAAAATAGCCACAACCGAATACAGAACCTCCTCCTTCTATGAAATTGAAGTCGGTTAAAAATATAACGATACGGATGTATGTACTCTCCGTAGCTCCGCACGTACATATTTTTTTTAACAGAGTCTGAATGCCCGTTAGGATCTGATAATGAAAGACATCCGCGATACTTACAAAGCAAAACTAATACCGTGAATAAATTGCTAGGTAGCTACTATATATTTTTGAAAATATATAGTAGTTACTATATATACAGTTATTAGCGTAACTGAGTCAATGTGCATCACTTTGACATGCTTCTTTAATTATTTCACCAAAGGCCTGTTATTCAGTTACTATTTTATTATTAATGGTTTATGACACTGATAAACTGACTGAACCATTATGTTATTGCAGATAAAAATAATAATTTTTCTCAAAAATGGACGGCAAAGTCGACTTTGCCGTTTAAAAAATAGGTCGCGAAGCGCGTAGTTTATGGTCAGTCAAAAATTAAAAAGTTAAAAACATTGCAGTCTCGATTTTGGGACTGCAATGTTGCATACAAATTCCATTATTTGTCGAGTTCCAAACTTTTTAAAAGTTGAAATGGCCATATCAAATGAAGGCACAGGCCCATTAAACAGCCAAACAGATGATTAGTACCGCGACTATTTACCTGTCTCAAATAGGTTGGCGTATTTTCGGCAGAAAAATACACTTCTACTTTTTTATTAAAAAAATAAAAAGGCGGCAAAGCTAATTTTTTCAATTGTTTCTACTTTTTTCTGTGAAAATATATACCTAAGAACGTTGCTTTTGTAAAATATTTCTATGATATTTATATTTCTTGCACCATTTTTGAGAAAAGCACTATATATGACTCGGCTGGAAGGCTACTTGCTGGCTTCGGATTCAATTAAACGGACTCCCAAGGTCGTCCGTTTAAAACGAATCCTCAGCCTGCAAGTAGCTACTTCCGAGCCTCGACAATAATGTACTATTATCCATTAGATACTATTTAGTACTGAATCAGTTTTGCACCAATGTCGTTAAATGAAGATTAGTCTGATAAATCCACAGAAAAATATAAAACTTTTATGTGATATGTGTTTGTCTCGGTGTCAGTAATCGATCCTTATGTGAAACTGATTCCTGTTAATTGCATTCACAATCTTGATTTTTTCGTTTATCCTATATTTTGAAGGAAAACCTGTTAAACTTCCTTTTTTTAAATCACCCTAAAATTTATATTTTTCTTTGACACGTACATGTAAGGTAATTAGTTAAAATAGTACATTATATGCTCTTTGTAATGTGGTATATAATTAACATTATATCTAACATATTTTTATAGCTATCCCAGAATGAAGTTCACTCCAAAATTTAACTAACAACAAATTTGTTAGGCTGTTTGCCTTGACTCAGTTTTGCACCGGACTATACATCGCCAGTAACTAAATACAAAAATAAGCCTGACTGAAATGATTAATAACTATTACAATGGGCATAGAATTCCTTACTTTAAATGAGATACCGAATTGGGAATGCCTGAACATATGTGTGCAGTGATTTCTTTTAGCAATTTTGGGAAACAAAGGGTCGAGGCCTCTTTGTCGCGCCAATTATCAGAAGAAATATCAAAACATAACATGCGTGTTGACAACAATCGTAGTGTTTTTCAGAGGTTAGTCGATATTGTGTGCCATTTAGCACAGCAAGAACTTCCTTTTAGAGGACACAGTGAGTCAAACACTTCATTAAATAGGGGCAATTTTTTGGAACTTGTATCGTTGCTATCAAAATATGACGGCGTTCTAGAAAAACATGTTCAAAGCGACAAACCACGCTTGAGCTATTTGTCTAACAAAATACAAAATGACATTATTCATCCCGTAGCAGACATGATAAGAGCTCGCATTGAAAATGAAGTGAAAAAAACTAAATTTGTTTCTGTTATAATTGACGAAACTCCTGACGTCAGTCATAGGGAACAATTATGTTTGATTTTGAGATATTTCGGTGAAAACGATATTCACGATCGCTTTATGGGATCGCTTTATGTTTGTAATATTCTATCTAGTAATAGTATGCCCTCAGTGCGCTATGATTAGCTCGCCTCGACACGCTAGCAGATACATTTGAGTGCGAAGAGTGAAGATTGGACAGTTATTACGAAAACATATCTTTCGGCTTGCCCTACTCCAAAACCCTAGGCACGCCACTGAGACAGAGTTGGCACTAAATAATTTATACGGGCAAGTTTCCGTAGCCACGTAAATTACAATGAAAATTGCTGGTGAGTGCACCGTTAAGTAATATGAAATGTTGGTATGTACCTGCGCGGGGTGTAACATTATTTCATAAGCCTCGAACTGCGGCGCGGCGTGCGCCGAGCCTCATGTAAAAACATGAAGCCTGCCGATTGAAATGTAAATTGGATTCGAATTGGTCGGCAAAGCCAAAAATGTAAAAGGAAAAAGATCGCTCTCATGAATTGGGACGCGTCGAGCTCTGATAAATTATCATGATAAATTGTTAGCAGACGACCGCCGCGACTGCTTAACGCAAATAATAATTGCCAACGATCGACCTACTTCGCTGTACTTGAAAGCTCAATTAAAAATAATTAACTAACGTTAATTACTCATTGAGTGCTGCTTGTTGGTTGGATAAGTCAGGACTTACAATTACTATTTTTGGATAAGTACATATATTCCATATATGGTAGGGTGATTCACATTTGTATGGAGAAAAAAAGTTGTAATATTTTTCCTGACTTTGCTCACCAATGGAGCCTCCCCACACTAAAAACTATCTATTTCAATTTTCAAAAGAATCGAATAACGTTTAGAGGTTGCACAAGTTGAAAAGGTAGAGTGAGAACCCCATACATTGCGTGAAAATGAACTATGTTCTAAAATGACAAAGTATAATGAACTGATACTAAAATCGAATGAGAAAACTGAATTTTGCGTCTAAAACACGATAAAAGCACTTTTCCTTTGGAAACAGGTGGAAAAACTGAAAAATCTTAATTAGAACATTTATCGAGTAACCAAAATCCAAGTTTATTACTAATTTTAAAATTTATTTATATGTAGAAGGTTCAGTATCACACTACTCTCCGCTTTGATGGTAGCCGCTTAAACCATTTTCTACCCTCCGATGTAGAGTCGTTGGTTATTTGAAAAATCTTTGTTGATGTTGTGCAACCTCTAAACGTTGACCGATTTTAATTTCTTTTAACGTATAATATTTTTTTATCAGTTAGAACAAGAATTCGAGCAAAGTCAGATGAAAATCGAAAATTCGGAAAAATGAAACACCCTAAATTTATCTGGTATTAATAAGTAAACCAACACACCAACTACTTTACCTATTATAGGTATTTCACATTGTAAGAAGATGACTTAGTCGTTACTTTTGAGAATGGAACGCAAATTAAATTTTCAAATAAATATGGACGGCCGCACACTGTACGGCATACTGACGCGTTGTACCGCGGTTTCAATTACGCCGCCGTATTTCCCGCCCTCCCATTTTCTAAGCCTCTGGAGGGTGATAAAGCTCACGCTCTTTAACGCTGTGCTACGCTTAAACAAAACCAAGCAATTTAGTTGGTAAAATATGAAACAAAGGAGCAAATAACTCGGAGGAGAAATGGCTTTTGGTTGCTTCAATTTTGGTGCGAAGGTAAGTTTTCAATTGGGATTTCTTTTGTGGGAAAATGGAACATTCACAAAATAATAACGGGAAGTTTTAAGCGACAATAATTCCTTTTCCAAATAATTAGCCAACCTTGAATGGTGATTTATGGATTCAGGTAGACCAACTCACGTTTGACTTTATTTCTTATTAAGTATGCAAAATAAGTTGGTTTTTATCAGGTATTTCACTATTATAATAACACTTGTTTATATATATAGTACCGATTTGAGCTACGAAACAACAAATACAAAAAAAAATATTGAAATTGGGTTGCCCATTATTTCCATACTGTGTAGTGTTGGTGAAGATATCAACCGCGTATCTGTTTAGGTTTACGCCTAAAAAGGCACAGTAACTTGTTTATTTATACCTGTTTATCCGGAATGCGGAAGTACAAATAATTCTACTTTTTAGTTTATACCTACCGTGTAGGTCGGCCCATCCGTTTATCATATAATTGCCTTTGAAAAAATCTAAACCCATAACACGTAACCGCATCGTTAAACCCCAAAGAAGTGAAGGAAAGATGTTCGGGGTCGAAGTTTGGTTTGCAGGCGACAAGTCTAGGAAGCTGGATAGTTGGAGCCCCGCCAGGTCTCGCCGACGCGCTGTTATGAGAGTGTACGGGCAACGATTACCGGGATGCTAGCTTATTTATGGACTATAAGAAACTTGAAGTGCCCCAAGTTTTTGAATTTCGAATTAGCAAATTTTGATCGCTGGATCAATGGATTATCGAATCTATACTTTCTTACTATTCTTACGAGTACAATGAGGTTAGTTTATATTCGATATAATGATGACTCACGTTAGACCGGGCCGGGCGCATTGTTTTCTATGGAAAGCATCACGTGATCGCAATCGATAGAAAAGGAAGCGCCGGAAGCTCCGGCCCGGACACGGCCCGGTCTAACGTGAGTCATTCTTTACCCTGTGAAATAAACTAGTGGCTCTGTGAGCTGTAGACCTCGCGAGCAGAGCTTGAAATAACATGGTGCTAAGAGCTTTAAATACACCGTGTTTTTTTTGATTTCCGTTAATTTCAAGGGTGCATTCCTGAGCTTAAATCAAGTAACTTTCTCAAAGACACCGATGTTCTAATTAAGTCCATTTCGGAGATAATCCATAATTTATTTTTTTACTATAAGGCCTCTACAAGCGTGTACACTTGCCTTAGGGCCGGCTTACATATTGATTAGTGTTTAGAATGAGTTCATACATTTGCTACTAAACTTAAGTACAATCTCGGTCGATTGATGTACGAAATGACATTGATATGTCACAGATTTCAATTGTTTGGTTGAGTTAAATGTAATGCCCGTGTTACAACAACGCTATATGCTACATTTAATTACTTTTTAAACAAAAAAAAAACAAAAAAGAAAACAAAAAAAAATTTTTTTTTGAAAATTAACTATGCCATTTAGTTCTTATAAACGTACTTAACTATACCCCGAAGTTAACGGAATTCAATAAAAACACGGTGTATAGTAAATTAAAGAAAAACAATACGAAATTTATGTGTAAAAAAATACAAAAAGTTATAATATCCCAGCATACAATTACTGGGGATCGAACCCAGACCCTCTGTGCAAACAGAAAAAGCGAACGTTTACAAACTGAGCCAAATAGTTCTTAGATGGGTTGACGAAATTTAGCTACTCCTTCTCAAATTAAAATTAGTTAAAATTAAATATCTAAATACCGCCTAAACCAGCGATAATATTTTTCTGCATTTTTTGCTATTAACTCTGTAAACATGTCTCAAAAAGAAAAAAGTCTTATGATATCGATACGACTATTTGTTTAGGCGCCAGGTATCACGACTCCGCCATTTTTAAAAATTTCCAAAAACCGGATTGACAAAAATTTTTTATTTAGTCATAAAATTCGGTCACAAAATTTCACGAGAATCGGTTAAGAATTGCGACCTGTAGAGGAGAACATCCGGACATACGAAAGCAAAATGCCCGAGTCAAAACGTAGACCTTCGCTTCGCTTCGGTCAATTAAGTTTACGATAGGAGCTTTATAATACTTACCGAGTGTCAAATAGTTCAATCATGCCTGATTGTTGCGGTTCTTACCTGTAACAAAAAAAACACAATGTTTAAATAGTGCTCGATTCATGAAAATAATTTCTTTGGTTAACCAACCCACAGCGTAGAAATACGCATCACACGGCTCGATTCGGGAAATGAATTAGAGATTAACTAGATACGATATTGTAAAGATTGTGACGTTCCACGACAAACGGTACCTTATGGCGGCTGGCGCCGTGATTCGGGAAATGAATTAGAGATTCACCAGATATGAAATAGTAAAGATATGTATTATTAACGCTATGGAGTACGCTATTATTAACGCCACTCCAATATTATTGCGGCGCTATGCGACGTAAGCGCCAGCCGCCATAAGGTACCTTTTGCCGTGGAACGTCACATGTCTTTACTATATCGTATCTAGTTAATCTCTAATTCATTTCCCGAATCGCGCCGACAGTTTGCTACGCCGTAGCGCGTAGCAGGCTTGTAATGTGACAATTCGACGTAGCGCCTTATTATGGCTGACGAGTCATGTATGAATACACACGCGAAAATTTTCGGTCCAATTCGAACAGTGATTATAATATGTCACAGAGATACGATACCGATCTGTCAGTGTCAAAAGCGACGTTTTTGGTTGAAGAAATGTAATTTTGACACTGACATATCGGTATCGTATCGATGTGACATCTTATAAGAGTTAAAAGCATTGTTCGAATTGGGTCGATTAACGTTTATGATCGTTGTTGGTTTTGACACATTCACTGCCAACGTTTTCGTAGCGCTACGCTCGTAGCCGATCCCAACGTTTTCCCGCTTTGTACAGGAAAGCGACTACGAGCAGCCGCCGCTCAATGTGTTAATCTATTGGTTCAAAGTTTCAAAATCTGCTAGTAAATTTTGTAACGTTAAAATGAGCTTACTTGAACCGATATTGCTTATTAAATATTAGCTCTTTCTTAAATATTTGTGATGTCGAAGCTAGGATATACGAGGGAAGTGGACGCCATATTGGCACGTTTTGAGTGCACGTCCAGAGCCTCTACCATCAGTTTTAACATTGACATAACGCTCACGTCTACGTAATTTACTTTCTGTACATCTCGCTTCCACTATTGCTCGCATATGCGAGTACGAGCGAGATGCATAGAAAGTAAGTTACGTAAACGTGAGCGTTATGTCAATGTCAAAACTGGTGGTAGCCGTACAGATGTCGCGAGGCTACTCGAGTAAATGTACAAACAGCCAGACTCTTAACTGTACACTGGCGTTCAAAAGTGCATGGAGATGTTTCAATCGTAATATTAAGGCAATACGGTCGACATCTATCCATGCACTTTTGAACGCCACTGTACAAGTGTACATCGGTGGACTTTATTACAAAAGACATAAGGTATACCGATGTACAGTTAACAGAGTGGGTGATGGTACGTGGAGCAGCATTAACATCCTCAAAATACGAGTTTGTAAAACCTAGGAAGCTTTTATACTGAACTTGCGCGTGTGTAGGTGTACAGCCGGCGTATTATGGATGACTTTATCCATCTTTATCCACGTGATAAAATAACTGACACTTTTTAACACCGTGGGATACAAAGTGGCGGACACCGTTTTATCACGCTGTCACGTAGACAAGAACGACCATCATATCCGTACAGAACAAATTCACTTTCAAACGCATGTCGCGCGCATCTGTTTGACAAGGTTCAATTATCGTCCCCGTGATATTTCACTATAGGTATATAGGTATTTATGTATGTATGTATATATAGTTACGTAGGTAGATATTATATTTGTTTATTTTGTTAACTTATTTACTATGTATATGATATAGGGTGACTTCAAATTGGTAATACAAAACACTTGACTGGGACTCAGTTAATGCCCAATAGTATACTACAGTAACTCCGTTGTTAAAATTAGCTGTATTTAATTATCGCTAATTTTCTAATAAAACAAATAATTAAAGTCCCGTAGTGTGGTTACTCCACATTAAATACCTAACTGTCATACCTGTCACTCGATGTTATCAATGTAAGTTTAGCCCACGGTTACTGGTAGATAATACCTTCTGGCATTAAGTCCGCCATTTGTATAGGTAAATGGAAAGAGTATTGATACGAACATTTCGTTTTACATGTTTCGTTATTTATATTTGTAATTAATTTTTTCACATTCAATGTTGTGTCCGCTGATATTCGAATGGCTGTAAATATGCATACAATTTGTAATGCGATGTGCTCAGGATGTGCTGTATTTATGTATACCTGCAAAATTGTTTCGATGTAGTTTATTTGAACAATGGTGATTTTATAAAACTTCAGCTACTGTTTGTTAAAGAAAAGTTTTTTTGCTGTCAACGACACGTTATATAATTGACTAACAACCCGCCCCGGCTTCGCACGGGTTAACAAATTATACACCTGAACCTTCCTCAAGAATCACTTATTGATAGGTGAAAACCGCATGAAAATCCATTCAGTAGTTTTTAGGGTTCCGTACCCAAAGGGTAAAACGGGACCCTATTACTAAGACTCCGCTGTCCGTCCGTCCGTCCGTCCGTTTTTTTTGAGTTTATCGCGAACATACAAACACACAAACAGACAGACGCGGCGGGGGACTTTGTTTTAAAAGGTGTAGTTATTATAGAACTGTATGTTACTCGTACATATGTAAAGTTAAATAAGGTTGGGGATTCAACTGCGCATATGCAACAAAGTGTAACACTGAAGCTGCTGAAATACCGTCGTATTTTATTTACTTACATATAAATTTGACTGATTGCGTGACCTACTTTCGAGGGAAACACTGAGCTAACCGAAGTTTCTAATATCACAATCAGAAACAGTGAACCAAGTGAGCACCTACGTTCGTAGTTGAGAGCCAATGCCTTGTGGGCAACTAAGTAGTTATGTACATTGTTTAGTACGCTAGTATATATATCTATATTACCTATTTACATCCTATATGATTAATTAAGTACCTGAAAGTAATATTTACCATCATGTCACGTACATAGGTACATGTACCTACTTATCACGTACTACTTTCATGTCAGTCTATAGAATTTTTAGGTTTAGTTTATATACGAAAGCGCTGGTTTACGTTTAACACAAACAGGGTCTGGATAGAATTTTATTGAACCACACAGTGAACTAAAAACGATAAAATAATACAGACTAGGTTAACAAGGGGCCTTTGGAATATAATCCACAGATTTTTCTACTCCAAAAGAGTAAAAAATAACAAAATGCCGGCTCGTTGGGAAAACCCCATTAAAATCGAATAGACTACTCAAATAGACAAAGAACTTCTGAATGGTGAAAGGTTCAGAAGAAATTGGATAAGTACGTCGACATTAATGAAAGCGGGAATAAATATTTATCCGCACCGAGCCTGCATTCTGTTTGTCTTAATATTATTCAAATCGAATTCCAATTTAATATAATTATGAATTCGCCCCCACTCATTTTTTTTTGTATATTTTGAATCCAATTATATTTAAATTAATTTAATTTTAAATTTGCCCACTAAACTGGCGAACAAAACAAACGAAACAACAAAAACAAACGAAAGAAGCTGATATTCGGATGGCAACTGCAGTTGCATTAACTGTTGCGGCGTTGACGCCGGAGCTGTCACTGTTAATTTCCTTGTTAAAATGAGTGACGTTCGTTGCCGTTTTACTGCCTCGAAGGAAATTGACATTGACACGTAACAGTAATGTAGCTGTAGTTGCCATCCAAATGTCTCTTAAATCATATCAAAATACATTTTCACGCCACTGTTCGGAAATGTGGCAATAGATGGTCTAAAACCAAGCTGGAAAGTAGGCAATAGCTGTAGCACCTGAACCACCACTACTACATGTTTCATTGTTATCATCATCTGTCATTGGTGACGGTTCGCTACAGCAATGAGTATCATTTAAAACATAAAAATCAATAAAAGGTCTTTTTTGGCGCAACTTTTTCCTTCAAAAATAAAATAAGGTTTTTTATAGGTTATTTCTTGTCTAAAAAAAAGAAATGTCAAAACCAATAAGGCGTTTTTTACTTTTGTAGATTTGAGTTTTTTTTTAGCAAAAACGCTTCTAAGTTTAGAGTCGGTTTGAAGCAAATAACAGAAAAACGCCTCTTAGAAGTGATAAAAAAAGTAAAAAAGGCGGGATCTGAAAATACTTACTGAATTGGATACTAAAAATACAAGAAACACGTATCTCCGCTCGCTATAAAAATGAGTTCTTCTAGTGAAGAAAATGATATTCTTACGCTGACGCCTACCGGAATTCAAGAGACAGCACAGGCAGTGGCTAGTAATTTGCTACCAGAGAAATCGCGGGCTAGTACTTATAGTTATGCAAATGTTTTCTTATTTCCTCGCAGTAGTCGTGAAAAGCACTATGTAATGCCTCGGCCGGAAACGCTAAAGATGGACTCGTATTATTTGAGGGCCTCCACTAACGTGTCGGCCCTCAAACGCACTCGTCCATCTTTTAGCGGTTTTCCGTCCTCTCCTACAATGTACTATTATTTCAGATAACTATGATCCATACATTGATTAATTTAGATAAAATTACGAATAACAATAATAATCATGGATGAGTGTTGTCGAGCGTGAGTGCGAGTCCATCGAACCTATGGGGGCAGTCACCATCAGCCCCGATGACGTAAGTTGTGCCATTCGCACGGCCCAGAACTGGAAAAGTCCTGGGCCGGATGGATTGCACAATAAAATAAATAATAAATAAAGCGTTTATTCACAAGCTTACTTACATTTAGATACAATACATTCTTCTGCCAAACCACATAGCGGTTTGTTGGCAGACGAGGCTCCTATTATAATTAGCTTAATATGCAAGTACTAGGTAGTTTATTTATATGTAACTTAAACTTATCTACTTAACCCTTTACCGCATGCGTAGCCCAATATGGCATTTTCAATTTAGAAAACTATTGATAGCTATTAAGGTTCATTTTTAAACAAATACTTTTTATTTATGGTATGAAGTTAAGGGGTCAACTCTATGGTCTGAGCGTACAATATAAAAAACTTAGTGTATGGTTTACATAGGTTGCACTTGATCTTTTATCTTATTTAATAGAAAACTACTTAATTTCTTTTTAAATGTTTGTTTTGTCATCCTTGTGGTCTTTAAATCCGACGGTAGTTCGTTATAGATCTTAGGGACTAAATATTTCCTACATCTCTGGCCATAATAATTCGTAAAACTAGGTACCAGCAATTTATTACTATCTCTGTTTCTTATTAACCTTTGATTGACAATAGGTATTTTAAACTCATCATTACACATTTGATCTAAGGCTAAAAATAACGTGACTTTTTCATGAACTGTTAAAATTTTACATTCTGAAAAGAGCTGTTCATATGAAGTACTTTTACATTTTATTTTAGTTTTTTTGTCAACCATTAATTTCATGAATCTAATCTGTAGTGCCTTTATTTTGTCTAGATACGTTTTAAATGTACGACCGTAGCTTAACAGCCCATACGACAATAGCGAATCCACTAGGGCATAGTAGACTGCATACATAGTAGCCCTATTCAAAACGAACTTCAGATGGTGGAATTTTGCAAGTACTGCCCTTAATTTATTGCATAATCCATTTACATGTGGCTGCCACGAGAACTTATAATCTATAAGCAAGCCCAAGTACTTGTATTGTTCCACCACCTGGAGCTCGACACAGCCGCACGCGTCCCCTGCCGGCCGCGCACTGTGGAGGCAGTCGAAACTGTGCCCCACAATGCGCGGCGGCCTGTACCTACCTCTAGTGTAAGGCGACCGTATGCACATACATTTAGTTTTAGCAATGTTAATAATAATGCCATTATCATGTGAGCCGGTCGGCACGCCGCAGGAGACGTGCGCGGGCGCGCCGCACTCGCCTCCCACGGCCGTGCGCAGGGTTCGACCTTCGAGGTATGCACGGAGCCACCCATGGAGTGGTCCAGTGATTCCACACTCTTCCATTGCCTGAAGCAGCTGGTTGTGGCCCAAGGTATCAAAAGCTTTTTTGAAATCAATAAAGACCACAACCACCTGCTTCCGCTGGTCCAGAGCCTCGTTGACCTCGTCAGTAAACCGTGCCAGCGCGGTCGCCGTACTGCGCCCTCGACGGAACCCATGTTGCGAGTGAGTGATTATATTATTATTTTCTAAAAAACTACTAATTTGTGCCGTCACGTATTTTTCTACTATTTTATTAATGACTGATAAAATGGCAATAGGGCGATAATTTGTATAATCAGTATACGATCCTTGCTTAAATATAGGCCTTATTATTGCTGTTTTTAATAGCTCTGGGTACATAGTTTTTGTTACACACAGATTAATAAATCTTGCCAACACCGGACTAATTTTTTCACTTACATATTTTACATCTCGGACCCTGATCTGATCTGATCCAGGCGACTTTTTTTCACTTAAATTATTGATAATTTTCTTTATATCATTAGATTGCGCCCTGACAAACCTTAGTGATACTTGACTATTATTTGTGTAATTTGACCTATCTAAGAACTTGAAATCACAGTTATGCCTTATGTCTAATATTTCCTTAGTGAAAGTTTCCGAGAATTTATTACAGATATTCAAGATGCTGTCATGTTTTGCTAAGTATTTTTGTATTATTCTATCTACGCTCAATTTTTGCGTCCCCGTCCACAGATTAATTTTTTCCCATATTTTCCTAGGATTATTATTACAGTGTTTTAATTCTTCCTGCCTAAACTTATTTTTTGCTTTATTTATACATTTGTTGACCCTATTTCTATATCTATTATACATCAATCTTAAGCTCATATCGTTAGGACTACTTTTCCACCTTTTAAATAACTTATCTCTTATTACTAACATTTTTTTAATACTTTTATTAATCCACGTTTTATCTTTTCGTTTACCAGGCAGCATTTTTTGTATTTTAGAGTCATTGTAAACACGAGAGAAAACTGCGCATAACTTATCATACAATTGTAGTGGGCAATCGCAATAAATCAGTTCTTTCCAATTAACACTGTCAAGTTGCTTTTTAACTGTTTTTTCACATAAAATAGTCACAGGTGCTCGCTTACCAGTCTGTGCGGGGTCAACAACCTCGATGCTCACTCCGATGGGATAATGGTCAGATACCTTGGTGGTGAGGACGTACGCGGACACCGGCCGCCCGCAGCGGGTTCGCACCCATGCGTGGTCGATGCAGGTGCGCGTCACGTGGCCGCCGTACACCTCCTCGCGGGTCACGTCGCTGATGGCGCATTCTAATCCTAACTCACACATGTTGTCCCTGTACTGGTTAATGACGTTGCCTAAGCTGACCTCGTTCATAAGGTCTATATTTGTATCGCCGATCATTATTAACTCGTGTCCAGTAGGTATTTTTGAGAGCACTTCATGTATATCTGTCACAAATCCGTGTTTGCTTGTTTTCGGCGGTCTATATACGACGAATAAGTGGGTCATCTGTTTTCTATCCCGGGAAAGTTCTCCGTATATTATTTCACTGTAGTTAGATTTTATTATAGAAGCCGTGAAGCTAATACTCTTCCTTACATATACCAGTATACCTCCTCCCCTAGATGTCTCTCTTGTCGTTATATATGTATCATAGTCCTTCAGTTTATACATCGGCAGTTCTTGTTCTTTTATATTAATCTCTGTGAGAGCAATAACATCTATTTTCTCCATACACCCACTTAGTAATATTTGTAGCTCGTTAAAGTTTTTTCTTAATGACCTTATATTGATGTGAATAATATGTAAACTTAGTTTATGTAGATTTATTTCATTGTTCCATGCTTCTAAGTTCTCGAACTTTTTGTAGCTTATGTTAGACGTAATATGAGTAGTTTCGTCATTGAATTTTAATATTAGATAACATCCTATTTAACATAGTGTTACGTTTTAGCGGAACCGTTAGATATTTATTTCTGTATAGGTACATATATACATCACTTCTCATCAGTTAATAATGAATCTATGTCGTTTAGGGAACGGACCACTCTTATCTTCGCGTCAGCCGGGTCATCTTTCCTTATCAGTACCTTGCCGTCCTGCACCCATACGTATTTATAAGTAGGTTTTAATTCATTCTTTGCCGTCCACAACAAGTTACGTGTATACTTAGTTAAGTCCTCATTTATAAATTAAATTAAATAATTATTTATTTCAGAAATTAAATTTCCATAATATATTAGTAGCTTATTATTATTACTCTTAACCTATGTTAGTGACTATCTATGTTATGTGCTTTATTTAACTTCTATAAACATGTACGCTACTCCAGTACTCCCAGAAAGCGCCATCTATCCTGTCTGCTACAGTGGCTAGGAGACTGTTGGCGCTGCCGCGTACGCGCCGCACCAGCGACGCCACCCGCTTGCGCATGATGGCGTGGAAGCCGTCGGTGCGCGCCTCCGCGAACATACCGCTAGCGCTGCAATAGCGCGGCAGCCCCAACAGCATCCTAAAAGCGTTATTATATTGGACGCGTAGGGCGCTGTAAGCTTTTTGAGTAAAGTTGATCCATAGGCTGCAGGTGTAAAATGACTGGCAGTACGCCTTAAAAAGGGTGATTTTAACGTTGCTAGTACACCTTGCGAACCTACGAATCAACATATTACTTCTTACTGCCAGCGCCCTACGCTCCCTTTCCACGTCTACGTCATCTTTTAGCGATGCGGTTACCCAGTGTCCCAAGTACTTAAATTCTCTTACTACTTTAAGAGGAGTGCCATTCAGTCTCACTGGAGGTAACATTTGGTCGTCTAATTGGACTGTTCTTCCCCTGAAAACCAGCAGCTCGCTTTTAGAGACATTGTACTTGAGCCCCTGGGCCTCCGCATACCGCTCACAAACACCTACTAGTATCCTAAGGGCGTCGATCGATGGGCTTAGCAACACCATGTCGTCCGCGTAACTGATGTTATTTACGAACGTTCCATCTATTGAACATCCGACCATAGTGTTGCTGAGCTCCTCGATCAGCCGATTGACATATAGGCTGAAGAGTCTGGGCGACGTAAGCCCCCCCTGCCTGACCCCGCACTCCAACCTATACTCATCGGATAGCGAGCCCGCCCACTTAACGACATTAGTTTGGTGGCCGTACCAAAACCTGAACAGTTCCACCAATTCCCCGGGTAAAGACGTCTCCTCGTACAGTTTCTGCCAAAGTCTGTTATAGGACACCAGATCGAAGGCTTTCGAGAGATCAAGAAAACACGCAAAAACTGGTGTTTTCCTGTCTGAGTAATATCGGACAGTGTGCTTAAGACAAAGGACTGCCGTCTCGGTGGATAAGCCCGGCCGAAATCCAAATTGTGCGTCATGAAGCACCGTGTGCTTTTCCAACTGTTTGTCAAGCACACTGTCCAACACCTTTGCTACAATCGTAGCCAACGAAATGGGCCTATAATTTTTAATGTCCGAGGTGTCTCCTGTACGGTTTTTAATAATTGGTACTACCACGGTTCTCATCATGTCGCTCGGTATATAAGTATGGCTGACACAGAAGCTGAAGAACATGGCGAGTACTCTAGGTAAGTGTACCCCTGCATGCTGCAGGTGCTCAATGCTAAGGGAGTCGTGTCCTGGCGACTTTCCTCGCGTCATGTTCTTCACCACCGATGCCACCTCCTTAGCTGTGATTCTCACCAGAGGCCCCGAACGCACACACCTCGTTGGAGGTGAGCCCCCGCAGGGCCCCAAGGGAGACTCAACCTTGAAATGCTTCTGAAACAAATCAGCTATCTCCTTAGGCTCGCTAACACCCTCTACACTCACAGGGAGGCCCGCCCTCGGTCTCAATTTATTGGTTTGCTTCCAGAAATTTTTAAAATTTTTATTAGAATGGTGTGTAGCTAAAATGTCCATTTTAATTTGCTCTGCATTGTTCTGACACCATTTTAATTTGTCCTTGAAAGCTTTCCGAGATGCAATCATGTTCATATAGGCAACCCCGGCCCTTGGCTTTCCACACATGACCCAATTTTGAAACCCAAGCCGAGCCTCCGCATGAGCTTGACGTACATGTTTGTTCCAACCTACCACATGACGCTTCTTACTCGATCCCTTGTCAATATAACTATAACTGGCGGCATTCCCGAGAGTATTAATAATATTCGCGTACAAGTTGTCAATATATAACCTATGCTCAGTCTTATTACATTTTATGTCACTACATTCGGTAAATTCAATTGGAAAATCGATATATTTAAATTTTTCATTGCAATAATTCTCATATAATGTCAATTGTGCAGCGTCACGCTCTCCCCAAATAATCCTGTTACATACTTTATTATTATTCATATTATTATTTCTGATTAAATTTAAATTACAAACTAATTCTAACGGATGATGGTCCGACCAGTAAACGTCATAATGTATTTTTACACTACGTATAATTTTCCGTGCCGCTTCAGATACTACACAGTGGTCCAACCAGCTTTTAGAGCCATTAATGTCACTAACATATGTGTATGTATCCGAGTTCACTCCTAGAATGTCTATGTCCGCACACTGCCATCTAGCCTCCGCACAAAAGTCTAATAACTCCTTACCGAATCGTCTGCCCGGGTGAGCGTTGAAGTCCCCTAATATGAAGACGGAGTCTACCTGGCACTCTTCCACTATTGCAGCCATTTCACCTAGGCATTCCGTAAATTCGGTAAAAGTCTCCGCTGAATCGACGGGCATGTACACAGAGAACACTAAGAGCGCGCGATCTGATAACACTATCTTTACCGCAACGAGCCGCGCACTTTGACAATGCACAGTCGACACCGATGTAAATAAACATTTGCGCCACAACAACGCCACCCCGCCGTACGGCCTACCGCGTAAGATTCCAGCTCCCGTATCAACCGCTGATTTCCCGGTGAACTCGAAATCGTCGTCAATGCTACCTAAAAACGGGATATCCTCGGGTAACAGCCAGTGTTCCTGTATGGCTACTAGGTCAGCTGAGCGGCATAACTGCCTTACACATTCAACCGAACGGGTGATTGACCTACAATTAAAGCTTATTATTTTAATGTTATCCTTTCCTCTATTAAGACTTTGATCCATTAAAATTATTACTATTATTTATCTTGTCATGCGCCTTTCCAGTAATATTGTTGTGTTCACAAACATTTCTATTGAAATAAACAAAACGTCGAAACCGTATTCCCTCTGGCCACAAACGATCGTCCAAGAACAATGATAATTTGGTGTGTGGTACAAAGATTTTATACGCGTCATAGCGGTTTTGTTTTTGAGTATTTATTTTCTTCAGGTCAACAACCACGCCAGTCTCTTCTCGGATATATTCGATAATATCATTGCCTGTGGTTTGCTTGTCAACTTTATTTATAAATAATGGTACGCTTCTTTCCACGGCTTTAAACTTTCCATTTAGCTTAATCGCCGCTTTCCCTTCGGATACTATTAAACGACTTTTTCTCGATTTTTTTACTACTTTTGTCCAATCCTCCTTAGACGTAACTTCTTTTTCCTCGATATTTTCAGGGTTGAAAATTTCCGCCTCCGCTGGTAACTTGGGCCATACACCATCTGCAGGTGCAGATTCTAGTTCCTTCTCGCGCACAGTTTGCACGAGCGCGTCATCGTTTGTTGCCGTCTCTTTTTTTCTGCTCACATTAGATTGCCGCTCAGGTGTATGCGACGGCCGTTGGAGTGAAGGAGATAGCATTCTACTTGTTGATGCGTCGGGCTCGCACTTATCAGCTGCGTGATTGTTGCTGTTCGGCGTGCTGCTACTACCCACCGAAACGTTATCCGTAAAAGGGGGTAGACCGTATGGACCACTATTTAAATAAAAGCTATCCTTTATACCGCCACCACCCCGTTTTCGGTTAATATTCAAATCGTAGGTGTTTATAAGTGAGGCTTGCTTTAAATTAACCAACTCGTTTCTAACGTCGTTTAGCTGCTGTTCTGTTGCATAGGTGTTCTTTATACTACTAATCTCGTTTTTGAGTATTATAATGTCTTTTAGTAGTCTAGTACAATCTATATGATCGAATGTCAGTGGTGGCAAACGGTGCAAATCTCTGGCCACAAATGTAGGCAGCTCCTCGGGGTCCGTCTTTCTGAATATTGAAATCACGTCGTTAAGATCGCGCATAGTTTTTCCAGCATTCTTCCTTAACACCTTTTTCTCCTTAGTTGAGAGCGAGTCAAAAAGTAAACTCTTGGCATCTTCTATTTCCTTTTGGGAAAAAGCCGATGTACACAACCGCACAAGACTTTCTGCATCCATCACATTCTGTTTGTTCTGTATGAAAGCTAACACTTCACAAATAACTATATTGCACGACTTGCACTTAATTACGTTAGAGGTCGTTGACCCCGCCATGACTCACAGCCTCACGCACGACCGATCGCACACACGCGCAAGCGCACACTGTATATAAAGCACAATTTATGTATATAAAGTCTTTGTTGCCATTCTCAAATACGTCATCATTGCATAGCTTGGTTGTTTTTCTAGCGGCCAGCCACAGGTCGCGAGCCGCCCGCGTTGCCATGGTGATAACAACGGGCCGCGGGCGCGGCTTGCTCGAGCGACCCTCGCTTTGCTTGTTGGCGGTAGTTGATTTAACTGCGGCGGGTTTTACGCCTACCCGCTGTATCTCGCGAATCTGCCCGTCATCTACTCCAAGCTTGCGGGCTAACGTCTGTATAATGTTTTCCAGCATGACGCCGTCTTTCTCCTCCAGGCCAACTATCTCCACATTTTTCTCTTTCTCTTTAGTTTCTAACCAGGTTACCCGTTCTTCCAGAGCCCGATTGCATGTCTCCAGGTGGTTGTTCCTATTCTCTAATGTCTTTATTCTGTTGTTCGCTTTGTCCCTATCCTCCGTAAGTTCTTGATATTTTGCGGCATAAAAACTTATATCGTTTGACATCTCTTCGAGGGTTTTTTCCATTTTGTATACGACAGACAGCTTTTCGTTGACCTCTCTCAACACTTTTTCCATCGAGGTTTTAGAAGAATCAGTGTTTAATATACTCGATTGAGGCTTAACAGGTGTTTGGCAGTCCTCACACAGCTCCGTCTCACTAAAGCCTTTCAGCTTTGCGGCACATTTTTTGTGAAATACACCCTCACACATACCCTTACAATGGGATATACCGTCGACTTTTACTTTAGCTAATGATAGCTTGCACTGCTTACACTGCACCATCGCTACGGTCTTATTTAAAAAACTTCACTTAAATTATTACGCAGATTTAACAATAATTTCTACACTGCAATCCGAATACACGTGTTTGGGTAGGTAGATAATTAGCACAGCGCGTTATCTATCGGTTGTGTCGTCCGCTCGGTAGGAGCTCGGCCGGCTGACTGGCTTCACAACACAACTTCTGGCTAAAATGGTTCCGATGCTCACACTCCTGCTTGGCAGCACAATTTCAACAAGCCCTCGAGCTTGGTTCTCCCCCACCTTCCTTAACAACTGGTGTCACCTTCCTGCTCTATAAGTCCGGTAGTACCACGGAAGCGAAGAACTACAGACCCATCACATGCTTGCCTACACTCTACAAGCTCCTTACATCCATTTTGAGAGCAAAAATCAACGCGCACATTGTCGCAAACAATATTTTGGCCTCTGCTCAAAATGGATGTAGGGTTGGGTCCCGTGGTACTAAAGAGCTCCTCCTCATAGACATGACCATCTGCCAACAAATCCGGAGGAACAGGGGGGCCCTCTCAGCAGCCTGGATTGACTACAAGAAGGCCTATGATTCGGTGCCTCACTCATGGCTGGAGAGGGTCTTAGAGCTGTATAAAGTTGATACAGCTTTAAGAGCCTTTCTAAGCGCATGTATGAGTCAATGGACCACAGTCCTTCGTCAACCAGGAGGCGGGGATGAGAGCCCTGGCCCGCAGGATTTTATAAGGATTGAGCGAGGAATATTTCAGGGTGATAGCCTGAGTCCTCTGTGGTTCTGCCTAGCTCTGAATCCTCTCAGTACCTTGCTGAAGGATTTAGAACTAGGTTGCCGGCTTCGGAGAGGGGGTGAAGTCATTTCTCACCTTCTGTACATGGATGATCTCAAATTATTTGCACCAAATAGCCAAGACTTGGTGGAGCTACTGAAAACTACCGAAGTCTTCAGTAATGCCATCAACATGGAGTTTGGTGTCGATAAATGTGCGGTTATGCATGTACAGCGGGGGAAAGTTGTAAATTCAACAAATTTACAACTTTCTGAGACAATGTCTTTCAGATCCATCTCTGAATCAGAAACCTATAAATACCTTGGCATGTCACAGTCGTTGGGTATTGAGGAAGAAGGTATTAGACGGTCGGTGAAGGAGCGCTTTTTCAGTCGGCTCACAAAAGTCCTTAACAGTCTTTTGTCAGGAGGCAACAAAGTGCGCGCCTTCAACGCCTGGGTAATGCCCCTACTCACATACTCCTTTGGCATACTAAGGTGGACTCAGACCGAGCTGGACGCCCTGGATCGGATGGTCCGGTCACTGCTCACCACACATCGCATGCTACACCCACGCTCGTCAGTTATGAGATTGTACATCCCACGGAAGTGTGGAGGCCGAGGCTTCCTAAACGCCAAGGATCTCCACAACCGCGAGGTGTACAATCTCAGGAATTATTTCCTTAACAACGAGTGTGGGATGCATCGTGATGTGGTGGCAGTAGACAGGAACCTCACGCCGCTCTCCTTGGCAAACGAGAACTGGCGCAAACCTGTGGTACTAAGTACTGCGGATCGCAAGGCGGCATGGGAGAGTAAGGTGCTACACGGGCGGTTCTACAAGGCCCTCACGGGACCCGATGTGGACCTGCTCGCGTCGGTGAACTGGTTACGATTCGGGGACCTCTTCGGAGAAACCGAGGGTTTTGCCTGTGCAATTGCGGACGAAGTGATGATGACGAACAACTATCGGAAATATATCCTGAAGGACGGTACGGTCGACATTTGTCGGGCATGCCGCCGTCCCGGAGAGTCACTCAGGCATATTATCTCCGGTTGTTCTCATCTTGCTAACGGCGAGTACTTGCACAGACATAACCTCGTAGCCAGAATTATTCACCAGCAGCTTGCCCTCCTATACGGCCTTGTGGACCGCGAAGTGCCGTACTACAAGTACTCACCTGCGCCAGTTCTCGAAAATGGTCGTGCCACGCTCTATTGGGATCGATCTATCATCACTGACAGGACTATTGTAGCCAATAAGCCTGACATCGTGCTGATAGATCGATCGCAGCGCCGGACCGTGCTCGTCGACGTCACCATCCCCCATGATGAGAATCTCGTGAAGGCCGAGAAGGACAAGTCCAGCAAGTACCTAGACTTAGCCCACGAGATAACCGCTATGTGGGATGTTGACTCGACGATCATTGTTCCTATAGTCGTGTCAGCGAACGGTCTCATAGCGAAGAGTCTCGACCAACACCTAGAGAGACTCTCGCTGGGTGGTTGGATCAAGGGTCAGATGCAGAAGGCGGTAATTTTGGACACGGCGCGTATAGTACGTCGATTCCTCACTCTGCGGCCCTGACCACCGGCAGCTTGGACCCTGCCCCGCTGCCGGCGGCACCCTAGGTTAGGTTTTTTATAATGTGTTTATATATTTTTGTTATGTTTTGTAAGTGTTTTTATATTTTACTTTTATACTCACATTGTAAAAAGCTAACCTAAGACCCTAATTGAATAAAGAGATAATCATACATCACCATAATACAAATGTTAAATTAAAATAATAATAAAATGACATAAAGTTGAAAAAAGCCATATCCGATGACCCATGCTTTAATCAGTTAATCAAGGAGTATAAATGAGTCTATTCGCCGCTGTCTGTTTGTTTACGGTGCTGTGCAAGTCGTAACAAAGTTATTGTTCCCGGCCGCTATCGTCCGTTCCACTGTACTCAGGTCATAGTACGAGTAGGTACAGTAAGCCAGTACCGTCAGCCACTTTATGCAATCACAATTACTATTTAAAATATTAAAATGTATGTTTTGGAATTTAAATGTATACTTACCTACATAGTTTAATAGACGAAAGGGCCAAGGATGATGATGAATACGCTTCTAGATAGGAACATATTCTTAAGATGAATCGCGATTGACTCACATTGGCGCTCGAATGATAATGTTTAATACAGTTGCTCAAAAAGTGCTACTTTTTGCGCGCGGAAAGTTGGTTTTCGCGAACTAGTGCGTTTCACTTGTCCAATTTTTTTAAATGTATACTTGTTCCAATTCATGACTACTTATTGATGAGTGTTAATATTACTATCCTTTAAACGTCGTAATCAACATAAAAACCTACTGTTAATGTAAGAAAACGAAAAAGATACATAAGTATTTCATATTTTATCACTTACCTCTTCATCATTCTAACACGTTTATTTTTTTAATTTTGAATAGTGAAAAACCGTCCTTAATAAGTCTGAATGGAACGGAATAGGGTGATTCTTAAATTGTGTCCAAAAAAATTTATTTTCATAAACGTTTTTATTTTCACATATTATTACATATATCAAAAGTACATACAAAAAGCAATTTTTTGATTCTTTTGGTCAAGCTTAATACCCTCAGGAAAGGTAAATAAAATGAGTACATAAACACGGTTGTGACAAAGTGTCCCTCAGTCGCGACATTTCGGCATTTTGGTGGCCAACTCGGCTATTTTGATGTATGTAGTTATTTTAACATAGCCTAAGTCACTCCTATGACTACGACAAACCTAATGACAACTCAGACGTTGAAATCCGTACTATCCGTCGTATCCGTACGGAAAAACTATAAAGGCTGTAGAGCGTGACAAAGAATTCGATACACATCAGACATAAATATACAAGCGAAAAACATTTTTTTTGCTTTGGCAGTCGGGCAATAATAGCAAACGATCTGTAGCTAATAAAAATGCATTTCTGAAAAGTGCATGTGCCTCTAAATTAATCAAACGAATTAAGAATGACACGACCACGTGTCTATATGTCACGAACGTGGACTCAAAAGTCCGTGGCGGTGACAGATTTTTGAGGCCACGGTCGTGATAATTTGGAACATGTTCGATATTACATAAACATTTCCTTTGATTTTGCAGATATTAAATAATTAGCTTAATCTGCAATGTATGAGGTATATCTTATGTTACAAACAATAACGTGGAACTGCAACTTACTTTTAAAACTCTAACAGGGCGGTGACGCGTTAAGGTTGACCGTTTTTTCAAATGAACACAATAAAATAATCTTCGATAAAACTTCTCCCTTCAGCCATTTGTAAACCTGACAACAACACAGTGTTGCTGTTCTAAAAAAAACAACGGGTTGCACTCCGGGAGTGCCGACAGAAGTGAAAACCCAATGACTAGTCCAAAATGTCTGCAGCACTCAAATCAAAATCAAAAATATTTATTTGCATAAATAAGGGTACAATGGGTTGTATACAAAGTTTTCAGTCTCATTCCTTATTTTACCATAATATGGCATAATATTATTTCACTATGTATAATTAGGATTGTTATTTTTTTTAAATGTTCTATTTGAATAAATTATGGTGGATAAATATCTCTATTCTGTGCAATATATCTAGAATTTCACCGCACATCCTATAAAATTCTGCTCTGAGTTACGAAACCTATAGTATTTTCGTAACTAAACGGAAAATAACAAAAATTTTTTGGGAACAACTTTTGATATCGTATTTATTCCGCCCAGAATGAAAAGTTTTTCAAACCAACCAAATTTCATCCAAATCTAACGGGGAAAAATGGACAACAAAAATTGTACCGACCCATTTATACTTTTCGTATAAACTTTAACGTTCGTACCTGCATTACTGTCCCGATTAGAATTTTCAATCCTCATTTTATGAAGGAAATAATGTCGCAACAGTAATGCAGCCGCAGTTGCCATCCGAAAGATACACGTGGCGTCAATAAATGTTGTAATTACCCGAAAATTTAAAAATTGTTTGTTTACTTTTATTTAAATACTTAGGTACCTAAAGATACAGACTATAGCCGTGGGCGAATTTGCATATGTATTTGTGGAGGAGGGGCACGAATAACATCTTTGTGTCCCGGCTTATCTCGCCTGCACGTGGTCCTCCTGCTGTTTAACGGAAGAGATAGCAATTAACAGAGAAGGAAAACTTGAAAAAAACCCGGCTCGGTGCCAGCTGTTATGCACCTGCAGCCGATCCGACTCCGCGCGTATTGACTTGTCTTTCCCGCGGATCTAGTCGGTAAGGCCGAGAGAGAGCCACAGGTCTTGGGCAACCCTGTGTCTCTTCGTTTGTGTCCCAGGCGATGCAGTGTCTGTGGAGAGGAAACTTCACCCACGATGGTTTGCCGCGTGGAAAACAACACGGGGAGTGGCAGTGACCAGTAATAAGTCCAAACAGATAGGCGTAAGTTAGGACGCTAGGGGTCACTCCTGACAGTGGGAGGGTCCATCGTAGGCCCACTGATCAGTTACCGCCCGCTTAAGCCGGGCAGCCCCCGGTCAGTTAGGTACTGATCCGCCTCGGTGCCGGTTTGCTCCTTTTGGGTGTAGGGAGCACTAGCCTTCAACTAGACGACCGGCGTCGTAACGTACTTCACCTGCTGAACAGTCAAAAATAAATAATACAACCCGCTTATCCATGCGCATTGCGACATGGAATGTCCGTACTATGAGGACAGGCCTCCCGGACACCGTGGGAGGCTCAAGTAACAGCAACGCATGCGACCTGCGTAAGACGGCTGTAATCAGCATGGAATTAGATAGGCTTAACATAGCAATAGCAGCCCTTCAAGAAACCAGGCTACCTGATGAAGGCTCACTGCGCGAGGCGCAATACACGTTCTTCTGGAAAGGTAAGGGGGCTGATGCTGTTCGTGAGCACGGTGTTGGCTTCGCCGTTCGTAACGATTTGCTTAAAGCAATCGAAAAGCCTCGTGGCGTCTCCGAGCGCATAATGGTGTTGCGAGTTAACACAACCAGCGGCTACATTACAGTCATCTCCGCGTACGCTCCAACACTACCATCAACGGACGAGGCCAAGGACCAATTTTACGATCAGCTCCATGAAACAGTGCGCAGTGTAAAATCCTCCGATCGCCTGTATATACTAGGCGATTTTAATGCCAGAATCGGTCAAGACCGTGATGCGTGGCTGAACTGTATTGGTGAACATGGTATCGGCAAACAAAACGAAAATGGCCAGCGTCTGCTAGAGTTTTGTTCTAGAAACCTACTGTGCGTCACAAATACATATTTTAAGGGCAAACTATCTCGCAAGGTTTCATGGAAACACCCTCGCTCGGGTCATTGGCATCAGCTGGATATGATCCTCTCCAGAAAGAAAGACCTACGCGAAACACTCCACACCAGAACCTTTCACAGTGCAGAATGTGACACCGATCACTCCTTGGTGGTAGCGCGCGTTGTCTTCACTCAAAAGAAAATCCATTCGTCCAGACCTCCTGGTAAGAAGAAAGTAAATATTCTGAATACCAGGAATGACGAGATGGTCAGTGATTTTGGGGAGTTGGTAAGAAGCGCGCAATCAACCTGGAGTGATAATGCACAGCTAGACGACATGTGGAGGAGCGTCAGGACGATGCTGACAGACACTGCCTGCTCAGTTTTCGGGTACCAGGAAACTAAGACCCAGGATTGGTTCGCTGAAAACTCAGAGCATTTAAAACCTCTTCTTGACTCCAAGCGTGAAGCTGCACTGAAACACCGCATGAAGCCCACACCGGAAACACGGGAAAACCTAAAGAACGCCACGTCGACATTGCAGCGCCATGCACGACACTTCGCGAATGTGTACTGGACGTATGTGTGCACGAATATCCAAAAGTGCGTCGACGCCGGTAACTTCAGCGGTGTTTACTCGAGTATCAAGCAGGTTCTAGGTCCTGTGCCTAAGAAGACAGCCCCTCTTAAAGAAGTGGATGGTACTGTCATAACCGATAGCTGCCGTCAACTCGGACGATGGGTGGAACACTACACCGAACTCTATTCGAATCCGATTGCTATTGACTCAGAGGCCTTAGTACACACGCCAAAACTAGCAGTTGGGTTCGAACTAGATGCACCACCCTCTATAGAAGAATTTCATAGGGCTGTAAAGCAGCTGAAACGCGGAAAGAGTCCAGGCAGTGATGGCACTCAAGCCGACATCATAAAGCTCGAGTGTATGGGTCCAATTCTGCATGGTCTGTTGTGGAAATGCTGGGAGGAAGGAAAGTTCCCACAGGATATGCGCGATGCTAACATCGTCACGTTGTACAAGGGGAAGGGAGACCGCGGTGATTGCAACAATTACCGGGGTATTTCCCTCCTTAGTATTGTAGGCAAGTTATTCGGTAGGGTAGTACTATCAAGACTACAACAACTTGCCAATCGCGTGTATCCCGAAAGTCAGTGTGGATTTCGTGCCCAGCGTTCCACAACGGACATGATCTTTACACTTCGGCAAATCCAAGAAAAGTGTAGAGAGCAGAAAACACCTCTGGTGGTCGCATTCGTTGACCTGAATAAGGCCTTCGACACAGTTAGCCGAGAAGGGCTTTATTCCGTACTGGAACATATAGGATGCCCACCAAAACTCTTGAGTCTTGTGAAGTCCTTTCATGAGGGTATGCAAGGAGCTGTAGTGTTTGACGGTACCGTGTCTGACCCGTTCTTTATGCGTAGAGGTGTTCGGCAAGGCTGCGTACTGGCGCCTACCCTGTTTGGTATATTCTTTTCGTTACTCCTGAAAACTGCTTTCGGTGACGACCAACAGGGTATCCATCTGCATACGAGGACTGATGGAAAACTTTACAACGTTTCCCTTCTCAAATCTAAGCGAAAACGAGAGGACTTATTCGTTGATAGCTTGCTCTTTGCTGATGACGCAGCCTTCATCGCCACATCGCAGTTTGAGCTTCAAACAATTATGGACAAGTTTTCTCGTGCCTGTGCTCTCTTCTCTATGACCATCAATCCCCGGAAAACTGTAGTGCTGGCTCAAGGGTGTGCGGAAATACCGACAATCCTGTTGGATGGCGCCCCACTGAAGTCAGTCGACAAGTTTTGTTACCTCGGGTCGACTGTGACTAGCAATCTCTCACCGGATGCAGAAATCGATGTTCGAATCGGAAAAGCCGCAACGATGTTTGGGAAGTTGAGTGCAAGAGTATGGCAAAATAAACATCTAACCAGGAAAACCAAGATGGTTGTCTATCAAACGTGCGTCCTGAGCATACTCTTGTACGGGGCTGAGACCTGGACATCGTACGCCAAGCATGAACGTCGTCTCAACGCTTTCCACATGCGCTGCATCCGGAACATATTGGGCATATCTTGGAAGGACAGGGTCACAAACGAGAGGGTCCTTGAGATTGCTCAGCTGCCCAGCCTCTTTGCGCTGCTAAAGCAGAGACGCTTACGCTGGCTGGGGCATGTGCATCGAATGCAACCTTCTCGTTTGCCGCGGCGTGTTTTGCTTGGCGCCATAGCTGACGCCAAAAGAAGTATCGGTCGGCCGATGCTACGGCATAAGGACTGCGCCAAGCGAGACATGCACTCCTTCAACATCCCGGTTCATAAATGGGAGGAGCTTGCCGAGGACAGAGATAAGTGGCGTAAACTGGTGTTCGATGGTCGCAAAATCCACGATGACGCTTGGTTTAAGACACTCGCAAGTAAGCGAGCCAAGCGTCATCAGCCCGACATCTGTTCGCCACGGGCACACTACAGCTGCCTGTTTTGCGGTCGTGGTTGCCGCTCCCGTATTGGCTTATACAGCCATGAAAAACGTTGTCGCCCTGCCTGACACTGTTTGTATATTCTGCAATAGACTGAAAGGCCTATGATGATGACACAAGTTATTATTAAAAAGGATGGTTTCCGTGGGATTTATTTCCCCTTAAGGTCCAGTAGGTTCGTGTTCTTTTCTCACTCTCACTAATGTAATGATCATTATTTATTAATAGCTTATATTTTGATCATTCTTACTTTTGTTTATGATTAATTTATAAAAGAGTATAAATTGACTCATACTTGTCACTGGTTCCCGCCATGTTGAATTATTATAAAAAGCGGGTATAGCAGTGACAAGTGGCCAGTTCGAGTACGGACAAGTTATAGTGAAGACATCTTGAATAATTAATTGTAAATTGGTTGTTATTATGTTTGTAACGAATGAATAAAGTTAAAATATTGGTACAAGTAATAGTTTTCATCATCAACCCGGTAATAACCCAACACTAAGTAAGCGTGAACGAAATGGGTGTGCGAGCTCAGGAACGTCGATATCATGTTTCTGAATTTTATTTTCTTGTGTATTTTTTACAAAAAAAAAGTAATTGCTGAGTTTCCACAAGCATAATATTGCTCCTTTTTAGAAACAATTTTCATATTTTTGTGCACAATTTATATTTTTTGGTCACAAGTAGTTTTTAGGGTTCCGTACCCAAAGGGTAAAATTCCCGGGAATTTGAGAACCGGGAATTCCCGGGAGCATGCCCTAGGGAGTGGTCAGTATTTGGATGGGTGACCGTTTTTTTTTTTGCTTTTTTTTTGTTTTTTTTTTTTTGCATTATGGTACGGAACCCTTCGTGCGCGAGTCCGACTCGCACTTGCCCGGTTTTTTAAAGTGCATGTTAGGCCTGGCCTATGTTCTTGACTTTTTTCTATCGAGCGAAAGTCAAATACTCAGGATTCGAATGTCTATACTCCCTAGAGAAAAACCTCGAGATTGCTACGACTTTTTTTTAAACTCTGTTCCCTGAGCTTACTGTACCTTAATACTTAGAGAGGCCGTGGAGGAGGGTCGCCTACACCTAGCTACGCCACTTTACGTCACATTTAGGGAGCTAATCTTCAGAACAACATTACCCCTAAAAATCCTTGCAAAGCATTTTCAATTCATTTGTAAAATCCAAAGCTTGCTTGCTTAAACATCCTAAGTGGACTTGTGGGCAGTCGAAATACTGTGTTTAAAATAATATTAAATTTTTACTGCTGTAAGTGCTAGCACTCAGCAAGTCTCTTTGCTTATACCTCTTTATTAGCTCGTGATAACATTATCTTTTAAGCAGATTGCACTGACTGGATTGTAGGCTTTAAAACAATGTGCTTGCAATGTGTCGTGGAGCGCTGGTGGCGGTAAGAGCGTGCGACTTTCAATCCGGAGGTCGCGGGTTCTAATCCCGGCTCGTACCAATAAGTTTTTCGGAACTTATGTACGAAATATCATGTGATATTTACCAGTTGCTTTTCGGTGAACGAAAACATCGTGAAGAAACCGGACTAATCCCAATAAAGCCTAGTTTCCCCTCTGGGTTGGAACATCATATGGCAGTCTCTTTCGTAAAAACTAGTGCCTACGTCAATTCTTGGGATTAGTTGTCAAGCGGACCCCAGGCTCCCATGAGCCTTGGCACAATGCCGTTATAACGCGAGGAAGAAGTCGTGGAGAAACGTTATTCATGAACTAAGGTAACTTTAGGCATATGCAGCCATATTGGTCGCCAACTGTCCCCCATGAGCCCTCACATCGGGTCGGCGATATTGCCAACGAGCAGTGAAGCACTGTAGCGAGTAAATTTATTCAGATTAACTGCCACAATACAGCTCACCGAGCTATGATTAAATTTGACTCAATGAATAACATAAAAATGTACATTTAGGCTTCTAAAATTGTAGAATATTGTTTTAAGGCGCATATGTAATCCTCAAGGATCACGTCATTGTCACAGTATTTTAGGTTTTAACTTGTTAGAAATACTAATACTAAAAGTAACCTCCTCCTTAGACGTCTCAACGGACACCCTTTTAAATTCTTCGAGACTTGAGACCTGAAAAGCCTTTGTAAGACGTAGAATTGGCCTTCTCTCAATTTCAAGTTAAGTCTCTTGCGTACATCCAGAAATACGATACATTGTTGGATTTTAAAGACATTTTGCGTTGCATTTTAATATTCATTTGTGTAAATACAATATATATTACGCACATGAAAATCTGGGTGATTTTCAAAGTAACGAACGATAGCTTATGTGGAAGCTAACTCGACAAAACTTTAATATAAGTGCAAATAGCGGAAGCCCCGCTGTGTAGAATGCAAAATTGGATCACTCGACCCATCTATATGATATGTAAAAGACATAATGCGCAGAAATTCAATAACGGTATTTCCTTGCAAAGTCCCGCCTGGTCCAGTAAAGCTCAGTGTCTGTTCCATGTTCGGCGCTCAGTCCATTGTGCATAGCGATGGGGCAAAGATAGTAGTTTTTGGTGATTGTGTGGTAAATAACAATTCATGTTTGATCTACAATACAAAAGTCCAAGAAAACAGTTAACACGTTAACTAATAAATCGTTAAACGGCTATAAAAACTAGGTACCTACTTATTATTATAAAGAAGACATGGGGAAAATTATGATGGAATACCTAACCTGAAAATTAACGTATTATGATATAAATAAATATTATAGGACATTTTTACACAAATTGACTAAGCCCCACGGTAAGCTCAAGAAGGCTTGTGTTGTGGGTACTCAGACAACGATATATATAATATATAAATACTTAAATACATAGAAATATTTAAACAACCATGACTCAGGAACAAATATCTGTACCATCATACAAATAAATGCCCTTACCAGGATTCGAACCCGGGACCATCGGCTTCATAGGCAGGGTCACTACCCACTAGGCCAGACCGGTCGTCAAATATGAGCAACTGTTTGTTGATATGGAGACCGGAGGAGGCCATATGAACTCTCAATTATTGTCAATAGAAGTGATAGCAAGGTGTCATCTATTGGGCATTAGCATGTCGAGAACTAGTACGTTTACCTTAATACGTGCCATTCACAATATTCACATTCGGAAAGAAAAATTTGGTTAAAGACACTGCTGATGAAGTGTTGAGCAATGTTTTGGTGGTCACTGTTTCGTTAAATCGGTTATGTTTTGTTTAGGTGTCAGTTATCGAATCTGTACGTACACTCAGCTGTAAAAGTGCATGGCCACTTTATTAATAAATTCCATGCAATATTGCAGCTCGTTGTACATGCTACCGCGGTGGAAGAGGCCCCGATAGGATCCGCTAACGTGTGTTTGTTTCTCGCAAACAATGTTCTGTGCGAGCCCGGGCTAATATTAGCTTGACTACTCTGTATACCTGATACTTTTTCATACACATTAAAATACGTTGCAATTAACATTTACATATAAGTTCTACATATTTATTGTAGGTACCTAATGTGCAAAATCTTAACAGCGCAGTAAGTTATTGGGAAATATATTTAGGTATTAAGGTCGGCAACGCGCATGTAACACCTCTGGAGTTGCAGGCGTCCATAGGCTACGGTGACTGCTTACCATCAGGCGGGTCGTATGCTTGTTTGCCACCGATGTGGTATAAAAAAAAGGTATACATACGTAAGGAAAACATCAGAACATTGCTACCGGTAATGCAAGATATAAATAATTATAATATAAACTGAAGTAGATGTCATATTATAATAAAGAAAAAGTGACAGCTCTCAACCCAGTGGCGGAGGCCGGAGTAGTGGGAATGGGGGTCTAGTCACTGTTTTGTTTAGGCATATTATTTCGGTTTATAGTGTATACAATATAGTATTTATGTATAGTACCTACCTACTGCCTGCCTACTTAAAAACATGAATCAAAATGTTTGATAATATATTTGGATTTTTCCCAACGTTGTTAAACATAATCTATTTTATTTTAATTATATAAGTAGATTATGCAAAGGTGACTAAGATCTGCTTAATACAATATTTTGTATTCAAATTCCATCCAAGATATATTACTTAGGTATCTACTTAAAATGTTGTCCACACAATGCTACAGGTATGCATATGCAATGCACACTAATTATTCTTATGATAAGTTTACTCGACCTACATTCTAATTGCAGGCATAGGGAACCCATCCCATATGTAACATAGCCAGAATTAATTATGTCTTTCCGTCAGGCCAACCAACCGTGATATCTCCTACATGACAGCCTATGTACACGAAGTCTAGCGAGCTATGTGGGACACTGGGCCGCATGGCTGTGCACCGAACACACCCGCCGACTGACCGATGTCGCAGCCACGCTTTTAGGAATGGATAAACATGGACATGAAAATTTTACAGCTGCTCTTTTCAATTACAACGGGCTTTCCCGTTTTGAGCTCGGTAAAACTTTTCAAAGCCAATACAGATTAAAAGAAAGTGGCAATAGCTTAAAAGCTAAGCTCAGAAAGTCGAGTTCGCCTTGCGTGTAATTTTTTATGCATCTGACATATTTATCTAATCTATCTAATACCTTTAAACGAGCAAATCTTGTATATTTATATTATTTATATATTTCGGGGATCTCGGAAACGGCTCTAACGATTTCTATGAAATTTGCTATTTTTATTATATTTGCTTAGGGCGAAAATTCGATCTAGGTAGGTCTTATCTCTGGGAAAACGCGCATTTTTGGGTTTTTACATGTTTTCCGAGCAAAGCTCGGCCTCCCTGATATTACTTATTACTAAACAGTTATAAATACATTAAATAATAATACACTCAAAGTATAATCACTTGCTTAAACCAAAGCTTTTAAGTGTTCGCAGTTGTCCACAAACCACAAGCGTTCTAGTCCCATTTAGAGGCAAAATGTTACTAGGAGCTCTGAAATATAGGGCTGGCTGTATCCAAGTCTGAGATATACATAAGGTTGAGGCAGCAGTTCAAAGTTAGCCGTCGTAAATCATAATTCAGCCGGCAGTTACGGTAATGGTGAAGGTTTACGGTCTGACTAAATCATTCATCATCGCCAACTCGGGGGTAGTTCAGCATTACGAGCTTTGGTTTATCTAGCAATTTATGAAGTGCTAAGTTTAAATAAAATGGTGACACGTCAACTTTTTACCGGGTGTGGCCTGTAACACGAGCAAATATTTAAAACATAGATTGTACTCCTCAAACGGTGACACTTTTGTTCAACAACTTTTAAAAATTATGAAGTATTTAGATTCCCTATTTTTCATACAAAATAAATATTACCTTCAATGGACGCCATCGCCACGCCATATCATTGTGATTGACGTTGCTTGTCACGCCTTAAACATAACAAAATTCGCAATACATTGCGTCTTAGAATAAACTTTAAAGTGTATTAAAAATCAAACCACAAGTTATTTTTAAAAGTCGCTGAACAAATGTTGGTCAGTATGAGGAGTACAGCCTACAGTTTAATTTTTTGCTCATGTTACAGGCCACACCCTGTATATAGTGAAGCAATTTTATTTTGTTTTTCAGTTGGTTCACTCTTGAAATAATTAGATAACTTTATTTACTTACGTTCTTCTTGGTGCTTTACGGATATAAGTACCTTTGCTAATACATATACATTCCGATTAGAATAGTCGATGTAATGGAATTAATGTATTTACGACAAGATTGGCCCATTCGATCAAAAGCGTATCGAATATGCTATTTTTACGCCACCGCACTGAAAAAAAAAATTGCCGAATTCAATGAGTAATTTAAAAAAATAACTGAACTTAAATACGAAATAAAGAAATTAATTTTGCTCAACATCCTACAACCGATTTTGTAACAGCTAAGTCAGCTACGACATACTCACAAATAATTAGCAATTCCCCCTTTTAATGTAAGTTGTAACACAATATTTTTCACCACACCAGCTCGAAAAGGCTTACTTTACACTTCAAAAACGAATAGCAAAGTTGCATTTTATCCACATGTGAGGCAAAGTAATCAAATGCAAATTTTGAGTTGTTTTCTTATGTTAGCTGGTAGAATTGACTTTTAAGTGATGATTTTGGATGATAAATATTTAATAACATTCATTTCGATTTGATTCGGTTTGATTTTGTTTGATATTTTACATTTAATATTTGCTTCGGGTTGGTGTGGTGAAAATTTTTGTGTTTCACTCGGGGGCAAATTTTGTTTAACCCTCGTGCTTTCAAACCCTCGCAACGCTCAAGATTCAATTTTTCGAAATCTTTCGCTTACTCGGGTATCAATATTAGCACGAGCGGTTAAACAACAACTTTGCCCCCTTGTAAAACAAATAACTATTGTTACTGTTATCTTTGAAACATTTCTTACATTGTAGGTCCAATGACCTGTTAAATGGATTGTTATATTTGTTATCCAAACTACATACAATTGCAAAGTTGTTATTAATGGGGTTAGCAACTGTCAAAGGTTTGCATAGATGGCGCCATCGTAGCTTTTCCCTGTCTCTAGTTTTGTTCTATGAGACTTGGCTTTAAGAGCAGGCATCCGGGACATAAAATTAAAAAAAGAACAAGAATTTAACACTATTCTAGGGATTACACTACATATTATAAGTACGTTAAAATAGATATCGTGGATTTGGTTCCGCACTTAGTTCGTCACATACATTTGAAGCTAGTTAAACTGACCTAAAACGATTTGCGCGGTGTGCCAAGTAGGCAGACTTGCTCGAAATTACCGGCGGGACCGGTTGTATTTTAAAGTGGGGTGTCAAATTATAGATTCGATTTTTATCGACCTAACTTTACCTAATCGTGTATCGAAGTTGAACTAGTTAATTATGTCGGCCATTTTAGGATTGGATGTGAATAGGACACCGCATTTTTTAAAGCGTTGTCGACTAATAGCTTTCCATCACCGGAAGGAAGTGCATGTAGGGAAGGTAAGTTAGTTTAAGCAAAGTTGCCTGCATTTATGGACTGGCTTTCAAGCCAATATTGTTTTCTGTTGAGGTTGCTTTCCAGTTTTGTTTTAGAATATGTAACAAAAAATTGCTTGTGGAACATTTAATTTTTTTTTAATGTTAGTTTGTTGTTGGAATAATCGATATTTGTAAGAGTAACTTTGAGAATTCAGTTTGAGAAAACCATGAAACGATAATTTGATACTTTTTATAAGTAAAGTAGATATAATCTTGGGTCAAGGCCCAAGATGACTAATTAAGTAATTACTCACCTTAACTCTTAGGAACACGTTCTATAAATAAAATAAAGTAAAATAATCAAGTTTACTTTTACTAGCTCTTTAATACTGCGCGAATGCTAATTAATAATGTTTGATTCAAGCGCCTAACATATGCTCACGACAGCGATTGCAATGAAGAAATATATTTGCTGTCCGGTCAGGCGCTTGTTTTGCATTTCTGCATTAATTTGCAAGAGATCGCTAATCGAAAGAATCGCGTACCTACAAATAACATACCTACCTATATTCGTTTGCGAGAGTAAGCGTGAAGAGGTAACAGACAGACAGAGTTACTATTGCATTTATTTGAATTTAGTAGGGATATAGGTACTTTAGCTGTGGACAAGACTCTTTTCACATTACTTCAGTTCTGCAATGTTGACTCCGAGGGTTCGTTAGGTTAGTTCGATAGCCAAACATTCAGGCAATCCCAGAATACGATGTTTACTCACTCGTAGCAACCCGCCTAGATTCCGTGCAGATTGCCTGAGCATACCAATTTGTTGAATATGCACTATTCGTTACATGTTCCGAGCATGCAGTGCGCCCATGCATTCAACGTGCCATGCTGACTTTGCTGACAAACATTTAACATGCTGGAGTTATGTTTAATTAATACCCAATTTTGTCACAGAAACGGGAGCAAAACAGTCGTAATGGCTATTTCGGTAGGAAATGTTATCATATTTTACATGCAAGTATTTAATATACATATTTTTTTCATATTAATCACATATCATGGAACATTCTACTCTTCGTGGAATTAAAAAATAAATAAACAAAACCTTTTGTCTACCTGCTCTTTATAAAAATTAACAAAAATAATTTCAAACAAAATATCTAACAACGAAAAGTGCGACTATTTTTACGACAGGTTTAGGACAGTTAAATGCCACAGCCACTCTCATGTTCATTTGTATGTTTGAAATTAATTTAAGTATTTAGTTGTCGATAAAACATAAAATTAACGCATTTTAGTGCTTTAATCTTGCGCATTTGCAATTTAAAGTTAAACTACGGATCAAAGGTGGGTAAGAAAATAAACAATCAAAAAACAAAAAACGTAGTAAACTGTAAACAAAAGTGAGTATTACCTATTGAATAAATATCTTTTGAATGTTCTCCTTCTTTGCTTTGTAATCCATCGTAAATATTTTTATTGCAACTAAAATTGAAGTATTTCATTACTAAATGAGTCAAAAGTGAGCATGACATCGTCTCTCGATTGGACTTCTACGTACGATTATATTTCTTAAGGGCACTTGTTGGGAGACGATAACACATCAATACAGCTTATTATAGTCAATTGACTTCATACAGTTGCGCAACTGGCAGCGTTGACTAAATTATTTATAACCCGAGACAACGCACCACGTTGTACTCTTAAGCATTTTTTAAATGGGTTAATATTTTTGCGACTACCGTAAAACGGGGTGAGTAGGTTTCGCGGGGAGAGGTGGGTTATGAATGGGGAGAGAAGGTTTGAGAGGGGGGTGAGAAGGGATTTTAAGGCTACTGCTACAAAAATAATGTATTCCAATTTAAAATGGAGCTATAGTAATACGCATAATAAAAAAAATCGATCCAACAATCTTCCAAAATCACCTTTGTATGAAAACCCCTCTCACCCCAAATACGAGGCGCTACGGGGTGAGGTGGGTTTTCCTCTTTATTGTCAAAGTTATGAAATGGAACTACCCAAAATAAAATAAAAACTAAACTACAAACGTCCGGAACACTTATTATATACACCATTCAGTTTTCATATGTAACAATAAAATGTTATCAAGGTTTGAATTTCAGTTTTGACCCCACTCACCCCATTTTACGGTAGTAAAATAATGGCGATGTGATCTACGAGGAAATCAACAAATAGACGGAAACAAATGGATGAAATAACTCGACTTTTCATTTCTACCCACACCGTTTCTTATATAGAAGTATAAGTAAAGAAAATTATTAAAATAAGGCCTAGTTTCCCCTCTGGGTTGGAAGGTCAGATGGCAGTCGCTTTCGTAAAAACTAGTGCCTACGTCAATGGGATTAGTTGCCAAGCGGATCCCAGGCTCCCATGAGCCGTGGCAAAAATGCCGGGATAACGCGAGGAAGAAGAGGAGAAGTAAACAAAATTCTAATTTGTTTGTTGTGTATAAAAAAGTCAAAATATAACATATACATCTATTAAACGGAGGCTTAATATTTAATCACCACAAAAATATAAAATAGGTACTAAATATACCTACTTAAGAGAAAAAAAATACACGAAAGACACTTTGTTAAACTGATAACTAGGGCTGTGTAAAGGCACACAATACTAACTAGCAAGTTTCGTGATCTTTTGATCAACGATATCGAATCTCAAGTACTATTTTATTGTTCCGAAAGAGCTTAACTAGTGTTCGAATATAGGGCTATGGTTAACAAAGCCACATAAGTTTTAAGTGGCCTCCGGGCTCCCAAGTTTCGTCCGTTTATCCTTCACAACAAAGTTATCTGTTAAAGTGTCTACCTAAAATGTTGTTGATGCTTACACAAGTTTAATGTTTCGTTGTAAAGTGAAAGTACCGAGGTTGCTAGATCCGCAATGTTCTGTGATTTACACGAATAGCTTTACCTCTAAACAAGTCATATCGATGCTCCTGTTGAAATAATTATGTTTCATAATATACAAGTATATTTTTTAAACGGGAAAACTATGTTACAGCATATTAGAAAAGACATAAAAAAGACAAATGATTTACTGTCACAAAAAAGAACAATAGAGAAAAACATGTTTTAACCGACTGCTCCAACAAGTTATGTCTTCACTTATTAATCGCTACCGTTTCTCTCCGCCATCGCTCAACACGATATAGGCCAAGAAAGGTACGCTCGGCTAGTATGGCGGAATGGAAATAATTAGTAATAGCTGAAATTTTCGGTGTATGGGACAGATAATAAATCTAGTGATTACGTCGACACATAATCCAAATAAATATATTACATTTAGGTATTTAAAAAAAAAATGTAAAAATATAAAAAATCACAGAAAATTTGTAAAAAATATTAATAACATTTTTTTAAATTATACTCATAGATAAATATTTGCTTTATGAAATTAAGCATGAATCACACAAAAAATAGCTCTGTATCCTACATTTAAAGTAAGTAACCTACGGTTATTATTAAATTCAGTATATTTCCGTCCTCAAAAATGGTAATAGGCTATTTTTTCTCTCATTATTTCCAAATTACAATAAGTACAAGCGTTGCAATTTAATCGTACACTAAATAATACCGTATGGTGGGTTTTATGGGGTTGTGCATTAATTGCCTGGTTAAAAATGGTAATAGATCAATATCATATGGGATTTTCATTATGAGTTCTCTTTCGTCGAATACTGTAAAAATCGACTTGAAATATGATTCGTAACACAAAAAACCATCAAAAACGTTATCGTTGCTTTAAAGTTGCCGCGCACGAGCCAGCGAGCTGACGCGATTGGTCGTTGCATGGAGCGGGGCGACGGAACGATGAAACTTCCATCGCCCCGAGCGCGAATATTTAAAAAAGTATTTAGTATATTTACTATTTACTCGGTCAAAACATATGTACCAGTGAACGTAAAAAATATGGGAGACTAGATTCGAACTAATTATCAGCTTTAATCTGGGCAAGAGTGCTGTAAATAAGAAAGTAAATTTTACCTAATTGCAGGCTTTCCGTCTTTGCGTGCGCGTTAAATTTAATACAATAATAGGCCAATTATACAGGGTGAAATTTAATTCACTGGCCAAATTGAGACACCCGAAAGAACTCGAAAAAATATTAAACACGTGTTTTTTCTTTTAATACCGCTCAGTACATTTTTTTCGAAATAACTCATCATCAAGTTGTCCTAAAAACCTCGTACGTTATGGTGAACCGACAACTACCCACTACACCCGCTTCTCTCTTATCAGTTAAGGTCATTGACACCCCGCCCCTCCCGCTGTTTGCAATCGCGTCACCAATTATGAACCCTATTGCAGCGAGATAAGACGCTTACCTACATAAGTTGCTAATTTTTCCTTCATACTTTAACGGGCTTAGAGCCGTCAAAATGCAAAGGCAACCCATTTTTAATCTAAAATATTATTTCTGACTAATGACTATTAACAAAACGTCCGTGGCTTAAAAACAATGAGTAAAAACTAGGTCAGAAATCTGTGCATTCAGGCGTATTTAAAAAATTGAATCATCTTATGTACTTACATTTGATTAAAAGTCGACGCAATTAACGAAAGTCCCACGAGATGGTACTCTTGGATTCAATCCTTGTCTGCGAAGGCGTGGAACTGATTCCATTTCGTATAATCTTTGTGCACCACGTAAACACTCACCACTTAATAAATAACACCGTACCATTTCCTAATATTCCCGGTTCGAAAACATTTTTTTAAACCTTAGTACGCGCGCGATTATTATTTTAAGGTTGGCGAGTGACGAGTGACTAATCATTTATGCTAACCGTTATGTTTACCGCTAGCGCGGAATGGTTTAGACTACCCTCGAAATTGATAAACCTGCCTACCATCGCCAACACTAACTAGGTGGACCCTATTGCAACGATTATAAGGTTTAGTGAAGGTCAGATAAGGGTTTTGCTGATGTTGTTGTTAAAACCTACTATTAGGTTTGTTTACATTTGTGGTAATAGGGTGACCACGACTCGTGGAAAGTATTTAAAAATTGAAAAATTAAAATAAAAAAAAAATGTACTCTTTTTTTTCGCTAAATAGATTCCTTAAGTGTAACCTAGTGCCTGGAATGAATATGGCCAGTGATTTAAATTTCACCCTGTATAGGGCTATTATACTGACACACACCCAATTTGATAGCAGAAAAAGACGTGAAATTAAAATTTTCTTAGGGAAATCAAATCTTTGCGCCTATATGTTTAAACCATTTAAGGTTTCAATAGCGGTCATTTAAGTACCACCCCTCATCACTAAAATGTAATTATCAAAAACGACAGTTGCTAATGTTCCCTAAAGTAAGCATTTCTAGTTATTGCTGCAATACAGTGGTACCGGGCACCTTGCGACGCAAGGCCGAGCAGGAATCGCAAACCTTAAAATATTTGCACTAATTAATTGAGTTAGGATTTTGTTAGTACTCTTTAATTGAATAGCAAAAAATATAAGTTATGTATTAGAAATACCGTTTTTAGTCGATTTTTAATTGAGTTATTATTGTTAAACTTATTTTTACCGTGTGGTGTCGGTTAAAATTTCACTAGTAACATCATTTGGCGACTAGGGCAATAAAAGTCGACACCATAACCAACAAATTAACAAACAACAAAAATTTGCAGTAATATTCCAAAACTCGACTGAACGCAAGCGCACCGAACCGTGTCGCTCCCCTGACGCGACTCAGTGTCACAAAACGTAAGGCCGTGGTATTAACGTCAGCGGATAGCTGAGCGGCGAGCGGTGACTGCAGGCGGCAATAAGGTGTTCAGTTAATGTTTTTATAATTTGAAATGACTTCGTTTCCATGTAGAAATAACCAGACTTTAGAAGCATTTAATATTTTATTTGTGGCCGTATAAATTATGTTTTATTTGTAAATTAACTACAATTATTCATATTTGTGGATAAAACAATATACATACTATAATTAATACTAAATTAACATTAAATAAATACATTATTTATGACATAAAAATACATTGCGCGTATTAACTACTTAGCACTGTTTAATTACGATACTTGCAAGCAAGCAGTAAAGTATATGGCTCCATCCTATCCTGTACCACGATATACAAGCGATAACATTTTTGCGACAGTTTTGTATAGATAATGGATTTGTCGCTAGAAAATTACGATATCGAGATAAAAGTCAGGTCTCTGAGCGCTATTGAAAGCTTAAATGCTTTTTACTTATACATGTTTTAAATTTGCCGCGCTTTTTCTAGTCAAGCTGAATGTGTTTCACTATAGAATAGTAATCGAATTGGTTCAGATTTAACGTTTAATACATATAAATAACATAATTAGTAAATAACATAATTTTGGACTAAGTACATTATACATGACATCAGGCTATGGTTTGGCGCACCGTGACCCTGAACGGCGCGGTAATGTGTTACGGCTGTTAAGTGAAGTCCAGACAGGATGATCAAATCGACCGATTTGATCAGAAATGAAATTGGGGTCAATCTCCAAATTAAGCAACAACTGTTAAACAACAATTAAACAACTGTACCGATATTTGGAACCTCAGAATAATATACCCGGCCGGATGCCGGATAGTAACTTTGCTTGATTTCAGAGTAAACAAATTGGATTTAAGAAACAGTCACTGTCATATTGTACATTACTCGTTTATTATTTCAAAACAATTTAAACATCCACTCACTTGCACGCGTAGGTACCTACTCATTTCGAACATAGAAATGAGTCCGCGCCAACGTTCACCACGAAACAGGTTAAAACCTGCACAATGCGCACCTAAAAACCGAAATGTAAGTATTGTTAAATTTAGTTTGTAGTTAATTAGTTTTTTGGTGTAAGTGTATGAACCAAGGTCTGAAATAAATGATTTTTTATTTTTTTTTATTGTTCCGCCGGCCGAAGATTCGGCGGTCGGATACCGAATATTTGGCCGACGGTCAGGCCGAATATCCGGTATCTGACCAAACAACTATCCATTGCATCATTTGCATCTCTAATTGAGAGTGGCAACACTGTGGTAGGTCGTATTGCCCTTTTCTAGCATATACGTCCCTCGCTCCTACACTCCCACCACACAGGCAGGTTGCTTCTCAGTTATACAAGGCAAATTTTCAAGTCATTGGCTTGCTGTTTTTCCATCTGGAAAGTCGTGAAGCTAAACTGCTGGTGAGTTTTTGAATTTGTACCTCAGTTTAGCTGACTATATTGAAATAGTTATTTATTTTACAAGGGGGCAAAGTTGTTGTTTAACCGCTCGTGCTAATATTGATACTTGAGCAAGTAAAACATTCGAAACATGGAATCTTGAGCGTTGCGAGGGTTTCAAAGCACGAGGGTTAAACAAAATTTGCCTCAAGTGAAACACAAAATGTTTCACCATACCAACCCGAAGCAAATATTAAATGTAAAAATATCATACAAAATCAAATACAAATGAATGTTATTAAATATTTATGATTTAAAAGTCAATTCTACCAGCAAACATAAGAAAACAACTCAAAATTTGCATTTGATTCCTTTGCCTCACTTGTGAATAAAATGAAACTTTGCTCTCAGTTTTTGAAGCGCAAAGTAAGCCTTTCCGAGCTGGTGTGGTGAAAAACAGTTTCTAACGGCTTATGCCGCTCGAAATAAATAATTAAATTTTTCACGCCACTGTTCGGAAATGTGGCAATAGATAGGTCTAAAACCAAGCTGGAAAGTAGGCAATAGCTGTAGCACCTGAACCACCACTACTACAATGTTTCATTGTTATCATCATCTGTCATTGGTGACAGTTCGCTACAGCAATGAGTATAATTTAAAACATAAAAATCAATAAAAGGTCTTCTTTGGCGCAACTTTTTCCTTCAAAAATAAATTTAGGTTATTTATAGGACCAATATCTTGTTAAAAAAAAACGAAATGTCAAACTATTCATTAATTCAGTCAGTTCATTCGATTCACGCTTAAGGCGTTTTTTACTTTTGTAGCTGTTTGTGGTTTTTTAGCAAAAACGCTTCTAAGTTTAGAGTCGGTTTGAAGCAAACAACAGAAAAACGCCTCTTAAATGTGATAAAAAAGAAAAAAGGCGGGATCGGAAAATTCTCACTGAATTGGATAGTACTATAAAATATAAGAAACACGTATCATTTTTATAGCGAGCGTAGCTATAAAAATGAGTTCTTCTAGTGAAGAAAATGATATTCTTACGCTGACGCCTACCGAAATTCAAGAGACAGCACAGGCAGTGGCTAGTAATTTGCTACCAGAGAAATCGCGGGCTAGTACTTACAGTTATGCAAATGTTTCCTTATTTCCTCGCAGTAGTCGTGAAAAGCACTATGTAATGCCTCGGCCGGAAACGCTAAAGATGGAGTCGTATTATTCGAGGGCCTCCACCAACGTGTCGGCCCTCAAACTCACTCGTCCATCTTTTAGCGGTTTTACGTCCTCTCCTACAATGTGCTATAGTTGTCCGTTAAATTATCTAGCAAATAAAAACGATCCGGAATAGTGATGTGAAAGTGCAAGAGGATATTAGAAAGAGAGATGCCTAAGAGTACCATACCATAATGAATACATGTGTCTTAGCTGTATATTGTATTGTTATAAATAATGTTAAAAATGCTTTATGTTGTTAATGTGTTCCAAATTGTGCCGTTTTGGCATTAGCTGTAAGGTGCAATTTGTTATTTGAAATAAATAAATAAATACAATAAATATTAATTTTACAAAATGTACCTATCAAATTGTATACTTTACTAAATATCTCTCTCCTCACAGGTGTTACAATAAAGGGTGTACGTACTTCATAATTAATTAAACACTCATAATATAATTATATTACATACTCATAATAAGTATATCATAGGATAATATCCTATACATATTATGTATAATCACATTGGTTTGGCGTCTTCCCACCACCAGGCGATAACAAACATGTTTCAATATTATTCGTAGGTTCCGAATATCGGTACAGCTGTTTAATGACAGCATTTACACAAAAATAAAACGCTAATTAAATAACTTATCATATCCGGAACTACTGACCATAGGCCGAATATTCGGTATTCAGCCGCCGAATATTCGGCCGGCGGAAATATACCTACATTCCGGTTTTTCATGTGCGCATTGTGGAAGTTTTGACCTGTTTCGTAATGAACTTTCGCGCGGACTCATATAGGTCTATCACTAGGTACGAAATTAGTGCGCGAGCTAGTGAATGGAACGTTTAAATTGTTTTAAAATAATAATCGAGTACGATTATATTCCGATATCAAGCATAGTTACTATCCGGTATCCGGCCGGATATTAAAATAAGGGCGAGATAGGATACCGGATAGTAACCGAATATCCGGTGCATCTCTATTCGGAACCTAAAGTTTTAATCCTGCATGGTGCAAATATGTATAATTTTGAGACAATGACTTGAAAATTTGTCTTGTATAACTGACAAAGCAACCTGCCTGTGCGGTAGGAGTGTGGGGGAGAGAGGGACGTATATGCTAGAAAAAGACAATACGACCTAGGGGCTGTCCATACATGACGTCATCTATTTTTGACGATTTTTGTCCTCCCCCCCCCTAAAATCATCCAAAAATCATGCTTCGAATGACACCGTTTCCTCCTGCGTTATGCTACAATCATACGATGTCCAGACCCGCCCCCCCCCCCCCCAAATTTGAAATGACTTAAATTTATGAATAGCCCCCTACGACAGTGTTGCCACTCTCAATATTATTTATTCTTAGGTTCCGAATATGGTTCAAGGAGTAAGGTGCAAAAGTGTAAACATATATTTGACGTCGACTCTTATTATGCTATGTTATACTTATTATGGAACTTAGGAACGTAAACTATGAATAGAAAGAGCACGAAATAGTCAATATAATACGTTTGTTGAAAAAAAAGTCTACAGACGCTTAGGCGCGAAGGGTTATTGTCTCATAGAAAATTTGAATTTCGCGCCTTTTTCTACTGACAAACTTGTTGGATAGACGTTAATATCAAATGAAAGAGTGGGCCTACACACTTCGCTGTGACAGAATGTGAAAGTGTCACCAAAACTGTCAAATGACTACGATAATAAGTATTCCTTTTATAATGCCACTCCACACTATGTCATTCTGAAATTAAATAAGACGATAGATAGTCATTCGCAATTTTTATTTTTGTAGTGGGTCATAATTGACGTATATAATTACGAATATAGTTTGAACATCAACCAATATTAAAATAATATTGGAAATGATATCAGTTATTTTTAATCAGCTATCATTCACGCGCGCGTTCATTTTGCTCAGACTTGGCCGCACAAATATTTGGTGCGAGCGAGACGCCCGCGCACGTTCGAATTGGCCTGTCACTTGTAGCAACTTGTAGGTAAGTACATACTTACCTACATACTATCCACGCGTCCTTGGCACGAACTCCCGCCACCGCCCGCATTGAAACTGTCCCCGCGCGCCGCAAGGAAATGTAATCCTTAGCATTAGCGCAAAGAGTTCAAATTTGGTAGTTTCATTTAGCGAATTTGTTAAAATGCACATATTTATTACATTGACCATATTTTTGTGTGATTATGTATTGAATATCACTTTGAACGTTATCAGAACAAAGTCTGCAAGAAATTATATCTATAACCATTTTTTCTAGCATGTTTAAGGCGTAAATATATATACAAGTGATACAAATAATATTGATGTCGGATTCTCGGATAAATAGCTTAATGAGGTAGTTTTATGGTAATTCAATCAAAGACCTAATTATTACTTTTTTTTTATATCAAGTTACGACGTATATCCGTGAGGCCCCGCCATTTATTGAATGAGTTATTTTCCGTGTTAATATTTTGACTGATTCCATTGTCGACTCATTATAAATATTATTTTCGTCACGTTTACGAACTAAAAATACTATTACTATTTTTAACAAACAAGAACGGCTCTTTTTTTTAACTATTTTTTTTTACCTACTTCCGGACAGAAAGTTTGTTGGATTCGAAAATAAAGTATCTTAAAATGATCTAAAGAACAGGAATAAAAAAAGAATTGCCTATTACTAATTAATGTTTAACGTAACCGTATCTTTACTGGAGTAATAACATTTCCGTCTTCACCAAGTGTTGAACATCCAAGTAGATGTTTGGTTGTCCCCAACTGTGCGTTCCAGAAACTACCTCGCACAGTTAAACTGTGTAATATACTTATACTTACGAACGTCTGTTCGTTTGCCTGCTATATCATAAAAAAATGTGGCTAACGGTTTAGATGTACCTTCTATAGGAATATGAAACAAAAACAAATAGAAATGTAACAAGTGCATGCTCTAAATATTCATAGACTTGGAAAACGTACAGTCAGTAAAACTAATATAAGCTTAGCACCCCTACGTGCAAACAATGTATGTATACAGGGCTGCTAAGCTTATAGTTTTGCTGACTGTACATACTTGCTTTTTGAGGAGTTCGTAGATCTGGTCTGCGATCATTATTTTTGTTCTGAAAAACATTATTACTCGTATTAAGGGCACTACAAAGTTAGACCGCTTACATACTAGAACGTCGTTCCGAGCGCGCTGGGTTCTAAATGACTTCGAAATGTTCTTGTCCTGTTTGTTACTTGTTAACCGTCTTCAATTCTGGAACTAGTTCCAGCAAAAGGGGCTACAAGAGCTATTAGGTAATGTTTCTTATCAAATAACAACGCAGTTAAGCTTGCGAGAGAAATTGTTTGCACTCGAAGCTAAGTTGAAGAAAATGTAGAGTGAAATAAAATAAATTGCGATAAATTTGACCTAAACGGTACACAACTTTTTATAACCTCAATACATTTTTATGAAAAGTTGGGACATCTAGCCGATTCCTATTGCGCTTTATTTGGTCCGACGCGATGGACACTTTAGTTCAAGTAGGTATTCTACATACCTTCCTTTTCATGTAATTGCCTTGAAAGGTGACATCGGGACAACATCCTTTAGGTGTGCGAATAAAAGACGACCTCCGTCGCTTTTGTAATTTCTTACCCTTGTCAGGATTGTTAGGAGACGTGTAGTGCTTTTAAATGTAAATAATGTCCCCAAAAAATTACCAATTTCGAACTAAATAGTTTAGCATAACTTCCAAATAAACATACCTATTTGCTTAAGCAGTTTAGAACTTAAAATTAAAATTCTGACTTCACTAAACAGTAAGAGTATGCCATCATTTTATGGACTTTATCAGTAGTTAAGCTTAGAATAAATTTAAAAGTGGAAAAATTACTGTCTTGGGTCCAGAGGCCGTGAGTTCAAGTCTCACCCAAGACAGTATTTTCTTCCACTTTTAAATTTATTCTAAGCTTAGTAGCATCGTTAGCAGACGTTTCTGCTTGTTAAAATAATTAAAATTTATCAGTAGTTTTAATTCGCAACTATTAACTAAAAAAGTACTTCCTAAGAAAAAAAATTGCAGAACTTACAATAAAAATAAAAATCGGATAATGGAAACCTGGAGAAATCGGTTAAAATAGGACACTTATAGCGAATTATCTATGTTTTCTAGTGACTATAATGTATTTTCTATCAGAAAACGTGTTGCTGGGGAACAGCTGATACGAGTATATGTAGACCATGAAATAAAGGCGTTATTTTTTGATAAACCTATATTATTCTACTAGACAGAAAAATTAAGAATCGATCAAATTTAAGTTTAGCGTGACTATTGATGGCATTTGAGATATAATTTTAAGCTTTTCAGGACAGGCTCCAAAATCAGGCAAAGGACTAATCCGTTTGAAGTGTATTTTGATAAGGCGAGATAACACAAGGGTACAAAGGCAAACCGCACAGGGATACCATATCTATCTAAAGGAGATATCGTAATCGTAGCCTAGGCCCAACTGAATAGATGATGAATATTATGTTATCAGATTTCATTGTATAAATTAATTTGAATGACATTGATAATATCACATTTCAATTCCTAAGCACGTAAAGTGTCTTTATGAATGAGTGTAGGTTGAGCCAAATAGAATTTTAACAGAAATATGCATACATATATGTAAAACCTTCTTATGTGCACTAGAGCTCACATCCACAACAAGCCAGACAGCCAGCCAGGGATCCCACCACCCGCATGACTACGCCTCTTCGAGCAGGTTCAGGATGCTATTCTAGTAGTGACGAATTCGCCTACTAGTCGTTATTTTTTGTAATTGGTATTTCTTCAACTAGAAACGTCACTTTTGACACTGACAGATCTAATCCATAACTAATCTAGATCAATTATCGATATGAAACTTTCGTGAGACATATTTTAAATTGTTTATACGACAACGGTGCACGAGTTGCAGCCGCCGCGAGCACTCGAGCCTGCATGAGGGAGGACCCCCGACGGGCCCGAAACATGTCGCCAATAGCGACTAAAAATTCAAGTGAGTGAAACCGTTGTCGTATAAACAATTTAATCTAGATCAAATTCATAACCTGTTATTAAAATCAGAATACGCCTGTAGGATATTGTGGATGTAGGGTTATTCTAATCGTAATAACCTAAGCCTCCAGGATAAAACTTTACTTCGTCGTTTAGGAATCAAAATAAACCAACATCAAAAGCGTTATTAAATATGAGCTTTTATTAAAGTTCTAGCAAATATCATTTCGTTTTATGCAGAAATATAATATATCCTGTCCGGCTTTCATTTAGAATTCACTAGAGTTAGCGTTTGTCTAAAAACGCTGATATGGCGCAAAGACCCCACTCCATAGTGAAATATCGCCTGCAACCTTTATAAACCTCACATATTCAGTCCTCACACATCGGAATATAAACTTTATTTTTAGTACAAAAAGTTTATTTTTACGATGTAACAATTGGTTGAATACGAGGTTGTGAATATTACCAGTGAATATTAAAAAGTCAAATGGCAAACGTGGACCGCCGAATACTCGATGCGAGGAAACCGAGCGGAAAATTGATTTCCCGCTGCACATATCATTTTCATTTGTGGAGATTAATGACGTCGGAGGTGTTTCGATTCAATTAAGTCAAATGAAATAGTGTGCTTCATTAATATCGATAACAAGTTATTGTAAGAGAGGGATTACGTATCGTGGAGAGCAAAAACACGATATATTACAGTTTCTACCTGTGGAAACTTGTAATTGGCTTACTGTTTCTATGTTATTACCTAACTTGTTACTCAAGCTGTAAGTTTTCCTAATAAATAAAATAAAATAAATAAAATAAAATAAATAAAATAAAATAAATATTCTTCTTTACAGCTTTTATTTATATAAACAATCAGTTTCCGAATGCCAATTTCTGGCAGCTAGAGTCGGACCAAGAAAAGTCTGCAGCGGATTTGATAGCCCACGCAGTGTAAGTGTTATTTATACGTCATAATTTCATTGAAGTTTGACGTTTAAAATAACACTGGCACTGCGAGGGCTGTCAAAATCGCTGCAGACTTGTCTTGGTCTAACTCTATATTATTTATACGACTGGCCATGTCTAGATGACACATTGACATTGACATGACATCTGTAATTGCTTATCTTATACCAATGGGTCGATTTTTATTTAATTGACAATTTTTTCGTAGGATTTTAGATAAACTTTTGTTAGTTTTTATCTAAAATCAGTTTCAGAATAAACACGAAATCCGAATTTGGGACGATAAATATAAATTATTATGTAATAATAAACAACAACTTGTCGAGGAAAACTTATGCCAGGGCTACAATAAATGTACAGTTGAACAAAAACTAGTCGCAGTGGGAAAAAATCCGTGATACTTGTCATATCATGATACCAAGACTACTGAAATGGGCGGGGTTACTATCCGACAGTTTAAAAAGGTCTTCTGATGTCACTTTTAATTGTGCAGGCAGCACTGGCAGTATAAAGTCCGCCAAATAAAAAAAAATGCCACGTGTGTCATTTTGTACAGAATATTTCCTCTTAGTTCAGAAAAACAGAATGTCACTTGTACAGATTGGAGATTCATAACCATAACACTGTTCACCATATGAATTCCCTAACCAACTTCAATATCAATAGAACTAGAAACCGATCATTATCAGGCGACCTAATTGATTAAACATCTATCTCGTCAAATGTATTGTAAGAACACTAAACTATAGCACAGATTAATAAATAGTTACTACGTAACAGATACTTCATTCCCAAACAAAAGCGAAAATACCTACGCTATAATAGCCTACAAAACCTTAATAATAATACCTGCTGCTCAGGACAAGAAGAAATGTACCATAAGTACGCGCACAAAGAGTCGAGACTGTGTTGCCCGCCGTGCGAGTCACGTGCTAACGCGTCATCGTAAGAATGCGCTAGGGTTGTAGGCTGTATCTACCTATGATGATTATTGTAATAAAACGAATGTTGCGGATCAACCATATTTTTTATTAGTCAATGAAATATGTTTTAGTCTTATATAATGATTTATATTTTTTTCCCTTCTCGGAATTCTCTGTTATTAAATTTTATAGTTGTAAATATCCTAAATCCGTTAAATAATTTTAATAAATACTCAGGAGCAAAGCAACGGAAAATCAACGGTTTTTAAAAGTTGTAATACGGTGCTACCAGGCCGATTAATTATTACGTCGTCAAAATTATTTAAAAATACGTCACTTTTTGACTTTTACACCCATTTACTGCACAATAATTACGTGGTTTCGGCATTTCGAAGCGTAAGCGCGGGAAACGTGCGGTGCGAGCGTTCAGGCGGGCGTTCGGCGGCCCTCTGTCGGTTGTATCGTCGACGATACGCCGAGCGGTAGGCATATAGCGCGTGGCCTTGAGCGTGTGACGGAGGCCTGACTATAGTTGAGCCATGCTGAAGGTAATCGTATCAGCATCGCATGAACTCGGCCAAAACAAGGAGTTAGTAAACTTGTCCAATCTTGTAGTAGGTACATAGATTAGTCTGAAACTTAGTGAACCCTGACAACGCATTCCCACTGAAAGACGTTCATAAAATAGTTTTCAAACGGCTTCAAATGAAATTCAGTAATCAATCGAAGGAGCATTTGCCAAGGGTTAGGTAAAGGGTTTGATTGGATATTCTGAATAGATACGCTTTGACTATGAAATGGAAAGGGTCTCACCCATCTGAATTAATCGAATTGTGCTGCTTCAGATATTGAAAAATCCGTCAATAAATTTTACACGACATCGAAAAAAGTAAATTCCTATAGAATTTAAATAAATATTAATTTTAGTCCAACAAGGGACGAGGTCTGATACTCGTAGGAAAACGATAAACAAATGAACCGATGTCGCGTAGTGATGTGTGACGTAGTTCAACTATCAGATTGTGTTACTTCCAGCCGATGAAGGAAACGACTATAATCTAAAATCTTTAAGCTTTTTCCTTCATAATCATAACATGGGCTTTTAGATACAAACCTTCACTAGTAAAATACCTAGTAGAAAACCATTCCGTACTCAATATAGGTACTATACATACAATATTATACTCTGCTATTCCATTGAAACCATTGCAGACTGGGAAACCGCCAATTTAAAGTTTTTCGTTGCTTATAGGCAGGTACTTCTATTTGGATCGTTTTATATAAAATTTGTTGAATCGGGTAGGATTAAAACTTTTCGTTTCAGGTTAACTTAAAAAGATATTAATTCACCATCATCCAAAAAGGCTTTAGGGCGTGTTATGAGCAAATGGGCAAAACGTAGATAGAGAAGCCACAAAATCGCAGCGCGTGGGGAAACCTATTTGGTTAGAAATTTGAATTTTAGTTGTTATTTCGCGCCGGGAAAAAATAATTAAAACAATTGTAATTTCCTGTTATGTTCATTTCCCTAAATCACGTGTAAGTCTCGGCCACATTTTGTCTTGTTAGTCTTCTACATAAAACAGAAACGGCTTCATTCAATAAAGTATATTTATTCAACCTTTGTTATGAATGAACTTAAATTCTGATGTTGATATAAATACAAAGGAGATGCAAAATTTCATTGAAGACAACGCTGTGGTAATTCGGGAAGGCTTTAGGCTCGCATGCCACCAGAACAAAGGACGTCCTCCAAAAGGAGCCCTACAAATGGCAAAACAAGGGCAAGGAATTTTAATAAAATCCTTATTATCTATTCACAGCACCAGTTACGTTCTTTTACGAGCTAAACGGCCACGGCTAACTTCGGTGTCGAGATCACGCGCTTTCTTGTCGCAACTTTGCTAATATTTAGGTATTAGAAACGTTTAAGTTCACTTAATTGCTTTTCGACTACAGACCTTTGTTTAATAATTAAGTATTTACATAGGTATGTAGTAAACGATTAATTACTGGTAATCATTTTCATATCCGCTGTTTATTTTACTTATTTTAACTTGACTGGCACATTCGAGTAGGTAAGTAATGTGAACAACTAATCCCATGCAAAAGGCACTAGTTTTCAGATTCGTAGCACCAGACCGGAAAACTCCCAATATTTAAAAAGTTAAATCATGTATTAACGTTTTTAAAGCCACCCATAGTACTTTGCTGCTATGTACATATTAAATCTTCTGCAGCCATAAATATGGATGAACGAAGAAAGACTTGGTTTAGCAGGTATTTACATAATGCTGCGATAATCTCTCGCATTTCGAATCGTACGATCGTTCAGCGATTTCATTTAAACAATGGAAATTTCAGTTAAAAGCACCAATTGACTATTTATTACTGAACAAAGATACCATTTAACTCGATAAACGACGTCACTTTGGTCGAAAAATCAAAATGAACAGCGAAACAAATGGTTGGGATGAAATTTCCCCTATTTGCCGGCCATGTCTCATTCATCAGTGTCACAAATTCTACAGAAAGTAACCAGCTTTTACGCACAATACCAAACCGTACATAAAATATGAAATTCATTGCGGCAAGAGAAATATTACCTACATTTGATTTTTGGAGTCGCGGGATTCAATGGTCTGTCCAGGCTATTAATAACACGTTTGTCTGCGATCTAAAACATTACGTATTTTCTGAACATTTTACATTTAATATTTAAAATGAAATTACTGTTTGCTTAAATTAAACTTCACCACCATCGTTACTGAACGAGAGAGATAAAGTTCCGAAGTTAAAAATATATTTGACCTGCGCGTACGGGGGAGGGGAATAAATTTTTGATTACGGCTCTGAGGTTCATTGGTATTCTTGGGAGAGGCTACCGATACGACCTTCAGGCCGGGTCCGCACTTAGCGGTAATTTACAGTTTAATTACTGGTCCTCCGGGCAGGCCGGGCGGGGCGGACGAAGGGCGAGGCGCGAGCGCACTGAAGATGCGATGTTTTCATGTTTTATTGATGTACGCTTGTGATAATCTCCCTTAAGGGGCCCACTGATTAACAGTCCGCCGGACGGTATCGGCCTGTCAGTTGTTCGGAAATGTCAAAATTTTGTTCTAACTGACAGGCCGATACCGTCCAGCGGACTGTTAATCAGTGGGCCCCTTTAGGAGAAACTCAAGGATTTTAAGGATTTTCCTTTCTCATATTGCAGTAATTTTTTTGATTTCATCACACATGTTTACGCAATGTTTATCCGAGTGGTAAATATACGCATGAAGGTAAATACATGTTCGCAGGAAGCAATTACGGCTATTTGATTTTTTAACGTGATTGGGTGCATGAGATTACATTTTATATTTCTTTTTGATGTCGTTTCCCCGTACTTTATGATTCAAAGCGATGAAGATATTAGAAATAGAAGTTAAACGGGAAAGGTCGTATTCGTGCGCATCGACGTTGAAAAATTGTTTGCAATAAGTCTCGTTTGCTCGCACAATCGTTCGTCACTGTCGTCGGCGCGGCGACCAATAAACGTCGCATGTCGCCCGCTACGTGACGTCGTGACGCGTCATTGCCGCGCCAACTAACCACCCGCACATAAGGTTACAGACGGACGTCGGGCCCTGTCATGTAAGGAATTTCGATAATTTGTAAGGACTGAGACCTGTAATACTGAAATATTACCTTCCTTCAAACCTTCAAGATACGTTGCACTTTTAAAAATCCCTTTCTTGTCATAACCATCATTTACAAAGAATTATATGAATATTCTGAATAAACACACAACACAATAACAAATAACATTTGAAATAACATTTGTCTCTGTTTGACCCAATGGTTGACTGGTAGAGAATGCCTTTAGGCATTAAGGCCGCCATTTGTAAATTTTTTCTGTTTAAATAAATAAATAAAGTAAAATGTAAATTTAAATAAATAATAAATAAATAAATAAATAAACTGAGCTAAATCGTTTTTAGGGTTCCGTACCCAAAGGGTAAAAACGGGACTCTAATTACTAAGACTCCGCTGTCCGTCCGTCCGTCTGTCACCAGGCTGTATCTCATGAACCGTGATAGCTAGGCAGTTGAAATTTTCACAGATGATGTATTTCTGTTGCCGCTATAACAACAAATACTAAAAAGTACGGAACCCTCGGTGAGCGAGTCCGACTCGCACTTGTCCGGTTTTTTTAATCCACGTTATGGAAAACGTCCTAAAGCCGTAAAACAGTATGCTAGCGGGTTTAAATCCCATCCCAGATAATTGCCTAAAGATAGGCTGCAAGTTAGTGAGCTAGTCAAATAACTCAGCAGAGATAGTATCCGGAGCACTGCGAACTTCTTTCCACTTTAATAAATGTGCTATCAGCTTCTCCCAATTCTAGCTTCTGATGCAAACTGATGAAAATCCTATTAAAATATGCATTCATGCATTAAGGGATCTGACGAACTTTGGGTAATCTAAAGCCTTTGCACAAGGATATTTTTTTAATTTGATGCTGTTGTATATTTTGACATGTGTTATTTTGACATTAAACATATTGAAATTGAAATTGAAATATTGTAGTCTAAAATACATACTCAATTCACCGATTACGAAGGCGAAGTAAATTCAAAACTCTTGCAGATTTGTGCTTACAGCTGAAAACTTCTAAAGCAATATTTTCGAGTAAGGTCGTGGAAATACATTCCACTTCTAGAAACATTTAATCTTTATTGCGCAGAAAGAACATTCAAGTCGCAATTTGGTGTTATAGCGAGGCTTACCAGCTTACACCGGTGCTAACCGAGTGCGAACGAGATTTAGTCCTCAGGTACGAGACAATGGTGCTGCTACGTTCAGGGAACAAGGAATGGCCGGCGTTAGCATGCATAATGTGCACGGAGAAAGCAAGATTTATTTCAGTGCTACACTAACGGATCTACAGGCTACAAGAAGAATAATAAACAACGCAATGTCGTCCATATCTGGACAGCTAGCTTCTTTGTTTCAGCGTGTAAAACATGCTTTACGAGTATTCGTTACACGCTGGCACATACTACTGGCACACAAACTCATGCAAATTAAGGCTATAAAAGGAGCAGCTATAAATTTAAAATTTGTTCTGATGTAAAATGTAGATGCTTGAATTACCTACTGTGAAAGTTTATTTTAACTATATGATTCGATTGCACTTTAGAACTAAAAGCGTGCGGTGCACAGAAGGACTAATTAAATCGATATATTCGTCAGTACAGTTACGTGGCAACAAATGTTTATTAATGCAACTAATGTTTAAATAATTGGTTTATCATTAATAAATTGGTCTCATGATGTCGCAGCAGGTATTTTAAATTTTAAATGGTACCTACATAAAAATAAAGAATGAGTTTTATACAGTGTGTAAATTCAATACGGGCGAATATTTAAACGGTGGTTCGCATAAAAAGTATATTGAGATAAATTTGGCTTAGAAATACAATTAAAATATTAATCATACAAAATAAAACTGGCCTCAACGTAAAGCAACACACACGTTAGGAGATACAAGCTTTTAAAAGTAACTGTCAACGCTTGTTGGCGGTTACATACTATAAAAAGCTAAAGAAAGCGTAATGTCTTGTCTTGTTATGTGTGGTAAGGTTTGCAGTACATTGCTGTTCGGTAAATTTTCAAAAAATAATTACGGGGTCATGTCATAATCAAGTGTAACTACTAACAAAAGTTCTTAATTAATGATTACACGGATTAATTCTATATCTGGTTTAATTTATCCGTATTGGATTTACACACTGTATATGAAACAGCTATAGTAAAAAATAGGGAATGTACAATTTGTGCAAGCAGCAATAACAAGGCGAAGTTTGTTGCAAACGCTGAAGAAAAAATAACTGCAGTAGAGGATGTAAGCGGGAAGGAAATGGCTCTGCATTGCACGGAAACGCGCCCCGCTTGTACGAGGAAACAAACCCTATTTGTTTTAATTTTAACGTCGGTGCTGCTGTACAATGCAAATAATGTACTTACATTTTATTTAGACAGCGAATGTTTCTCTTTTTCAGTGTAAGATATATTTATATTTGTAAAGCATCGTAAATATCCTTTTAAAAGCGATATAAATAGCTATCCTTTCCAAAAATAGTTTCCACTTTCACATATTCTCGATGTTTCAAAGCACCAAATCAACTGAAATGTAGAAATCTACACGGAATACACGGATTATTCAGCATTTCAATCAAAATCGGTTACCGAATGATAAAACAGAATCCACTCCTGGGATGTGGTCTGCACTGGGGTATCGGTCTTTTGATTGATAACACAGCAGAGCTACCTCTATATTTACCGTCGAGCCCTAATGCCACTGGACAGCAAATACAGTAACGTGAGCTACGTCAAACAAGTTGACTTGACATATGGGTTGAGATACGATAAGCAATGCTTCTAGGAATTCCTTTATTAACGTTTGGAAATCCTAACCAATTCGAATGGAACTGAATCTCCGACTGCCAGTTTATTAACCGACTTCAAGAAAACGAGGAGGTTCTCAATCCATCGGAATCTTTTTTTATGTATGTTTTTTATTCAGGGTGCTTTTGTTATGTTTGACCATACTCTTAGGGGTGAATAATTATGAGTCTAACCCTAAAAACACAAAAAAAATCTGCTGTCTCATACATTTCGGCGAATTGTATGTCAATACGCAGCATTTCATTTTCGTTGTTTTGAGCTTTGTCCGCATAGGTAGTAAGAGTTTTTCAGTATGGCCTACAAAACATTCACTCCTCAGAATATGGTCAACCTAACAAAAACAGCCTATATAATTATCACTCATCTTTATTTTTCCATCTACTAATATTTTCATGACACAAAAAACGGAATTAACACTGCAACAAACGCAATTGAGAGGCCCGAAAATATTAAATTTCTTTTCTTTGTTATTTTCTAAGCAGCTGCCTTTGTTTCACAACTCGAGTTCGTAAGTCGTCCGTTCGTCGCTTCCGGAACTTTTTGATTTATGGAGTTACCCCGTGTTTCGCGCCCTTACGCCTGCGATGGCATTACAGCGAAAGCAACGCTTTACACACATTCAAAAATTCTTGAACATTTATTGCAAGTCGATACTTCTATTTAAACGTATAAATGTTTCTCTATATAAATACTACATATATCAGAATAAATTATAATCGAAATCTAAGATATATTCAAACGTGTGTGTGTGTGTGTGTGCACATCCCACAATAGTCCCAATACGCAATCGGTAGTAGATCAAAACTAGGCTGGTAATGATAATCACTATGAAACAAAACAAAAAATTTATAAACCGTTTCGGTCATGTAACCAAAAACCATCTAAGATTTGTTATCATTTAAATATTATTTTTATTATAGCTTATATACCTACCTAGTTTCCTCATGATAAATATATTTAATTACGTGTATATTTTCTTTTGTTTTCACTTCAATTAGGACAAATGGAAAATGCTTGTTAGCGCTCATCGAGCACTGGCAAAAAATCCGATCAAACGTGAAACTGGCTTAACGCCAGTTTTCAGGGAAAACTTACCTCCGTGCCAAAACCGGCTAGCCCAGTTCGGCTCAGAAATCTGACAAGAAGGCTGATAGGAAAAAAAACTCGCGATAGTGTCGATTTTGCCATGTCAGCCACCTACAAAGAGCAAAGACAATCTGCGGCGTTTGACTATTCTAACGTACCTTCTGTTGACTTCGTACTCCTTAAAAATCTCATTAGTGACTGACAGAATTCACTTAAACGATTGTATAAAGGCGCAGCCACATGTTCAGCTTCAAGTAGCCAAGAACGTATAAAAGGAATTACTCTACTTCTTGTCCAATAAAAAAATCCCTAAGCTTGAATTTACAGTAACTGACCCTCCAAATTGGATCGTGACTTACTCTTAAGAGAGAAACATTTCGGGTGCGAAAAATAAAAAGTAAAAAATACAAGTCATAACGCGATGCTGGCAAGTTTATGGCGCCGTTACCAAGGGATAATCTAAACAAACGCGAACTCTATTCCATCCAATGGCGTTCAATCAGACTAGACGACGTAACTCGCCCTGGGTAACGTAACTTTATATTCGCTAAGGAGGATATTTCCAAGTTTACGCATTATGCATGCAAAGAGAGGTCGTGGGGACCAGGAGCTCTATATTGGCGAGCGGAAGTGTAAGTAAATATGATATTATTGTAAATGGGATGGAAGTGTGAAAAGTCTTGTATAAAAGATTGAAACGAAAATAATATCTGGGATGATAAGACACCTTTTTCTGCTGTCCTTAATGTTATTTTCGAGAAGAACAAGTTTGTTTTATTTATAGAGTGATGTTGATGTAACAGAAATATATTTCGTAGGTACATAATATTTATAGCGCCGTATATAATAATTTGCTCTTGCTATCATTTACCCTATTCCTTGTCCTCTGTGTAAATAATATAAGACAGAAATATCTATGTAATATTACGTGGAAAGGATAAGTTTACACAATTGTTCAAAGTCATATTCTTACAAGTATTACGTAAATTGTCGTTTTTGTGTCCGAAGAATAAAGTTACCTTTTAGAGGAAACATAGCCATACCTAATACAATATCTACATTCACATACCTATCACGCCAACTGAAATGTTTCCCATCGCGGAAAAAATGATATGCTCCCGAGATAAAGTTGTCGCCTAAAATTACTTTTAAATTATTCATCGAGCACTCAAACTGCCAGGAAACGCGACTACCAAGAAATATTCAATTAGATAAGTAAAAGGCTCTTAAGGAGAACGAGGAATTAAAACAATAACAGACTCACACAGGTCACGAGTAATGCGGCAAGACGAGAAACGTTTTCCTTTAAGTCAGCTTAGTGGAGTTTTTTATGTTTCGTTTTTAGTCTACCTACGTTTGCTAATAACAACATCAGCTTTTAGAAGATGATGGCGTTAGTTGAATAGACGCAATAATTACGAAACCGATGTACGTATGTAAGTACTACACTTTAATTTTTATCACTAGCCTTAATATAAGGGGCCCACTGATATGGTAACATTCCATTTCTAACCGCAGCTGCACTACCGGTACTGAACGCGTCGCTGTCATTGTCAATTTCCATAGTAAAATTGACAGTAGTGCAGCTATCGTTGGAAATGGAATGTTACCCTAACAGTCCGCCGGACGGTATATCGCCCTGTCAGTTAGAACAAAATTTTGACAGTTCCGAACAACTGACAGGCCGATACCGTCCGGCGGACTGTTAATCAGTGGGCCCCTTTACTGTAAAGGAATACATCATAAACCCGGGCTGCAATGCCTAAGTTTAGTTTAGTTTAGTAAAGTGCCTTAAGGTGGTAACGGGGACCCTGGGTGCTGCGCTTAGTATACAACCCGAATAGTACCTATTAAGATATTCTTAAGACGACGCTGGGATTCAGACTGCACTCAGCATTACTGCTGCAGTATTGCAGAGCGACTTACTACCGACTGTATTACTACACCGTACTTACCGTACACACCTAGGCCTACCCAGCCAGCGTTGGGTAAACGCCGAACACATATTATATTTTATTTCATATTCGGACTTTACCCAAAAAGCTTGGGTAATACTAAGTGACCCCGGGTAATGTTTACTCAATATTCTAGCATTACCCGTAACATGGGTACACTTAATTTAAGAAAACTTAAGTTTACCTGGGTATACCTAGTATTACCCAAGCCTTTTGGGTAAAGCCCGAAAATTAAAACAACTTTTACACCATTACCCAGCCAGTGTTGGGTAGACCTAGGTGTGTACGGGTAAACCCCGAATACAGATTAATGTTGTTTAAATTTTCGGACTTTACTCAAAAGGCTTAGGTAATAAGTACTAGTTATACCCGGGTAAACTTAAGTATAATCAACCTTCTAACATTACCCGTAACATATACATTTCTCGATAAATTGAAACTTTGACGTTTCTTGCATAATGCAGTCAACTGCATATTGCAGTTGCTGGTACAGTCTGGATCTGAACGTCACCTTTACAAATAATAGATAACTATTACGAGCTACGAAAATAGTATCTCAGAAAACTGGGTAAGTACGCAATAAAAACTTAGGCTCTAAACGACGCCAGCTAAAGCCTTCACGGTATTATCTCGTTTTCGTTTATTTACTTCGTGATCTAAATTTTATTGAAACGACCGAACTTTATTATTATGGCATCTTTGGTATGCATAAAAATCGGGCGAAAAGTTGAATTTTATTTGAATGCTTTGTGAAATGTGATCGCAGCACAGATATTGAGCAAAATATTCATTGCGATATCATATATCGTAAAGAGCCGAGCATCGAATGTTAATGGCCTCGATGCAATATTTCAGTCGTACATGACAGGAGGCAAGTCCAATGTGGTTCTCCGGAATTTAACATGTGTTCGATATGCAGCGTACAGACAACGAACTGTAAGTTTGATTAGCCACATAGGCTACCACTTATCGATAAAGGTGACTCGACGGGTGGTACATCATCGATAATTTTATTTTAATTAAAATTCATTTTTATATATGTATTATAATGTGTTCCTTTTTATTCATTCGCATTCAAGCATCTCGCTTACTCTTATAGTTCGACCTCACTTTTTCGTATATCGCAGACCAACTTCCCTTTCAACAAAAAGTAAATTTAAATTACATGACACCTTGGGTGGCTTTCCAACACAGAAGGGTCCTTATGCTTCAAGTGCAATAAGGTCCTTTTTATCTGAAATTCTGATAGAACGGTTGTCTGGTAGTGATTATACTGATTATAGCGTTAAGGCCGCCTCTTGCTACCTTTACAAACATTGAAAATGTGTTTTTGATTTTAATGTTCTTTTGTGGTGCAAATATTATTAAATATCAATTCATAAATATTTTAAACCTATGTTTAAGAAAAAAAAAACTTCTTCTAGAATACATAGATAGCTCCATACAGAGGACGATCTACGAAAATTACAGTATTGTTGGAAGTGAGGCAAATTTTGGTACGACAAGATAGGTATAGATAGGTACGTAATGCGAGGAACCAATAGCGTGTATATACACTCACCTATAATTAGATATGCATTCCTAAGGTAGTCCACAGAGACCCAACATTATTACGGTTCCCTAATTGCAAATAACCTGAATTTCCCTCCCACGCCAAATATAAATAAGTACAATATTATATGTATGTTACCGATACTATTCATTTCGGTTAGTGATGAGAATATACATAATATAGATTGCTATAACCATATAAAATAACTTACGCACGGTTTTTATCAGTTTAACTTGATCCACTTTTTAAACAGCTCTTCATCAGTAAACCTTTGCTACACGTAAATATTGGAATAATTAACACCGTGCTCGATACAACCCAATTTACTTTCGTGAGTGCTTCACTCCCGCCTCGAAAATCTCAGTGCAACCTGTGTAACCGAACAAATCATTTAATATGTATAGATTCCAGCTGGCCTCTCTTTGCGGTGTAGATTCGAGATCATCTGGCTATTGCGGATGATCCAATCATTGACTCAAAGGAATGAAATGAAAAATCAAATCAAATTCTCCGCGAATTCCAGACAAAAAATGTACCCAGCAAAAATATCTCTCAAATCGAATTATTTACACTCGCTCTAGTCTGCTCTGTCGGCTTGTATTCAAGTTTGTTTTAGCGCGACGGATTTACTTTACGAGATCGTCTTTAACACTGGCGGTGATGAATCTCCGTACATTACTTTCGATGACTAACAGATTGGTGCGCTATTGAACCCGGGTCAAGAGAATGCGAGGCGAGGTCACAGCGGAATGAGCCATCACAGTTTTACGATTCAATTACTACGATGCGATCTTCATGCCTTATTTTAAATTAACTTCTGTCTTGTCTTGATGAGGATAAAATAATCGATTATCTATGTTATGCATATATTATATTTATACTTAAGTTTATCACAAGTTTAGTTTAAGACAATTTAACAATAAACTAATACAATTCCGAATAACATTGTTTAGTTTAATACAACTAATTAAGCTAAGTATTGCGAACAACAAACAATCACGCATATGTACCTATCTATCGCGTCCCGCACAAATTCTATTAACGCGATACAATAATCTATTATAATTATAATGTAGTTTCCTTGATAAATTAGATTGGATTGCTTAACTAAGCTGATTCAAATATACAAAGCATGCCTGTATGTACTGTACACGTAATGCAAATTTAAAGTTGGTTCAGTGTAAATTTGCGTAAGCAAATCATAAAGGGTATGCCTGTACTTTATTGTATCATACCCAACATTTTGTGTTCAGTTATGTGTGTTAATGGGACATTAAATATAAGGGTTAGTGGTGCTTTCACATTACAGCAAATCAACTTGTAGTTAAGATAAGTCGAAATTGGCGCTTTTGGAGCACTAAGTACTAATTTAACATGGAATGTGCCAGCGTAAAATGTAGCGGTTGACCGCAGCGGAGGGAATTGTTGGAATAGTTGAGGCACCTACAAATAGGGCGCTATACTATTTAATTTCCTTCGCGTCCACTTGCCACCAATCAGTGAAACCATTAAGACCAATGAACTGAACCTATATCTTTATTCAAAAATTATAGCGTTGGCGCTATGTCCTGAAACATTCCGTAATCCATTGTTAGATTAACAATTCAAAGATGTTTTTACGCTATTCAGGTATTGCAGGTATTCTACAAAGGTTTCAGTGCCATCAGAATTCTAAACTGAATATCATGTGTGACAGCACGCGACTATCGTAAATATTAAATTCCTAACAGAGTCCCGGGTACCTTCGGCGTCCGAGCGTGCGATCAATATTACCCAAATATTCTAATCTGTATACTTTGCAACCCTTTTTTCATAAGTTTTTATAAGGGGTATGCGTAGGAAAATGAAAGTTTTGAACGAACCCGGCTCTGAGGGATAAAAGATAAAGTTTTATTCAAACAAACCGACTGTTTCGGGACTGGCAGTGCGCTCTTTGTCTGCCAGATGTTACTTAATTTACACCGACTACGCGACTGCCACCACAACATTCTGCTGTTCGTTTCGAACTAAACAAATAATTTACATTTTGTATTCCTAACTATTCCAGTTATTTAATCAATGTCTTTCAGATAAGTTACAATTTATAATACCAAAAAGAATATAATACTTACAAGCCTATACTATAAAGAACTATAAGTAAAACTATTCCAGTAACAAAGCATCTTTGTAAATTTTTGGTTTCCCTACATTTTAAAGTATTTATCTAGAGGTACCTACAAACTATTTGTTTTGTATTATAACAGATAAAACGATCGGTAAATAGGTAAATGGGTAATAATCCACAAATTCTCTCGTAGCTTTTTATTTCAGGAGATATTTCATATTAGAAGAACTTTCGTATTTCTTTGAGTCTAGGTCACATTTAGATGCAGACTCCACCAGCGTTACTGATGTAATCATCCGGGCATCAACAATAATTTGATAATCCTGATAAGGAAGTAGGTAGATTTCAACAGTATTTTCGTGACTGTTACTTTCGGGTTGGCATCATCGCTGATTACAGGGCATGGTGACGGCTTAGAGCATTTGGTTTTTGTTCAGCCGCAAAATAGAGACGTCCGCTATTCGCAGCTTACTCACTGACGATTTTGACACGTGATTAAATGTCCCGTATGTCAGTAATATTCCGTATAAAGCTAGGGCCATTGTCCCGATTCACTAACATATTGGACTCCAAAAGAAAACATAAGACTATTGTGCGAGAAGTTTGATTAAGAAAGAACCATCATTTTCATTGTGTGGCGAGTTTGGGCGTATCAGCGGACGTGTTCAGAATGCAGGGAAGCTTGGCCGGAGCAGAGGCAAAAAGGCCAAGTAATTAAGTCTCATTAATCCCTATTTATGGCGTCAGCTAATCCCTGCGGATAGTGTTTTCCGCTGAATTTATTTTCATTAAAGCAAATAGGACGTGACGCGAATGTGGCGGTGTCAACCATAAATGATTGCATCGAATATTCCCGACTGCGTGCACTATTTTATTCATAACCGTGCTCGCATTTGTACCCGTCTGCCGTATTTGTACGCTTGTAATTAGTTGAGTTAGCATTTACCGACAGCTTGTTGGGTTTTGGGGCGTTCGGGATGTAAATATGGTTGATTCTATTTCTAGTAGTACGTAAGAACTCGTTGCAGTGCAGCTCGACATGTGTATTAAGTTACTTTTAACTAGTTAACGTACAGTCAGCAGCAGAAGTTGCTAAGCGGGCGAGGTGTTCAAAATTACCTTGACACGCTCTTATTCTCTTAACATTATAGTCGCGTCCAGATCATTTTGAATACCTCGCCCGCTTAGCAACTTCTGCTGATGTCTGTACACCGACTGTACATGTGTGTGTATTAAATATTGTCGATAATCCTTCTAAGCTTCCTATCCGCTGTCCGCCCGCTGAAGAAGTGATATTCGAATGACAACTGAGGTTGCATTGCATTACTTTTGTGACATTACAGCTGCGGCCTTGACGCGTGCACTGTGCACTGTATCTGTCAATTTCCTTGATAAAATGAATGACATCGTCCCTGACAATGGAGCCGCCATTAACAGGCGTTCCCCTGTGTCGAAAATAGGCGGCCAATGGTCAACCACATGTCAACCATATGTATGGACTGACGTGTATCTGACATGACGTACCTATACATTTGATGTGCCCCTCCCCCGCAAAAAACGGCAGACTATTTTGTACCGAAAATTTTAGACATGGCGTCTCCGTTGGTTATATCCTCTAAGTCCCTGACCGACGGTTGTAGTGATAGTAATTGTAAGGAAATTCAGAAAGCATGGTATAATAAAAAAATATCAGAAGAATTATTTGGTAAATTAATCCAAAATATTGATATAACTATTAGGTACATAGCTTTATAAATTTATAATGTTATAATAGGAGGTTTTAGTCAACGAGAAAAATATATCATTAAACTATTATTTGAACATTTTTGAGCAACAGAACTTCTAAATAAGCATGAAGTCACGGCCCGATTCGAACTTTAAGATACGTCAGTTCTAGAAGATCTAGAAACGATATGGATTAGATATGTCATTGTAAAATGTGACGTTTCTTCAAACAAAAACGTCACTTGACACTGACACATCTAATCCATGTCGTTTCTAGATCTATTAATTGACGTATCTTAAAGTTCGCATCCTGCAGTTAATCTTCCATTTATTTATTTTTCTTGCAAAATAATTGCAGTTTTTAACTGTTTGTTATTGTAAACAGACAAAACACCTATTAGTACGCACTACTTCGTTTGACATAATGAAGGTAACATTACCTAAATATAATCTCCGTAAACAGCTAAGCAGAGACAACTAATAAATATTTCCTTTATGTCCCTTGCAATAAATAAGGCAGTTTGCAGTAAAAATGGGCAATAAATATACAGCGGAAAGGTGCGTTTGCGCTTCAAATTTGTCCCCGGCGTCCTCTTTGTCAGGGCTAGTAATACTGTAAAGTCGTATGTATCACGGTTTAAAGGACGTTTTACGTCCTTGCTAAGTTTTGCGGTCCGTGGCGGATGCTGTTGCCGCATATTTTATTGCATCTGCATTAATTATTTACCTCATTAATGTTTAATTTGGAAAACAAAATGTTTGTGGATAAATTGAAAAGCGTTTAATAGCCCAGTATAATTTGTCCAATGTTTAAGGGTGAGTAAGTCAAATTGTGGGGTGTTCAACTTTACTATTTAAAATTTAAATATGGGGGTTATAAATAAGTGGGTCATGTCCAACCAAATGAGTGAAAGGGCGATCTCACAGAACGCATCGCAAGTATCTCAGCCCATAAAATAAATATTATGCATTATGCGTTGCCTACTTAACATTTAAATGTTTAGGTAAGTATTCGTTTTTTAAAAAGGGATCCATGAAACACTTTTCAAGGAACATTCAGGGCACAGCTATAATGTACCTACAAGAAAGTCTACGTCTGTTTTACCATGGCAAGTGCCCATGGGATGGATCTAGGGATAAATCAAAAGATGCAACGAAAGCATATTTAATAGATAACTTTCCCAACAAACATTTTCCTAAACCATAGGTAACACTAAAAGTTTTTGAAATAGCGCGCGGTTTTTAGCCGAATAATCCTCAGCTCGAATGCTGGACTGTAGGCTGTAGCTACTATTTAAGTGCTTCGACCAGCAGTGGCAGATGCAGTTTGTATTATCACGTTTATTATTGTTACTTACCAAATTTCTAAGAAAAACTACATAATCAGAGCCTTACCTGAAACAAAAGGGAATTGACAGTTAAAGATACCGACATTAGTTCAGTGAGTAGTTCAAACCACACAAAGCAATGGAAATGGATTGCTTTATAATATAATTTCAATAGACTCAAGATAACAAGATCTATTGGTGGGTCGATTAAAGAAGAGTTCGAAATTGCTTCCACATTCCAAAATACCTTACTGAAAAAGCATCAAGAGTGCCCTTTATTTAGCTAGCATAACGATAATATAATATATGATACATTAAGGTCTATGTGGAGATTATAAGAATATTCAATTTCAAACACTCAGACACAGAAACGAAGAAATATACTCCTCCTGTTACAGAAACTCGGTAGAGCAGGAGGAGTGAATTTCTACAAGACAACAAACGCAAGATTTAAAAAACAATAGAGTCACTGCCCGATTCGAACTTTAAGATACGTCAGTTAATAGATCTAGAAACGATATGGGTTAGATGTGTCAGTGTCAAATGTGACGTTTCTTCAAACAAAAACGTCACTTTTGACACTGACACATCTAATCCATATCGAGCCGTAGGCCAGCAGTTGCAGACATTCTTCCTTTATAGACGGTTTTCTCCACATTGACCTTGTGTGTGTTTGGGAAGAGTTTCAGAAGCTAAGCAACTAGACAAATATATTTAAAAAAAAAACTAAAAAATACAAAACGCACACAATAGCAATCATATAACACAAATGTAGGTATTGTGATTCTTTCGCCATTATGTACAAGCAACAGTAAAGAAAAATAACATTATTGCACGTTGCTCGTAGTAAACACGCACGAAACGAAACTAAGGTCCTGTCAATAACAATCGAAGTCAATTTATTTTGATTTATCGTATGACAATATTAACGAGTTTTAAATGGACTTCTTGTGAAGTTAACTATTTACCTACTCTTTTAAATATACCTATCGACATTTAAAACAAACTGCAATTGGTGATTGTGGTGATGATGACTTGTAGCGAACTCCAAGTTATTAAAAATGTTTTTTTATCACAACTCACGGACCGTCCCGCGTTATCGCGTAATCCGGTCATAGCACGACCACCGCGCCAATAAAATTATTCCAAACGAGTTATCCACGGGAAGCTACGTAAAGGAAAAACCCGCAAAAACGGATGGCTACAAATAATTAAATAATAAAATTCGGGCAGCAGCAGATTTGGAATTACGGCCTGCAGACGGGAGAATAAATGAAACATTTATCAATGTCGGGGTTTAAACCAAGCCAACGACCCGCCTTACATCAGGACTTAGGGGCCACACGCTGCCCGCTCGATTCGCTGCTATGGCATTTGTCACTGCTAGCTAGCTAGACAATTATGCTGCTAGTAAGTTGATGGATGAATTCATATAGTTCATATTGGAGACAAGCTTTGCTGTGTATTGTTTAGGTAAGTACTTTATTTTCTTATCATTCTTACAACTTGAATACGCCGTCGGATGGTATACGGGCACTCCATTCTTGCAATGAAATCTTAGTCAGTATTATTTTAAGGTTTAGTCTGACGACTAGTTAATAGTTACATTCGTTGTATGCCGCTAAAATTATTAAGTGTGGAAACAATGAAACATTTTCATAATAGACAGTCATGAGTAGGTAAATTAACTTTTTCGGGAATGGTAACTTCATTTACTCACGTTTCATTAAAATCCTTTTTTCAGCGGCCATGTCAGTACCTGTTGTTTTAAACATCGAGCTGACACGAAAAATGCTTAAACAATTTCTCTTCATTGGGAGCACTGAATTAATAAAGCCCGTGTGATAATTACGGATAAAAGTTGCTGGCTAACCAGCAACTTTTTATATATAATTATTTTACTTTACAATTCATTTTGGATATTCTTATAATGCATCGAAATAAAGATACCTACATAAATGTACGTGCTTGGCAGTGAATGGGTTAATAGATAAAACAATTCTGAACTAACTTATAAATGTGCACAAATTGTATTGAAGAGAAGAGAAAAGAAAACACTTCGAACGGAGTACACGCTCTCGCCAGCGGAAATAAAAGGAAACATACCGATCAAGTCGTTGTACATATATACGCGTTACTACTTAATTTTCATGTACTAAGGAAGTTCGGTACATATAAAGACATTTTCACGGTAAGGAAAATCAAGTGGTATCCATAAGAGGCAACTTTACAATATATTTAAATGTATTCGTAGCAAAGCGGAGCGACCTCAGCCCTAGAAAGTTTCCGAAATAAAATACGGTCGAACCTTGGAAAAACAGCCTTTTCATCCCAGAGGATGCGAGCATGGTTGTTATTCCGACCGTTCGAGAAGCCAAGGCGAAGCGAACACCCAGGTAGGCCAGATAAGTACGCTCTCTGATTTCGTATAGGACGTACGCCAAAAAGCCCATATCACACAAGCTCGCTGCGCAACGGGAATAAATGGCCAGGTTGAAATAAACTTTCTGGGAACCTCGTATTTTTATCCTGGGGGAATGTGGGTGTTGAAAGGTGTTATTTTGTTTTTCACTTTAGAAGTAATAAATAAGTGAGTTCGCTTGACTGATTTACATGTTAAATAATATAATATACGATGTTACACGAAGGGCTTAGACCATATGGGCCTAATGGCAAATAATCAAGCCTTATTTAAGTCCATGTTCTTGTTCACATGAACAAGTTAGTTACTTACTAAGCTAAGTACTTATTTATATACATAGAAATAGTTCACGGCTCAGGAACATACACGAATATTAATTTAGACTCATACTAAACCTACGTGAAATTCTTATGCGAAAATAGATTAGTGTGACTAAAAAGTTCTATAAGCTTGAAATAAGCATGAACGGGGATATCAGCAGGACGAAGACCGGCTAATCCCGGCGGAGTGTCTCGATAACGCCATTGATCGTTTATTCTGCTCTTGAATACAAACAATGGCCTTTGCAAGTAATTACGATAAGGCCCTTTCATACACAACAAACAACGGGAGGTTAAGGGGTCTGTTGTTACACGTGATTTTATGCAAATGTTTGACATCATGGAATGTTAGCATTAGGAGATTAAAAATGTATCTAGTTTCTTACATTTAAGTAAGTAAATTTATTTATTTATTTATTTTATTTTATTTATATGGGGCATCAACAGCAATACAAAAAGTACATAATACATAGCACAGTGAGCAAAAAACAAAGCCAATAACAGATGTCCACAATAATACAGTTAATATGCAATGACAAAGTGGAAACTATACAAAAATGTTAAGGAAAAAAAAGGAAAAAAGAAGGGAGGAAAAATACATTTCACAAAGTAGGTGCATGGGCTTGCGTAACGTGTGTGTGTGTTTACGTGCACTAACTATTTTATTGCGCGGTTGATTTGGTAGCGCTGCGCTGCAGCAAATGAATGTCTGTGTTCATATTATGTAGGCTGATAGTAGCTGTTTGCCGTACTATCGCGAAGCGTACAATGCAATGCGCGGGTAACAGGTATCAAAACCGGACAAGTGCGAGTCGGACTCGCCCACCGAGGGCTCCGTACAAACTAACTTCTTTTTACAAATTTATAGGTTTCAGACTGTTCTCTGTTCTTGTAGTGGTAATAATAGTAGTATAAGGGTTCCGTTTTTTCCTTTTGAAGTAAGGAACCCTGAAAAATGTTGGCAATAGACAGGGGGGTGTCACTACGCAGTTGGTACATTTCGCCGGCGCGCCGCCCGGGCCGGCGTATGGTAGGGTAGAGGGCTGCCGCTCGGCTCGCACGATAGTCGTGTCACGTGGCGCTCGCGCAAAATTGAAAATACACAATGGCTTCGAAACCTAAATCTAAGTCCTTACTTAGTAATAATTAAAATAAACATCCTTAATTTATTGAATATTGGTTGCCCAGAAACAATATTAAGAACTAAACGACATAAATATTTTCGAAGGAATACATCTGTGGCATACCTACTTCCGTGAGAATCCGTGAGAAATTTTATTTTTACAGAATCAACGTTTGTAATTCCTACATATTTAAACTAAACTAAAACCTGGCAAGTAGGGTTTGCAATCCGGATATCCGGATATCCGTTTTATCCGGATATCCGTACAATTTAGTATCCGGATTTAGATTAAGTTGATATCCGGATAAAACGGATAATTCGAATAATACCATTTTTAAGAAAACTATTTTAAAAACACTATGAAGTATTTGAACAAATTAAATTATTTTTCAGAAAATATTTTAATTTGTTTTTATCAAGTAGAAACACTACTATATAAATTATAAACTGAAATAAATGTCATATACTAAGAAAAAGTGACCAAGGCCTCCAGTGCCCCAGGCTGGAATCGAACCAGCGTCCTCTGCTATCGCGGCAGGTGCCTGAACCACTCGGCCACCGGGCCACAGCGACATTAGTCAAATTTTCCAAGTATATGCACTTCCTACTGAAGGCTTGTGGCGCCCCCTGGCCATCTCTAAGGTAGAACAGTATGGTTCGAACCTTCTATCTGGATCATTCTCATGATGATACCGAGCTAGCGAGAGAGATGGCGCTGCCAATCAATACTATGAAGTATTTGAACAAATTAAATTATTTTTCAGAAAATATTTTAATTTGTTTTTATCAAGTAGAAACACTACTATATAAATTATAAACTGAAATAAATGTCATATACTAAGAAAAAGTGACCAAGGCCTCCAGTGCCCCAGGCTGGAATCGAACCAGCGTCCTCTGCTATCGCGGCAGGTGCCTGAACCACTCGGCCACCGGGCCACAGCGACATTAGTCAAATTTTCCAAGTATATGCACTTCCTACTGAAGGCTTGTGGCGCCCCCTGGCCATCTCTAAGGTAGAACAGTATGGTTCGAACCTTCTATCTGGATCATTCTCATGATGATACCGAGCTAGCGAGAGAGATGGCGCTGCCAATCAATACTATGAAGTATTTGAACAAATTAAATTATTTTTCAGAAAATATTTTAATTTGTTTTTATCAAGTAGAAACACTACTATATAAATTATAAACTGAAATAAATGTCATATACTAAGAAAAAGTGACCAAGGCCTCCAGTGCCCCAGGCTGGAATCGAACCAGCGTCCTCTGCTATCGCGGCAGGTGCCTGAATTCATAGTATTGATTGGCAGCGCCATCTCTCTCGCTAGCTCGGTATCATCATGAGAATGATCCAGATAGAAGGTTCGAACCATACTGTTCTACCTTAGAGATGGCCAGGGGGCGCCACAAGCCTTCAGTAGGAAGTGCATATACTTGGAAAATTTGACTAATGTCGCTGTGGCCCGGTGGCCGAGTGGTTCAGGCACCTGCCGCGATAGCAGAGGACGCTGGTTCGATTCCAGCCTGGGGCACTGGAGGCCTTGGTCACTTTTTCTTAGTATATGACATTTATTTCAGTTTATAATTTATATAGTAGTGTTTCTACTTGATAAAAACAAATTAAAATATTTTCTGAAAAATAATTTAATTTGTTCAAATACTTCATAGTATTGATTGGCAGCGCCATCTCTCTCGCTAGCTCGGTATCATCATGAGAATGATCCAGATAGAAGGTTCGAACCATACTGTTCTACCTTAGAGATGGCCAGGGGGCGCCACACAAGCCTTCAGTAGGAAGTGCATATACTTGGAAAATTTGACTAATGTCGCTGTGGCCCGGTGGCCGAGTGGTTCAGGCACCTGCCGCGATAGCAGAGGACGCTGGTTCGATTCCAGCCTGGGGCACTGGAGGCCTTGGTCACTTTTTCTTAGTATATGACATTTATTTCAGTTTATAATTTATATAGTAGTGTTTCTACTTGATAAAAACAAATTAAAATATTTTCTGAAAAATAATTTAATTTGTTCAAATACTTCATAGTATTGATTGGCAGCGCCATCTCTCTCGCTAGCTCGGTATCATCATGAGAATGATCCAGATAGAAGGTTCGAACCATACTGTTCTACCTTAGAGATGGCCAGGGGGCGCCACAAGCCTTCAGTAGGAAGTGCATATACTTGGAAAATTTGACTAATGTCGCTGTGGCCCGGTGGCCGAGTGGTTCAGGCACCTGCCGCGATAGCAGAGGACGCTGGTTCGATTCCAGCCTGGGGCACTGGAGGCCTTGGTCACTTTTTCTTAGTATATGACATTTATTTCAGTTTATTTTAAAAACGTTGAGAAATATAATGTAAACCACGTTGTCGGTTGATTTTATTTATTTGGATATATTTTTACGTTATAAAACTGTTTATTCATTACTCCTTGATTGCCGTCTACTCCCTTATTTCCACAATCGTATGCAGATCGACCTAGCTCGGTAAAAGTAACAATGAGTGTACGAGTACCGTGTTCCTGTCAAACATTACGTGACGTGATGCGCTGTCATTATTGTTAGCGTCCGAATACATTATTAACAAAGTGCGAACAGAACTAAATTGAGTCCAACGGAGGAAGACTTCGGTTGATATTAAACTGCCGATCGAAATGCAGTACGGTTTAGCAGAATGATGAAGAAGGTTTTAGCATTTTGTATTTGAATAAATATAGAAGAGGTAAAATGATCGGCCACGTGCTACGAAACGACCACTTCATCAGAAACATCATAGAAGGCAAAATAAATCGAAGGAGGGGGAGGGGAAGACCAAGAAAGAGTTATATGAGCCAAGTAAAGGAGCATGAGGGTCCGTGCCGTACAAGGACATTAAGGGGCTGGCTTCGGATCGACCAAGGTGGAGACAACTTCATCACGCTGCACCGACAAGAGGCCAGCTCTTAAATTGAATGATGATGATTTGAATAAATCTGTAATGGAAAACTGGATTGACTTTAAATGCAATGTAAAATTTCAACAATAAGAGACTGTTCTAACAGTTAGAAAATGTTCGATTCTCTAAATAGGTATTATCAAAAACACTACAAATAAAATTAATTTCGCAGCGCAGAATGCCAATATTAAATGGAGGGTTGAAGTATCACCATAACATAGTAAATTATTGCAAATATAGTTTGTGTCACCCGTTCGACCATATCTAATCAAGCAATCAAAGCTTGTGTAAGAAATCTTTGCCGAAAATTATTTTAGTTCTTGGTGAGTATAACTTTTTGCCTAATGGCATTTTGCCATTATCACGTCACGTGGCAACTCAACACAATAACTCGTACCAACTTAACTAAACTAACCTAACCGCACGGTTACATCAGCAGTATGTTTGCACTTGCACATCAACTTAAAATCGTCGGCGAAAAGGTAGAACACCAAAAATAGCTTAAATACTCGCTGTTACATAGCCTTGTATATGTAAAATTGTATTCTATTACACTTTTTATTGAGTTCATGAGAGATTTCTTAAATAAAAAGTAAGTATTCGAATTATCCGTTTTATCCGGATATCCGGATAGTAAAATAATTAATATCCGAAATATCCGGATCCGAAAACTGGGCGGATATTGCAAACCCTACTGGCAAGTGACAACCCCGTGCCGACACTCACTGCTCGGCCATAAAACTGCGGCGCGCAAAGAAGATTCACGGTTCGTGCGCGGTTATAAGTTTCAATTTTGTTGCAGGCGGCGAGTATAGGTATAATTTTATACCTAAACCTGACTTTTGTGAAGGAGTGAATTTTCTGTACGGTAGTACTATTAGTTATTCTGTGCAATAGATCCAAAAAATATGCAATGTCATAAGTAAAATCATCTTAATGCAGTCCTGTGCCAAATCACTTTGATTGGTTAATAATACCTTTAAAACAGCATCCAATTTTGCAGTACTCTACAATGATCCAATGATTAGAGTGGCGTAAATACCTTAGTAGTCTAATTCTACGCAACAACGGTTTCAACTGAGCTTAGATAGCGCTTATGATTCAGATCTCCAAAGAGCATGGTTTAATTAATGGGTGCACGCAACGTTGAATACCTACGGCTTGAAATCGTTTTGCCTGGGATATTATTACTAAGTATTATTGCCATTTTTTAATTATATCACTGCCACGCGACATCGACTAGAAGAAACCAAGGCTAATAATTAACACGAAATAATGGACTGAACACAATGGAGGGTTACGTAGCTCCATAGAATAGGCGCGAATAACAAATAACAATACATGTAATAAGAGTGTAAGTAGCTAAGAATCTTCGCAAAACTCCATAAAAGAGCAAAAGTACGCCAGTAGTAGTATTAAAATACCGGAAAATATTCGCCATAAACTCAAAAACAGTTCAAACAGTCCCAAATGGTTCAAAATAACTTCGTTAGTATTATTCGCAGGTATCCTTTTCTTTAAATTTAAACGTCTTCTCATTTAATTCAGCTACGATTATATTTTTTTACTAGTAGGTAAGAACGAACATGAAAAGTTTTTTGACGTCAAAACTGTTAAGAAGTCCAAGAGGAGCGTAGTTCTGCAGTAATGTTTTAAAGTAGCGAAAACTCATTTCTCGTCTTGGGAGGGTGAAACAAACCCGTAAATTCACGTTAGCGTGTCATTTTCCATAACAATGTCAAAACTCTTAAGTTATGAACACATTATTTTGTTTGAGGGTAAAAATTATGCGGAATGGCTTCAGTAACTGCGACGCTTGCTGCGTGAATAGTGGCATAAAGGAGCTATTGTTGACCCAAGAGAGTTCAAAGAGACATAGAACTTGAACGTTTTGACAAGGGTTCAAGTCAAATACCCTGGGAAGGAAGTAATTGACTATTTTGTGCTCTCAGCAAACAACTCAGTCATACTCGCGTACCACTACAAGGGTACACACTGCGCATCATTTATTGTAATAGCATATACGAACGCTTTCTAATGTAATAATAGGAATATTGGTAAGGGAGCGTGCGGAGTCAACATTGTAAACAAAACATATCCTGGAGCAGTCATTCCAAATTAGATTTGAGACAGAGATAGGAGACACAAACCTGGACACAAAAGGAGGTCGAATAACCTAATAATACCTGTGTGTTACGACCCCGGATACCTTTATACAAGTGAAAGTGAGACCAGATACTTTATAACTTGAGTAAAACGTAGCAACCGCAACACATTCTCGGGCACATCACGTTTGGAAAAATCTTTTATGGACAACGAAGGGTCAACGAGGGCGCATAAAATACCTAGCTACGTGTGTGTGTGTACATAGGTTCGTGACTAGCGTAACATAACCGGGCTTGTGCCAAATTATAGCGTTACTAACTTTTTACCACATCCGTTTGCGACGACGGCCTGAATACCTCTTAATTATCGACGTTTTCACAGACATTAGTAGTTTAGTTCGGACTTGATCGATCGAGTTTTTGATCGAGACGTCGGAAAGTCGGAAGTTTGTGGCCAATCTCGGCTTTCTGGTCACATCATGAAGAACGAATAGGAATTACGGAATTTAGATTAAATTTGAATGTGCAGTAATTCATCAAACCTGTTTCTGAGATTTGCAATAACAGTTTTTGATAGGACCATACTTTAACAAAAACATGTTTTCTATTTCATAAATTACAATGTGACTAAATAAGTAAATGCACTATTCACAATCAAATAGAAAACTAAATATTTCACAAAACTCGCTGTAGGCACTATACACGTGCAAGATCAACTAGCACTATACACAAAACCTTTTCATTTTGGCCAAAATATTTGGGAGGTTGACGTATTTACAGCGAATCCCGTATTTGTCGATCCGTACCATGCGATAGAAATTATTATGAAAAGAACGTAAGTCTGTCGGAAAACGAAAAGGCGAGGAGAAATTATAGGAGGTGCCTAAATCAGTATATTAAATAGTGAACTAGATCATATCAAAAATCCACATACAGACCACTAAGCTCGAAGATCAGACCATATATAGCCCAAGTAACACACAAGCAGGATAATAGAGTAAAATTATCATCTTATTCAAATTAAGATTGCATAAATTTTGTATATAAGCGCCACCGCCGCATAAGATGATAATTTTACTCTAATTATCCTGCTTGTGTGTTGCTTGGGAGGTAATCAGTAAAGCCTAATCTAATTAGTACATGACAGAGAAGATTGATAGAGTTATGGAATAAATCTATAGTGTCACTTTATATACATAACTGTCGAAGAAGCTAGCAAAAATACCTCTAGCTTAGGAGCAGTTATGTGTAGACGCCACTTTACTGCTGCTGACCTATAAATTATAAATACGTGTTTCGATTTGTGTCGCTGTCAGAATGTCGGTCTCGATATTAAAGCTGACATTTCTAACAAATACTCAGTCGAAGTCCCATTTTAGATAGCAGTTGAAACTCCCACATCTACAATCGAAGTAATCGGACGCCGGAGCACTTAACGAGTGGACATTTCCGATATACGAATTGAAATCGCTTTTTAAATTCAAACTCTAATTCTTACTCAAATAGAACGACAAAAGTATTCAAGCATAGACAAAAAAATGCTTTATAATGTGTATATATTCAACTAAGATTTTTTACAACGTTATTTTACTTAAATTGGTGGAAAATTTGGTAAAAAATAATTGTATTAAGTACTATATATTCCGATTCAGTCAACATGCACTGTCTCAGGTGTGCCGTGGGTCCCAGTCAGTAACCACATTGGCTCACCTTCCTGGGTGCATGCGGCAGATATGTCCAGCCCACACTGAGAGAAAAAACTAACAAAAACACACTTAGAATTACAAAAATAAAACTTAATCCGGGGACAAGGAGAGTCAACTAATAGGAACAAATTGACTTTTGCAATTTCCATTTAGTAGGAAATACAACTTCTATATTTGTAATTTGAAGTATGCTAGAGTAATTTCAGAAATTTGGTTTTGTTATTCCGAGAGGTGCTTTAGCAATATCGGAGGTGATGACGTCATGGGTGAAAACTAACCGTTTTGTAATTCTAAGCGTGCTTTAGCAATATCGGAGACGATGACGTCATAGGTTTTACTAAACTGTACTGCGATTCCAAGCTAGCTGTTGTTATTCTAGAGGGAATGACGTCACAGGCAAAAACTAAACTGTTTGCAATTCCTCCGCCCCTAGCAAACGGGCGCCGCGAGAGCATGTCGCGCGCGTGGTAGCTACCCGTCTCTATTTCTGTCTGTATGAATAAAAAAGCATTTGGTAGTATATCTCTGTACTAAAGAGGCACTATAAAAGCCTGTCGAGATATTCTACCCATTCCTTTCTTATTCATACAGTCAGAAAGAGACTAGTAGTTATTACGCGCGCAACATGCTCTCGCGGCGCACCTGTGCTAGGGAGGTTGGAATTGCAAACAGTTTAGATTTACCTTTGATGTCATTATCACTAGAATAACAACAGCTAGCTCGAAGTTGCAGAACAATATATTCCTGTAGACCCCAACTACACAGTAGGTCGCGGGTTAATATGTCCATGGCCCACAATATATCCTAAATTTATTATTTAACTTAAGTATGTTTTAAACAAAGAAGACACGAGACACGCCCGCCCGACATCCGACACAATACTAACTCTAACCAAATGAACGTAGCAAGTAGCTGTGTTGGTATTACAAAACTCGTTTAGTGATTGGTACAACAATGAACATAAACACAACAAGTCTATCTACTAAATACCAGTAAACTTTGTAATGTCGCTATAGTAACAACTGGATTGTTATTTTAAATGGGGTAATGTTATTCCCGCGAACTCGTTTTTTAGATATTACAAAACTATGTAAGTGAGACATTTACTAAAATCATAACTTGAAATCACAGATGCTTTTTTTCCAAAAATCACAAACTTTACTAGTAAAAATCGGAGAATTTTAGTAGTAATAAAAATGGATTGTAACAAATACTGAACTTTGTTTAATGCTCCATTTACTAAAGTCTGTTTGCTGAAATTAGATTTAGTATTACTGAGCTGTTTGTAGAAATAAATAAATTTTACAGAAATAGTGAAACTTCCATGATTACTACTAAAACTTCATTTTTTCCCCCAGTACAGAACTGTTTATTAATTCCTGGTGATGATTTTTCTCTCAGTGCAGTCCCACTTAGGTAAGCTTAGCTCGTAAAATAGGTAGGTAAAACTAACAGGCCTATTCGGATTTCGTGATAATCACAAGATCTTGAGACGATTTAGAGATCAACTAGATCTACATTAGATATCGACTAGATGTGACTTGGATATCTAAGTCATAACTTGTCGAAATCGTTCAAGAGGACCTCCAGAATCGCGGAAACGTCAAATTTGACATACCTATCTATCTTACAAATATGTTTAAATTATCCGTATCGTAACTTGTTGAAGTCTAGTCGAAATCTAATTCATTTTCCGAATCGAGCCGTCAGTGCCTATTTTGGTTCGATATTTAATTGATCGATAAAAAACTTGTTGCAACTTGCAGTTGCTTAGGCTCGAATTTGAATAAAAAATAGTATAGAATAGAAATATTGTAGAATAGTATAGTCTTTATGAAATACCGAAGACAATATTAAGTATAGTCTTTAGTTTACAGCCTACCAGAATATAACTTATCGCGCAATCGAATCCGAGAGTAATCGAGTCAAGTAGAATCGATTCCAATTAATATTCAGTTAAGTCGAGAGGTACCGTTGTTACCTCGTAATCTGGATCCCTTAAGCTTAGAGGCACTAATTCTAAAGGTAAAATCCAAAGTAGTAATAACGCGACATGGTTAACGAGCTTAAAACATCTAACCTGAACTTTCATCTTAAGTAGTATTTCGTATTAAGTGGGCCGGCTTTCTCGTTGTTATATTATGTTTATAGGGATATGTTAAGTTTTTCTCAGTGCATACATTCCGAGATCATGAGCATTGCCAAATGTCTCGATTGTCTCGAACTTAAATTCGCAATATAACCCGTTAGAATTTGTCGTATTTAATAACTATCGCGGTAACCGACGACAACATTAAATAAAACAGAGAAGACGATTTCTTGATGATGAACCTTATTTTAGTGCAGTAAAGAGTTTAACTTTGAAGCTTCCAATACTGACATTACTAAAAAACGACCGTCATTCATATGTAAAACAGAACAAAATAACAACCAAGCATTAGTCTTAGGTAAAACAAATGAAAATAATAACGCTTCCGAAGATTGATAGCATAGCAAATGACATCATTTTTATTAAGACAAGAAATAAATTATCATGAAGGTCGGGCCACAGGAATAAAAATGCCTGCGATATATGAAATTAATGGTCGATCATAATCTCGAAAGTCGCAATTACTTTGGGGTGTTGAAAAAATATTTTTGGGGGCTAAATTAACAGGATTGCATTGTGCCTTTTTTGTTTTGTGATAGAGCGGTAAAAGAAAAACATATTACAACTAAATAAGGTTTATGACATACAAATCTGTGGAGACTGAATGGAACCCTGAAGTAAAACGTAATTCTATAAATCATCACAAACATTAAAGGCCAGGGCCACGCCGCCGTCAACCTTTTTAAAATGAAGCTTAATATTTCATGTTATAAATACGTGGAACTGATATTGTTTCGTTACTACAGTAGTATTACTCTTAATAAATAAAGGTAAATTCAAAATGTTAATTTAGTTAATAACAGCGGGTTTTCCTTCCAAATTGCATTAAGCCATTATAAAGGTTCTTCGTGGTAGGTAAGAGATGTCTTAATACATTTTATTTACTACTTCAACACACACAAAATAAATTGATATTCAGAAGAGGAGATGCAGTAAAAAAATTAAAAGTGGATACCTACTACCACCATTACCACCTACCATTAGCTAGTTTTGCATTAAGTTACGATGTAACGATTACTAACTGGCAAAAATATTAAATAGAAAAATTTGAAAATGCCCTTTACAGCACTTCTTTTCACAAAATTAGCTATTTGTAGCCAATCTCCTGTCACTTAAACCAAATGGGGCCCATGGAACAAAAACGTTAGGAGTAACTCTACCAACAAAGTTGATTGTTAACTAGAATAGAGATTAAATCTCAAGTCATAACGTAACTGGAAATCAAATTTCTGTAGCAGCTTCGTACGTCAAATCGAGTGATGAAATTCATCATTCATCCGTTTCCCTAAAATAGTAAAAGCAACGTCGTCTAGCAGCCGGGTTGACCCAGAAAGCGCAGTTTCGGCATGAAATATGTTTAGCCATCAAATTTGAATAAAACAAGCTCAGGCGAATAGAGGAGCTGCAAATAAATTAACATGCCTTCACGGAGATAGCTTGTCAAACAGAAGCCTGATATTACATTCTGTGAAAGGCGCGTATGCACAACTCAGTTTCATTTTATACAAAATTCTCAAAAACTATGTCATTAAGTCTGTAGTTTAAGATTATGTTTTATTTACTTAGGTACTATACTTTTAGTTAGGTACTATTAGAAAAATATAGGCGCATGATACAGACATTTATTGTTTATAATTTACGAAATATCTACTTATATGTATACTAAGTAGGTATATTTTCGTGTTACTAAAAGTAATTTTCTTTACATAAACAAGATAGAATTGATATTTCAATTCAATAAAATGAACTCTTTATAAGCAATACAGCAATAAAATAATGCTAGCAGACAGCCAACAGTATACCTGATCAGACATCGGTAACTCGTGGCATTTAGGTAGCACTTAAAAGATTAGTGATGAGCACACATCGGTAACTCGTGGCACTTGACAGTTTCTAACAGACTAGTGATGTGACAATGTTCTTCCTATACGAGTCGCGAAAAAGAAACCACTAAAAAAAGGAATTAATTAAACTAATCTTTTAAGTGCTACCTAAATGCCACGAGTTACCGATGTGGATCACGAAATTGAATTCCGAATGCTTACTTGTAGTTTCGATTAAACAATACGCTGTAGGACGATTTACGCACTTATTCACTTGCCAGACGTTATCAGCCAACAAATAGATTCAGCTAAATGTTTTATATCATTGGTCTGTTCCTTTTCCCGCATACTCTCCTATTTCGACTGTTGATTTAACCCCTTTTATTACCAGTAATAGTACCTATTACGCAAGCTAGCGTACAATTTTATTTATCATTTAACTCTCCTCAAAAACATGTGTAATTAGCCTCCGCATGCCCCTTTTTTCAATATCGCGACTTGATAACGCGCATATTTCTGTGCACACTCAACTTGAACAACGGCCCAGGAAGCGGTAGTTAATAACGATTTATGGAACCCTCTTGTTCCATGTCCCTTATCTACACCGTGTGTGCTATTCACGGTTGATTTATTGGGCCGCGATGTCAGAGGCGAGCGAAAAGAACAGGAGGCCTCTTTATCCTCATAAACGGAATCATGTCGTTCGCCTCTACATGGCCATAGCATTTTATAGGGTAGTATTATTTCCAAGTTACCAGTGCCGCAGCGATGAATTTAAGGAAAGAGATTCCGCGGGTAACTTGACGACAACGGACAAAAGACACTGCTAAAGATTGTCCTGATGAAATTTTATTTGCCATTTGTTGTTGTTGCCATTGTCCAACATACTTAAATAACTTAAAGGAGCGGTGGTGGCCGAGTGGATATGGCGTCCGACTTTCAATCCGGAGGTCGCGGGTTCAAATCCTGGCTCGTACCAATGAGTTTTTCGGAACTTATGTACGAAATATCATTTGATATTTACCACTTGCTTTTCGGTGTAGGAAAACATCGTGAGGAAACCTGCATACATCTGCGAAGAAATTCAAAGGTGTATGTGAAAGCGTGGGCACTATAGCCCAAGCCCTCTTGCGAGTGAGACGAGGCCTGTGCCCAGCAGTGGGACGTATATAGGCTGAATGATGATGACTTAAATAACAAAAATGTGTTGCTTATTCCATGAGAGTCTTATAAATGATGATTAAAATATCTCATCCAGCTATCTGTACAGTGTACACTTACATACAGATCACTTATTGCAAAGATTATACTTTTCATAACTAAAAAATATTGGATGAAAAAGGATAGGTTAACTATACTTACCATCCTACTTACATGAAAGGTACATCTGATTATGTGTTTCGACACTTTCGACTACTATTATTAGATATGCGCCTACTAATAACCCTGAAGCACCTGATGAAGTCGCATTCTGCTTTGCAATCTTATCCGCGGGTACACACCTGCATATTGGGATCCAACGATCGGGCATGACCATTGAATACCAACTAGAATTGCCGCATTGTGCTAAAAACATCTTATACGTGTATGTACAATTGTGCACTGTAGTGATAATATACTGATAATTTATAAAATTGTATTTTTGACCCCTAGCATCCCACGGTCCTAATACCTACATACTAGTAAATACAAGTAGTACCTACTAATAAATGTCAATGAAATAAAAAAAAATTGAGACAGAGTTGCCTTTTATTTTCTTTCGTTCGATTTTAAACAATATAACAATATAGCGTGATAAAACAGTGTCCGTCACTTTCGATCTCGTGGTGTTAAAAAGTGACGGTTATTATATCATGTCGATAAAGCCATCCATAATACGTCTGCTGTTCAATATTAAATGCATTGTACCGTATATGCGTGCTTTATTTGCAGCAGGAAAAGACCCACAAAAAGATAGTCCGACGATCTGGTTAAGGTCGCGGGGAGCCGATGGATGAGAGCGGCGCAAGACCGGTCGCTGTGGAGATCCCTGGGGGAGGCCTATGTCCAGGACGTCTTTCGGCTGATATGATGATGATGATGACGATGTGCGTTTGTAACCCGGTTTTCTAAATAGTATGGTGTAAGTTTGAACATTTTCTTATCCTGTTCTATATATTTATAAGAAAAGCTTTTGGAACCCGTTTTACATAATGTAGTACCGTTACGACTAGTTCGAACCAAACACGTAAATTGATGACTTGCCAAGTGTCCTGATGATTATATTTTTAAATTGTCCATGTATATGTCAATATGTCGTCGTGTTCGCGAGTTTTGCGAATCCGTACCGTTCTTCGCTAAATAATTTATAAGCGGATGAGCTCCGCACTCGTATTTCAATGGCGGGCAGCGAACGTTCTTTCCACGATCCCTATTTTTCAGCTTTTAGAACGATCGTATGCTAATAAGACCCTCGACGAGCATCGCGCGCGCGTCAATTTACTGTATACCTACAATTTTTTAAGAGAATGTAAAGAGAGAAATAAATTAGAATAAACGAGTTTTCCACTATGTTTATGAAATGTTTGCGAGATATAAAACGAGGGGTTTTTTTCAACAGATTGTTTTTGAAATTATAGGTGGTTCCAAAAAGTATGAGTCGCCCTGCGAAGAAAGGAAATAATGTACGGCTCAACATGGTTAGGCTAAGCGATGAAAGAAGTCAAGAATGGACTTAATAAATAGCGAACGACTGTAACCACGAGGTTAAGCATGCGGATCACCAGCACCTATTGGGTTCTTTTAGGATGCACTGAAAAAAAAACCTGGTACTGGTAACCAGAATCTGGTTAGCTGTACTATATTGTCTTGTTGTATATGTGACGACAGGACACTTTGTAAACATAACCAGACCATTCTTGTTAAATTAAATTTGTTAATTCTATGAAGTGTATAGTAGTGGGTATAAGACTTTTAGTAAACCCAACTAGCCGGTCTGTTAATGGTTACTAAATAATATAGTAACATATACGTTCCTGTCCTGTTGTTATAACAAGGTATTCAGTATATGTAACTGAACGATTTGTGCGGTGTACTGGTTTTATATTGTTCACGTTACCAGAACGCACTGTGCTAATGGGGCTTCTAAGCGAGCCATATGTTCACTGCAATATGTGGCCGGCAACTATTGGTGTCCTCTTACTCACATGTTAGAGAGGGACACTAATAGTTGTCGGCCACATATTGCAGTGAACATATGGCCCGTTTAGAAGTCCCTTCAACACAGTGGGTTCTGGTTACGTGAACAATATATAACCAGTACACTGCTCTTCTAGTAAATACAGACAAGTTTTACACACTTATTTTTTTTTTATTTTATTGATCAAATAAGTAACACAGCATTACAGTAAAACCAAGGCACTGTGACACTACAAAAGAAAAAAACATTTTGTATCCACAAAGAAAACAATAGACACAAAAATGACATACAAATTAAACATTGGATTTGGGCGACGACGTAATAGCGTGGCTCCGTAGCGTCGTCTGACTCGGCGTAGGATTCGGCAGGTTGCCCCGGAACCGCCGAAACACCACACCCTTCGGCCAGAAGTCCGCGCTTGCGATGGTGTCCTGCAGAGGCCGCGGCACGCGCACTACAAATGAACTGAAGTGCACATAGTGACGCGACTGTAGCTGGTGCACCCTCAGCGTGTAGCCAGTCTTCCGGCGGACGTACTCCACCACCTCGTCGGCCCCGGCGGAGTAATGCAGGCGAGACACGTAGAGCGCCTTACTCGGTGTCGCAGGCCAGAATTAACCGGCTCCGCAGTGCCACACAGAGTTTTACGAGGCGCCCTGCGCGCCTTGCGTTTCCTTTCCACCAGTTTGAATCCCTCCTTATCCACATCGGTGCGGGAGGACTTTTCCTTAATCGGAGCCCGCACATTTCACTGTGTCAGCAACACGCAAACAACACGCACTTATACTATACACTTGTACTAGTTTACAATAAAATTATGGACAGGATCTACGTAAATAAAACATCGACCGGCCGGAACGTAAGACGCTGGCGTAATGGCTGCCGTTCTGTGAATTGCGCAATTCCTTTCTCCGCCCCCCGCCACCCGCGCATACACCGTGGTGTTGGCACAACTGTTTGATTCGTTCAGACTACAATGCATTATAGTAACCACAACATAGGGGTGGAGTGGTGTGATGACCTCCCCGAGCGGGAGACAGGGGGAAGTTTGGGTGGGCTCCGGCCTGCCCAAAGGTCCGTCTGTCACCCCCGGTCCATCCTGGGCAACGTCACTAGCGACTGGCATTCGTGCCTCTTTCTAGTGGCGGCTAACATCCACACTGGTGTTGTCAGTAGGTGTAGGTTACTACTGACGACCTATACATAACCTACCTGTGCTAGGACCTGCACAGTAGAGCGCCGTACGCAAGGATGACGGGATCCTGGGGATTGAGCCATTGCCAACCCGCGTGGTAACACGTCTGCTTCGGCCCTAATTTCGGGCAAAACGGTAGCCCGGGCTACTAGCCACAGTCCGGGAAATGGTCAAGTGAGGAACCGTAGGTGGGCTCACGGCGAGAAGTGAGAGGGCCGCAGAGGCAGTTTCGGCTGCTGATGCGGTGGTGAAAGGCCATGCTGAGGAAGTGCGTTTAGGTGAATCGGGCGGAGGGCGTCTGACCTGGACGACCCTACGTCCCACCTTCACACATTTCCGATGTCGCGCAACTAGCCAACTTCTCACTTCTATACCCGAGTCGGTGTCCTAACGACTGAAAGCACCTTTTATATGTGTGTGTAAGCGTTCCCAAGGTGTGGGCCCTTGTAGGGTGGGAGCCGATGAGGATGAAGTTAATCGTTACGAACTATGGATACCAGGTCTAACGAAAAACCCCAAGCTGATCCAGCAGCGTCCATCGCTAATGGTGAAGCCACACAGGCGAGACAAGCTGTTCCAGTGACAGTGCGTCAGACCGAAACCCCGGCCCGTCCGCAACCCAGTTCATCTGGGGAGCAGACCGGCCCAAACCCCTTCCAGGACTGGCAGGTAGTGGACCGAAGGTCCAAGAAGCGACCCCCTGCTGGGAAGCCTCACCCTGCCAGACCTGTGAATTCTTCTTCCTCTAACCCACCCCCCCCTGTTAAACGTCAAGGTGGGGTGGCTAAGAAGAAGAAGAAAAACAAGAACCAGAGGCGTGCAGCTCGTCTAGCGCGAGAGCAGCAACTGGACAACACACCAACACCGACACACTCTGCAACCGGTGTGGGTGTGCAGGCTTCCCAGAAGCCGGCACCCAAACCGGCGCCGAACAAGCAGGTTGCTGCTGCCAGGCCTCCGCCGAAGGGAAAAGGTTCCACCCTACCCCCTAAGGCTGGAACGTCGGGCGACAGCCCTACGGGTTCGGCCGCAGATCCCTCCAAACGACGACCTGGTAAGCTCGCACGAGCCGCTGCTAAAAGGATGCGAGATGAGTCCTTCTCCCCGCAAGGAGACAACAAAAAGCAGCGACTAGTGAGCCCAAGCCAACCGTTGTCGTACGCACAAGCAGCGGCATCTGACCTGACGATCGTCATTACTGACGCGAAGTCGGGGAAGATCACCGCTGACCACTCCAACGCCATCCTCCGCGGGTTGCACCAAGCAATCGTGGAGGAGGCGAGGAGAAACCTCGTAGGAGCCAGGCCACCCAAATTCAAGGGCAAGCCCATCTTCGCTGAGGGGCAGCTGAGGGTCTTCGCAGAAGACGAATACTCGGCCGCCTGGTCTCAGCGATGTGTCCAGGCCCTAACCCTGCCAGACATCTCCCTTAAGGCGGTTCGCCAGTCGGAGATGGCAAGGAGAATTAAGTGCGGGCTCCTAATACCCAACATTAATAACTCGTCCTGGGAAGACGTCCGTCAGGCAGCTGACGGACTAAGGTACCAGAACGAATGGGCCAAGGTCGGGTCTTGGTCCATTATACAAATACTACGGCAAGACCAGGGGTGGTTTGTCGAGTTCACAATCCCCGAAGACCTCGTCCCCGCCTTCATGGAGAGGGGGAGATCCCTGAACTGTGGGGTGGGCAATGTCTACCTCAGGTTCAGGGGTCCCGGAGGCAAATACCTGGACCAGCCTCCCACCCTGCAAGGTTCCACCCTAAGGGTAACGGGAGTACAGGTCCCCAACGAACAGGCCGCGGGCACCTCCGAGCAGAGCAAGTCTGTCTCCGGGGAGAAAGTTGCCCCCCTGCCTCTACCCAAGCCGACGATACCCGAACTCTCGGAGGATGAGCTCCTTGGCACTGGTGAGGGACCAGCCGGGTCATCATCCGAGGGTGAGGACTTGTCGGCTTGGATAGTGTCGGGGTTGGCCGACATGTTCAAGGAGGGAGGGGAGATGCAAGATGCCGCCCCCACCACCGACAACATGGACACCAACTAGTGTCATCCAAGCAAACCTCCAGCACAGCGTGGCCGCTACGGCCCAACTCAGACGCTGCCTGGTAGGTTTGCCAACAGCCGTTGCCCTCCTACAAGAACCATGGGCGGGCAATGGATACATACGCGGGCTGTCCGACACGAAAGGTAAGCTCTACTACTCCACGGTACATGCCGTCCCTAGGGCATGTATCCTAACTACTAACAATATTATTGCACAACCGCTCACTGAATTCTGTTCCAGAGACCTGTGTGCGATTAAACTACAAGTTCCACTGCCAACAGGCTGTCGCGACCTAGTCCTCGCCTCGGCGTACATGCCCGGAGAGGACGAGCCACCGCCTGCCGAACTACAACGACTGGTCAGCCACTGCGAGAGATCAGGCCTCGCAATAATCATCGGGGCCGACTCCAACGCACACCACCCACTGTGGGGAATGGAGACCAGCAACAACAGAGGTAAGACACTTGTTGAATATCTTGTGACTACTAATCTAAACATTCTAAATATAGGCGCTGAACCAACATTTGTAAACAAACGATGCAGGACGATTATCGACCTGACTCTGGCTTCGGAGGAGGTCAGTGAACTAATTATGGGATGGCAAGTCTCCCAGGAGGCCTCCTGCTCAGACCATAGATGGATTCGCTTCAATCTACTAGCATCTAGAGACACACCAACCGCCCGGAGGAATCCCAGGAAAACGGACCGAGCCACTTTTAGGAAGGTCCTAGGGGAAAGCCTTGACCGGCTTCCACCGAGGGATGACCTTCGGGAACCGGCTCAGATAGAACAGCAGGTAAATATCTTAACTGATACCCTCGTAGACAGCTACCACAAGGCGTGCCCCTTAAAACCACCGGCAAAGACTGCCATAAAGGGTCACCAGTGGTGGGGCCCAGAACTGGAGAGACTCCGGGGGAAAACCAGAAGACTCTTCAACAGGGCCATGAACACAACGGCTGAGGTGGACTGGGATAACTACTACGAAGCCAAGGCCAGGTACAAAAAGAGATTGCGGTACTGGAGATCCCTGTCATGGAGGAACTTCTGCAGCAGCATTGAAACACTTGACCACGCCAACCGGGTAAGGAAAACCTTAGCGCACAAGCCCACATCACAATTGGGCTCACTGCGTAAACCCGATGGCACATACACATCCAGCCCTGCAGAGACCCAACGCCTTCTCCTGGTAACTCACTTTCCAGGATGCGTAAGTCTCGCCGATGCAGATCAGCAGGACGAGGAATACAGTACAACGGACAACAACTGGCAAATGGCGCACAGAGTCGTCACCGCTGAGAAACTCAGGTGGGCCATAGACAGCTTCCATCCCTTCAAGGCGGCTGGTCCGGATGGGATCTTCCCCGCTCTCCTACAGTGGGGTCTAGGACTCATCCAGGAAACCCTGACCGACATCATGGCAGCCTGCCTAGCCTGGGGGTACGTGCCCAGGAGATGGAGAGATGTAAATGTGGTATTCATACCTAAACCAGGTAAGAACGACTACACAGCTGCCAAATCCTTTAGGCCCATCAGTCTCACATCATTCCTGCTGAAGACCTTGGAAAAACTGTGCGACAGGGACCTGAGGGACCGAGCGCTAAAGAACATACCGATGCACAACAACCAGCACGCGTACAGCTCAGGTAAATCTACGGAGTCGGCTCTACACATGGTTGTAAGCCGCATTGAGAGGGCCATCCACGGCAAAGAAATGTGCCTCGGCACTTTCATTGACATAGAGGGCGCTTTTGACAAGACTCACTTTTCCAGTATAGGGAACGCCTTGGAAAGCCACGGCGCTGAACCCGGACTAGTAAAGTGGATCATGAACATGCTAAATCAAAGGACAATAAGGTATGTAGGTGAACCGCAGGCCGTAGCGGCGGTGCGAGGATGCCCTCAAGGGGGAGTTCTGTCACCTCTGTTGTGGAACCTAGTAGTCAACAACCTCATAACCAAACTGAACGAGGAACACTTCTACACAATAGGCTACGCTGATGATCTGGCAATATTAATATCGGGTAAATTTGCCAGTACAGTATGCGACCTCACCCAGGCAGCTCTTCGGATCGTAGAACGCTGGTGTAGAGATTTTGACCTATCAGTTAACCCCACCAAAACAGAAATGGTAATGTTCACCAATAAAAGGGCACTTGGCAACTTTACCAGACCAACACTTTTCCAGACTGAGCTACAGCTGACCGATGAAGTTAAGTACTTAGGGCTAACGCTCGACAGTAAACTCAACTGGAACAATCACATCAACAAACGCATAGACAAGGCGGGAGTAGTCTTCTGGCAGTGCAGAAGGATGATTGGTAGGAGGTGGGGACTCAACCCGAAAATTACCCTTTGGCTCTATAAGACTATAATCCGCCCCCTACTCTGTTACGGTGCTCTGGTTTGGTGGCCAAGAACAAACCTAGGCAACGTACGAGACAAGCTACAAAGACTCCAGAGGCTCGCATGCTCGGCCACCACTGGCTGCACGAGGTCCACTCCGACTGCAGCCATGGAGGTCATGCTAAACCTTTCACCGCTGCACCTACACATACAACAAGAGGCCAGTCTCTCAGCGGTAAGGTTACGAACCCTCAATATATGGTCTAACACCACAGGAGCTCTTCACACAGCATGCCTGGAAAAAGTATACAGCGAATTTCCAGTGCTCATGGCGGGCACGGATCGAATTCACAAACAAGCCATCTTTGACAAAAGGTACAAAATACAATTATTTGAGGACGACAACTACGAAGGACTCAATCCCCGGGAGCTGAGAATCTTCACTGATGGGTCCAAAACAGACAGCGGATCAGGCTCTGGAACCTTTTCAGAAGACCTGAACATGTCAATCACCACTCCGCTAGGAGCCCATAACTCGGTATTCCAGGCTGAGTGCATGGGCATCATTAACGCGGCGGCTGCCATCACTGCAAGGAAGGTAGTAGGATCCTCCATCCGCATACTCTCCGACAGTAGAGCAGTCTTAATGGCCCTAAAAAGCCATATAGTCACATCCAAACTTATACACGAATGCCACGAACGACTAATGGAGGTATGTCAGAACAATAAGATCACCTTACAATGGATCAAAGGACACAGTGGATCCCGAGGTAACGACGCCGCGGACGAGCTCGCCAGACAAGGATCGGGTGCGGGGGCGATTGGCCCGGAACCGATCCTCCCGATACCGTTTAGTAAGGTACGCTCAATGCTGCTGGCACGTACAGGGAAACTACACACAGAACACTGGCTAAACCAAACTGGATGCAGACAGGCCAAGCAAGCCATGCCGAGCATGAACGGTAAGCTCACAAGGGCGCTCCTTCAACTAGGAAAGGTTCGACTGAGTATGGTAACCAGTGTCATAACAGGTCATGGACTTTTTAACAAACATCTTTTTATAACAGGTGTCACAGACAGTCCCCTATGCCGTGGATGCATGGAGGAAGAAGAAACAGCCTCTCACGTGGTGTTGGAATGCAGCGGATTGGCCCCATACAGGGCAAAACATCTCGGATCCCCGAGTGACCTCCCCGAGGTCCTACTCAACATCAAAGGTCTGATAGGATTCCTCGAGGAGCTGGGCTGGCAAGACTAGTCCACCCCCTATCACGCAAAATAGGCGCAAGACGTCGAGTTGCGGAAAATCGCCCGAACTACAATACAATACAATACAACCACAACATAATAACTTGTAACGTGTACACTCGTATCTTTATTTTTACATATCAATAGTTAGTGTTACGATGCATATATTAAACGAGACAAACGTTTAATATTTACAACACTTGCATCTTTACATATACAACGAAATTGTAAGCAGTACTAAATTGCATTTAACTAGAATTAAACAGTGATGTTTAAAAAACAAGTTTTACACGATACAACATTTTTTGTTATTACTACCGGATTTTAGTAGGTATAACTATATTTTTAATTACTATACGTTCTGGTAGTATTGTAGAAAATTATTTTTTTCGGTGTGCAACCGTAATTAGCTACTTCTATCTATCTAATAGATACGGATAAGATGACGGATGTGACAGATCGTACATATTTATTCACGTAGTAAGGTATACCTACAATTTTTTAAGAGAATGTAAAGAGTGAAATAAATTAGAATAAACGAGTTTTCCACTATGTTTATGAAATGTTTGCGAGATATAAAACGAGGGGTTTTTTTCAACAGATTGTTTTTGAAATTATAGGTGGTTCCAAAAAGTATGAGTCGCCCTGCGAAGTAAGGAAATAATGTACGGCTCAACATGGTTAGGCTAAGCGATGAAAGAAGTCAAGAATGGACTTAATAAATAGCGAACGACTGTAACTACGAGGTTAAGCATGCGGATCACCAGCACCTATTGGGTTCTTTTAGGATGCAACCGTAATTAGCTACTTCTATCTATCTAATAGATACGGATAAGATGACGGATGTGACAGATCGTACATATTTATTCACGTAGTAAGTGCTAAGCAGATTGACTGAAGAGGATATTATTCATAGCATTTGTTTGGATAGATGACCATGAAAAATAAAAATAAACTTCAATAGGTAAATGCTAGGTGAAGTCATCTATAAAATGAAATTACCCTTTTCATTGACATAAACCCTCATAAAGAATAGCATTGAACCGAAAGTGTGGCGATGTTTGTCGTGTAATGGCGGTTATTTTGTAGCACTCGTCGCATAAACGTGACGGAGCGTGCACAATAACAGGAGCGAAGTATAAAAAGGACGGATGTGCATTAGATCCAAGAACACATCCGCTTTTTTCAGTTCCGATACATATTGGACTGCGGTAATAGCTGCCGGCGCCTTGTATTTACACTTATTTGCTTTATGTGCCAACAATCGGCTTTCTTACGTCATGAATGTTATGATATATACGTATAAGATATATTTAGTTTCAGAAATGTTTCAAACAGGCACGTATTACTTACTAAAGGTTTTCAATTATATTAGGAATTGATTTATTTCAAAATTAAATTATACTAGTAGTTCGCCCCGAACTGGGAACTCGCGGTTCGCCAAAAAGATCAATTGAATGCAGTGCTACTTAGTCCGCGATGGGCATTTCGTAATTGATTCCTGATTCCACGATTACTTGAAATTACTTTGTAATCTGATTACCGATTCCCAGATTACTTTGTAATCTAACAATACCGAATTACTGAGTACAATTTCATTTGAGGAATTTGGAATCAATTTTTCGAATATTACAATTACTAGTAATTGGAATCAATGTCGATTCCTCATTACAGGAATATATAACGAGATTCCTTTCAGATTACATTTCGTACTCTACTATCAAAAGTACATTTCGATAGTAGATATTAGATGTTGTTGACTTACTAGGATGCATCTACCTATACCTTATTTGAAACAGGTGTGCAGATTTCGAAAATGATGACCATGACCAATCCATGACGACTTTTATGACATAGGTACTGCATGGCCGCCATTTTGGATTCCAAAATGGTCATCATTTTCGAAATCGGGGCCCCCTAAAACCTACAAAACGATATCCATGATGACTTTTATGACATAGTGCATGGCCGCCATCTTGGATTCCAAAATAATCATCATTTTCGAAATCTGCGCCCCCTAAAACCTATAAAATGGCATCCATGACGACTTTTATGACATAGTGCATGGCCGCCATTTTGGAATCCAAAATGGACATCATTTTCGAAATCTGCGCCCCCTAAAACCTATATAACGACACCCATGACGACTTTTATGACATAGTGCATGGCCGCCATTTTGGAATCTAAAATGGTCATCATTTTCGAGTGTTTGCGGCGAATCGTAGGAGTCTACTGGCCATGGACCATCTCCAATGTTAAACTATGGGAACTGACTGGCCAAAACCCTTTAGCTAAGGAGATACTTCTGCGGAAATGGCGCTGGATAGGACATGTTTTACGAAGGCCAAACAATCACCTATCCAAGCAAGGGCTGACCTGGAAAATTCCCGGAAAAAGAGGACAAGGTCGCCCACGTACCACCTGGAGGCGCACAGTGGAAAAAGAGGCGGCATCAGTTGGCCTCGGCTGGGCGGAGCTGGAAGAGGCCGCGCTGGACCGCGAAGAATGGAAATCCCTTCTGAGAGCCCTATGTCCCTGATGAGGGATAACAGGATATCATCATCATCATCATCATCATTTTCGAAATCTGCGCCCCCCAAAACCTATAAAACAACATCCATGACGACTTTTATGACATACTGCATGGCCGCCATTTTGGAATCCAAAATGATCATCATTTTCAAAATCTGCGGCCCCTAAAGCCTATAAAACGACATCCATGACGACTTTTATGACATAGTGCATGGCCGCCATCTTGGATTCCAAAATTGACAACATTTTTGAAAAAAATCTTAAATTAAAAAAACAATATTATAATTGTATAACAAACCGAGCACTTTCATTTGATACCAAACTCAACCATACTTTCTTGCAATTAAAATGACCAGAATAGCAAGTCCCTCACAAATGGCTTTTTAGCATTTTAAGCTCTTCTAGCTCAATAACCTCTTGTTCGAGCCTGCTCAAAATTTAATGACTAAAATATAACGCCCTCAACTATACCTTCACCCAATTTCATTTAAATTAAAACAAATTTATTTAAGTTATTGAGTATCAAACTATCCTCTGATAGTTCAGCTTAAAAACATCGAAATGCCGGGACGTGCCCCTAGCCAGCCGTGTGTTCAAAAGTCGAATGTAAGAACCTCACTTCGCTTCGCTCGCTCGTTCGATTAAATTAATGAAACAACAACAAAAGTAGCGACATTGAAATGCACATTCAATAAGAGTATATTTTTTATATGAAGTTTTTCATATAGATTTATACGTATTTAGAGGAAAAAAATCTGCTGTGAATTACTTGTTAGAGCCTCAACTCATTTTTTTATGGGGCCACCGAGAAAAAAACATTAATAAATAAAGTAAACAGAATGCATTTTAATAATCGTATCCCGACAAGTTGAATGTAGAAATGTATCGTTTGAAAAATACTTTCCTTCAATTCACTGATCAGTATGCGGGGCGTAACAACTTAACATGGCACAAGGTCGGATCTGCCTTAAGAGAATGTGGAACAATTTGTAGCCAACATTTTGTCTTTACCACATTTCACTCGCGCCGGGTGTCGCTTTACGGTTCTCGAAAATTCTGACGTTGTTAACTTGAACGTAACAATTACGCTACCTGGATAGAAGTCAAGAAAAAGATCCGAACTCTTACCTTATTATAAATCGCGTATTAGCTGGATTTACCAGAGAAAAATATTTACAAGAATAGGTAGTATTATTACGTCACAGTAGGTAAACTTACAATGTCGATTTGCTAATTGAATTTCGAGTGGGTCCTTCCTTGAGTTTAATTTCCAGAGGGTTGCTTTTAATGAAATGATTGTCTTCTGGAATTTCATTTTCACTCTAAGAGATTAGTTCAAAAAATACTTTTCCTTCAATTGAATCTATTCAAATGACGTTCATTTTCCTCATTCATTACTTGAACAAACGAAAGTGCATGGAAGTATTCTTGAAATCTTAACGAGTGATCTTTGCAAGCAAGTTTCAAAGCAAAGCCGGGAATGAGAAGCCCTCGTCTGAACGGCTGGAATTACTCTTTTCACTTCTGGAATCACTTGACTTGAAGCGGTGATTAGAGATTAGAGACACCAAAACAAAAATCACTGCCATTGCGCATTTTCACTTGATTTCAGGATAATACAAAAGAATTTATAATTTGCTGGTTTAATATGAAAATACCCTCGGGACAGTGGTGCCGTCGCACGAGGTTGTAGTTGTGAAAATAAAAAATTTGTTTTAACAATGTTTCTGTAGGTGTGTATGTTACGTAAAATTTTCTTTGTGTCTGTTTTGGAAATAATCTTATGAATATTCTTTATAATAGTCCATACTGTAAAATAACAATACTGAGACTAAGCACCATGTTTTATTAAAGAAACATCTAGGATGTAACAAAGCTCGCCAAATATTTACATACCTACTCTTTTACAAAGCCGTTCTAACTTTGTGGAATCAAGCTCAAACACCAATAGGATTTTAAAAATGTGAAGTCTTGATTTCCGCCGGGACCAGGATTAGCGAGTTTCAAACTGTAGGGTTGGGATTGTTTCATTGTTGACACTTTATTGTTTATTAGATATTTGACTAGCCTACTAGGTAATTATTTGCATAATTAAATGTCATAATACAAATTTGTTAGTCGTGATTTGCTACTGTACTTTGGTGGCGGGTCATTGCCAACTTTAGTAGGTACCTTATTTGTAATTATGTAAACGGGCCTTTCATTATTAAACTTGCCGAATCTTATTTAGTAATGGATTTTGCTCCTTGATTACGGTTTTGTTTTTAACACATTCACCGCCAGCGACCTACTAGGCGGGTTCTCTGTTCGTATGCGCTTTTCGCTACTATCGTTTTTCCTTTGTAGCTCGTAGAGCGTAGCTAGCGCTGGCAATGACTGTGTTAATAACATTTTTACATGTGAAATGAAAAGGTTCCTTGTCGTAGTTATTTCACAGACAACGCATTAGTAACACCATTGAAAAATAGGATCTTAATATTTGGATAATATATTCTTGTATGTCGTAGAGTTGTTTTTAGGAAGGATTATGTTTTTAATCCTTAGGGGATTTTTAACGACCTTTACGTAGCGGAAGTTGCGGGCGGAGACTAGGTATAATAAATGTACATACATATGTATTAAACATGTTGTTGTGTGAAAGTGGGATAACAGATTAGTTACTTCGGAGGGAAAGGCCTCGCATATCGATTTAGTTAACCGTTTCTATTGTTATCCCAGGTAAAATTTTCATTATTATTTGGGATTATGTTTTGTTGTCGCTAAGCGAGTAAACCCTTCTCATCATTCCTCAACCCTACTTAAATAGGAAATAAATAGCGGATTGCAGTAATAGGTACACCTATATTCCAGATTTCGTAAATTATGTTACACTAATTTCAACTTATAAGTAGTAAATAGCCCACGACGGACATGACGAAGCTATTTTTGCCATTTTGCGACTAAAAATGTGTTATTGCTAAGATTGCTGGTTAAAGTTGGTTTAAAATGATAATTTATATCTAATGGTGGATGATAATTAGGTCGCTTACACTCTTATGCTCATCACGATTGGTCTGGAGAACCAAATTAAACTCGTTTAGTCGTAATTTACAGGTAGTTCTTGCTGCTTGGATTCCTCGATATCTGTCAAGTTAGTTATGAACATTAATACATTTTATTTATTTCTATACGCGCTTAACCGTGGATACGCGTAACAATGTTGTGTATTAGAGAAGAATGTTCATTGCCTGTAATCGCATACATTTTATTCCAAACAATGTTACATTTTATAACAGAATTGTGTATCGAAACAATCGCAAATGTAACAAGATGTTCCGTGAGTGGTTGTCACTCCGGTCACGTCGGCGGTGCCCGCTGTAAAACCGTATGATTGTACGGCACACGCAGCTGGCTCCGGAACCCGGCGACAAACAAACTCATAATACGACGTTATTGCTGTAATATTTAGCAATTTGCAACCCCCCGGGATACCGTTCGTCAATTCTCCACACATACGTTAGTGTGTGTTTGTTTTTAAACGAAGAAGACTTGATATTACAAAGTCGCGTTCCTCGTCGTAGATCCTCATTTTGCATTATAGCGCTTTCACCTCAGCTTAATCTGTTAAAATAGGTCTGACGTAGGTACAAAGCTCAGTCAGCACCAACTCTTATTTTGTGCCTCAGCACAAAAAGGAATACTACGTACTACACTGTCTGACAAAACATTAATTTTTCAACGGAACTTGGTCCGTTTCTAAAGCATTCTCTAGACAGAACCTCAACTGCTGCGGAGAAGTCCCGTGTCCAGCGCAAATGAACAATTAAGTGATATACCACTGACTTCAGTAATGTGCTGACATTTTCACCAATTAATTTGTATTCCCTTATTATTTAGGTACCTGTCTTCAGAAAATGAAGAAATATTTTGATGACGACTTAGGGGTCATCCATTAATTACATCACACGTTTAGGGGGGAGGGTGTCATGAAAATGTGACATGTTGTGACAAGGGGGAGAGGGGAGTCACAAACTTTGTGACGTCACTTTAACTTCATCAGTAACCAAAATTTTATTTTAATCATTTTATTTACAGTACAGTTCAAAAACAAGTTTTTGGAACGACAATCGTTTTTATTAGTTTAATTTTTTTTTTCATAATCAGTTTTGGGTTATAAATTTACTAATATTTTGAAAAAATAATAATAATACTTATATCGATTTGCCGATTTCGTTGAAAAAATGTGACGTCACACCAGGGGGGGAGGGGTTTGCCAAATGTGACCAAGTGTGACAAGGAGGGGGGAGGGGTCAAAAAACCTTGATATTCGTGTGACGTAATTAATGGATGACCCCTTAAAAGAGACACCGTGCTTTTAACAAGAAGGGATGTTATTCAGTTCATACTGTACAAATACTACAAATAGTCCCGCTTTTTTACAATAAATGACGATGTATGGTAGAGAATGCCTTATGGCATTAAGTCCGCCATTTGTACTTTCTTGTATTGTGCAATAAAGGTTAAATAAATAAATAAATGAATGAATTAATTAATAAGACATACGTAATGAGAAGTGTACCTTTATGAATATATAATATATGCCTAATAACCTATGTTTATTGTAGTTGTTGTATTGGTAACTTAATTACCTGGACAAGAAGTCAATTAATATAATAGGTATTACTGAAATATCAAGAAAAGGGCACATAGCAAAGCATTTAAATTAGTCAAAGAAGTATTTATCTTTGTTCACATGTTTACAATAATTTACACTAGGCCATTTTCCTGTGACTTTTTAACAGTGGCAAACAACTGGTCACTCAAATATAAACAGCAACAAATAAGGCTGTTGACAAACTAATTGTCGCACATACATCGCCAGAGCAAATATTTATACAAAATATATACAAGAAGCGTGTATATTTCACATATTTTCTCTAGGGATGTATGTCGACCATCATGATTATCTTCGTCCAATTTCATTAGAGTACACAACTAAATAAGAGAGAGATAACATCTGTGGGACGTCACTTTCTAACAAGAATTGCATGAAAAAGAAAAGTGCGAAATTAACGCATCACACAATAGATGGTAAAAATGCAACCACCTTATATCTATAGGTGGGTTTCTGACTTGGCTCTGTAGGTATATACTGCAAGCCTCAAGAAACCCACTAAGCCCATATATATCCAACAAGGTACTCGTGTGACCTAGTTTTTTATGATTTTCTACTTTAGCTCATTTTTCTCTAAGTCGTGATATAAAGTACTTAGTTGGAAATTGTCAGCGCATTAGCGAACGAATATCAATCTTTCACAAGTGGCGGGCGAGCTAGTACCTACCTCCTCACTTGCGAAGAATTTTTGACGCCGCTTTTATAACTTGCCAAAAGTATTTTATGTGAAAATTTAAAGTATAAAAGAAACCTTTCTGTTCATATCAAAGAAAGTCGTTTATAAGTTCCTCGAATTTGTTTTTTTTATTCGTGTAACCTTATAACGTTATCAAAGAATGCAAAAGCAAGTTAACAAACGTAGCAAATTAACTTTTCCCTTTATTCGACGAATCGAGGTCCAGGCAATAACAAAAATCACTGTATATTCTATTCAACGTCTGCCAAATTTAAGAAGAGACAGAGACGTTATTTTTGTGTATCCAATTTACATATAATTTCCAAAATACCGATTTCTACATTATTGTTTTCGCATTGTTACTAGTGGAAATAAGTATAACACAATGCACTTATAGAAGTTAGTACCTACTGCGATATTAAGACCGTATCAATACCCTAGTGACTTATCTTCATTGCTTCAGCTGAAATGAATATACAAGGCAAAATGGCAGGAGAGGAAAAGATGCTATTATGGAATATAATTTAGCGGGAGGAGACTTAATTGAATAACGAATGTGTTGCAAGTATCGAGACTACATAATAATCAAAAACGACACATAAGATGGATTGGACCAACTCATGCGGTCAAGTACCCCCAATTTTTTGACGACCGGTCTGGCCTAGTGGATAGTGACCCTGCCTGCGAAGCCGATGGTCCTGGGTTCGCATCCCAGTAAGGGCATTTATTTGTGTGATGAATACTAATATTTGTTCCTGAGTAATGGGTGTTTTCTATGTATATAAGTATGTATTTATCTATATAAGGTCGCCTAGCACCCATAGTACAAGCTTTGCTTAGTTGGGGGCTAGGTTGATCTGTGTCAGATGTCCCCTAATATTTATTTATTTATTCTCAGAATTGTTTTAGGCTTGATTTAAACTAACACGTTTTGCACTCATAATTTTAAAACTAACACGGGACTTAATCCCGTCAAATTTACGTTTATTTATGGCCTGAAGGCCTAGCCTATAGCCTTTAGGCGTTGTAAGATGGCATACAAAGTAACATTGTTCAAGAATATAGGTTACCATGAACGCTTGAAACAACTCTGAAAATCATTATTGTAGCATCATATAGCGCTGGTACATATGTATTTAAAGCATCTAACCCAAATTAGTCGTAAACGAATCTGCGAGCTTTACACAAAACACCGAGGCCTTTTGTGCTGTTTTTTCCAAGAATTTCATAACTATACGTTTTGGCCGAATAATACCGCGCCGTCAAGAAGTCGTTTCGTCTGAGCTGTAATAATGTTACGCTGCATAATCCGGCGTTTTGGTAACCGCGCTTACGCCGAGCCCGGGAATTTTCCGTGTCATTAACCGCCGCTTGCCGTAACGTAGCCCGGATAACGAAACAAACCCAAGCTTTGTTTCATAGATACAAGTCGCCGTTAGTACGTCGAACCTGTTTTTGTCCGAGGAATGATGTTACCTTTCAATAAGGGGGTTATTGATGTGGTTATTATTACTACATATTATCGAGTGATGATAATCACTACACCTTGTAAAACAAAGTCCCCCAACGCGTCTGTCTGTTTGTGTGTATGTATGTTCGCGATAATTACGAAAACTAGTTAGACTGATTTCCTTGCGGTTTTCACCTATCAATAGAAGAGTGATTCTTGAGGAAGGTTTAGGTGTATAATTTGTTAAGGTTTTGTGTAACCCGTGTGAAACCAGGGTGGGTCGTTAGTATTGAATATTATCAACCGATCTACCGCTAGAAATGGGTTTTGGTTAGGCTAAACGTTAATAAGTTCAATCCTTTAGTCATGGGGGCATTGTGCGTCATCTTGCTATGGAAAGTATTCTCTAAAAAGCGACTTACTCCTAAGAATGTCGAATGTCGAATGTCCTTATCTTCTAAATATATGTATTCACAAGAATTTAGATGTGTGTATAGTTGTAGATAAAGGTCAACGCGATTGAAGAATTCTGGAAAAAGCAACATATATACTAATAATGATACATACAAACTGGAAATAAAAAATATGCAAAGTCGAATTGAATATAACCAAACAACACAAAACATTAATATAGATAAACATACTTAAATACGTATAATCATAAATATACATAGACATACGTACATACATAAAAAGTATATATTAAATAAAGAAACAACAGTGTCAATATTATAAAAATAAAAATAAACTAAGGAAGGGAAAGATAGTATTCCTTAAGGTTTGATTTGAAGGAGGTAATAGATTGAGAACGTCTTAACTCAACAGGGAGAGAGTTCCATAGTCGAATGGCCCGAAAAGTAAATGAGCAATTACAATTTAATACATCTTGAATTATATCTACGTGTGTGTGATATAACTCAATTTCCTAAACACGTGTGGTGTTTATTTACTACAGCTAATTAGAAAAGACGCTTGAACTAATTTGAATTGAATGACTTTATAAAATTGAAGTGAAGTTACAGCAGTTGCGTTGCGTTGTGGAGCAGAACATAAACCAGAAATTGAGAACTAATTCTTGGTTGGTTTCATTTTGTGAACCTTTATAGCGGGTCCTTTTCTATGTTACAAACATATGGTTTGTAGTAGGTAATTATCAAAGTACAGAATCCATCGTTATTAAGCAAACAGCCGGTCAATGTGTATTGATCGATCAAACATGTAGTACATCAGCTCAAACATTATTATTAAAACAGTGGTTCATATAAAATCATACCTAGGTCACACCCCGGACACTGGCGATCAAATGTATGAAACAAACGCGTTCCTACGCACACAGTCTAAGCTCGTGTAGGTGAACGCGTACCATGCTTGTGTGAGTGAGATAAGACGTGCTAGGGTTCCCGCCATTTTGTTGACAAGTTCGATGACCTCAATGACCCAAAACTCATTGCGCGAATTAGGAAGAAATAAGAATCATATTATGCTGTAAACCCACCTTACAGCATAATATGATTCTTATTTCTCGATATCTAAGCTCGATTTATACAATAGTTTCCTATTTTGAATCAGTATAAACGAAGTAACAAAAATTTTGTAAGGAAATTCAGGCCACCAAAATATTACGTAAGTTGAAAACATGATTTTTTGTTCATATAGTTATTGTGTTGTTTTCAGTGTGTTCTGATAGGTCTAAAACAGATAGGGTAAAAGAAATACTAAACATAAGTACCTATTGTAAGTTGGTATTCTACTAAAACATAAAACACTTTAAAAATAACTGGGTACCTACTTATGTACTTGCCTTGATTCATACAATGGGAATCTGTGGAACTTTCTTTTAATTTTGTCGTTTATAGAGCTTAAACAACCGTACACAGCACAACACACGCCCATTACAAAAGGATTTTTAAATATTTGTTTAATATTTTACGTGGCCTCCGCTCTGCGCACCGCGTCGTCGCGTCCTTGCCAGCCGGTAACTGTGAGGTAACCGAGAGCGGGTGGGCGGCACTTTCAACGGGAGGCAGTTAAAAGTCAAGTTTAGTAAATACTTATAGTGCCGTAACTGGCACAATACAGTTAACGTTGGCTGATTTTCGACTCACGTTTCTAGACTTTCTAGAATGTCCTCGGGCGAGTAAAAATTCGGCTCAATCCCGTACCTAGACGGGCACTTCCTTCAAAATACCAACGCTTTGAACTACGAGTGCTCTTATAAATTAAAAAAACTTAGTCTCAACTTAAAGAGGCACTTTATTTTATTAAAAAGTTTCCCAAGTGTATTATGTGACGTCATGTCGTACATAATTCTGGGCTTGTTTGAAATTTGTAAAATTCATGTTATTATGAAACGAATTATCAGTTTTTGTGAAGATATAAAAAGTTACCTTTTGAACGGTCGTTTATATTGTGCTGTTCATGAATTCAGTTGTTGTCACATTTTTTGCATTTTATAATAAACCATTTACATTGTTGCTTAACTTAAACACAGAATAGTTAATTGTCGCCGTACATTACAGCTTACAAGGATAAAAAAGCGGAGCAACCGCTCTTCACCTTATATTGACAAAACAAACAGCCGTATTCGAACAATGAGATACGTCAAATACTAGATATTGAAACGATATGGATTGGATATGTCAGTATCAAACAAGTGTCAAAAGTGACGTTTTTGTTTGAAGAAATGTCAATTTTGACACTTGTTTGACACTGACATATCTAATCCATATCATTTCAATATCTAGTATTTGACGTATCTCATTGTTCGAATACAGCTGATAGTCCTACAGAGGAGTCCTTCAGCACAGCAAAGCCACTACCGTAGAGTGCTACGTGCCTATCGTCTTTACAAAACGCAACTTGTACTACGCCGTAGATGCGCGTAGCGAGAAATACATGCATGAAACGCGATGATTTCAAAAAAGGTACGTATACGTATTGTATGAATAGGAAATGTAATTCAAATAATGCACCAAACATTGATCTCTCCCACCAGTTTGTTCTCAGTATATTGAAAAACATATGGAACCTACCAATATTAGCATGTGCTTAAACTTGTGAACTTTTCGATTTAATATTTAATGTAGTTACTAGTGCATACAAACTTAATATACATAACTAGAAAAAAAAACATAATTAAATAACTAACCTACAAAACTTAAAAACTAAATCTAAAAATAAATAAAATTAAACTTAAAATAAAAAAAATTACAAAATATCCCCCTGCGGAATGGTGCCGTAGATGCTGGCAGCATTTCCTCGCTGTATCGCAATACTTATTCTTTGTGCGAGGAAGCTGCCAGATCTACGGTCACCAGTGGCGTCAGCTATCCTTTTTGATAGTTCCTTAAAAAGGGTAGACGCGTTCGGACCCCACGGGCCAAGGGTCTCGACACCAAAAGGTACGAAATCGTATTCGGGGCCGAGACCCCTATATTTGGTCTTTTTTAATTTTTCGGCCGCCTCTGCTGCCGCGCCGGCTTTTGAAGTAGTGCCGTGGAGATGAGACGGGGCTAGGGTGTCCACACAGGTGGCGTCCCACACCAGCACCCGACCCATCTTCCACGGAATTAGTGACATTCCGTCTGGTCTCTTACCATCGTCTCTTACAATACCAGGAGGCTCGAGAAGAGCCGGTACGTTGACGCTGGTAAGAGACCGGCGGAGAATATCGTTAAGCGCGGCGTGTCTAGAGAAGCGGCCGGCGCTCCTTTGGCAGGAGAGCCCGTGGTGTCCGAAGGCGTCGACGTCAGTGCCGCAGGGGCACCTATGTGGAGCACAGACCCGGACGCCGAGTCGCAGGCAGGCCGCAACGCGCAGAGTGTGCGGCTCCAGGAAAGTGCCGGTATGCACCGATGGGAAGGCGTGCAGCCAGGCGCCGGACTCCCTGGAACCGGCTGCTAGCAGTCTGGCGCGTGCAGAACCTGTACTGCGGCTTAAAAGATAGTCATAAGTAATTTTGCATTGTATGTCGTCCCAGGCCCTTACATTTAATGTGACTGCTGGACATTTCTTACACTCGGAAGAAGACACTTATGTCAAGACTTTATAGCGAAGAGCACTCAGGCAAATTGAAATTAAACAAAAACGATAGCGATCAAGAAATCGATATGAAATTTAAGACTTTTGGGGCGCTAAAATTTAATATCGGACGCGCTCCGTTCAGAGAACACCAGACTTTATGGCGGCAATTACTAACCTTCATCTTGGAAATACGGAAGATTGGTTTCGTCCTTTATAGGTTTTCGGGAGTCATGGTTATTGCAAACGCATTACTTTTATTTCTTTATTGGATAGGAATTAAAGTTTACCTTGCCATTAAGCTGTCGCCATCAACCTTTTTAAAAACGGCGATAAAAGACGACGGTTATGGGTTTAATACTGTGTATATATGCTAGTGAATATCTTCGTTTTATACCTAATTAAAATTTTCAGAAATTGATCACATGTAAAATCGTTTCATCAAAATGAATTATTAACTAGCGATTATCTACTATTTTAAAAGCCACGATTCGCTAGAAAAATTGTCACTGAGTTGACTGAGTTTGTGTAAAAGTTTGACTTTATTTGTTAAAAGCCTCATAATGTATTACTTTCGAGAAATGTCAAACCATTTATGTATAAATAGTTTCAATTATGGCTCACAGTAAGGCCAAAACGTCTGGAATCAAAAGAAAATCTTCAATAAAACGCCATTATATAATATAATACCGTCAAAAACATAAATGTGAAATGAAATGAGAGCCAAATTCAATAGATTATGCGTCGTTGTTGATTTCGCCGGAAAAAGAATTGAGATCTATGTGGGTGCCAAGTTCTAGTTCGCTTGGGATGTAATTAAAATTCAGGATTTGACTCGACTAGTTTTTACGTACACGCTATATTATATTTACGTTACTTTTCTATAATTTAGTTTGTTGGTGGCCCTGTAGCCGCCCCTTTCTCGGCACCCATCACATTGACTATATTTTGAGTTATTTCTGGCTATCATCACCGAATGTTTTGTCACAATTTGCCGCCCTAGGCCCGGGCTACTGGGCCTTAGGGTAAATCCGCCACTGGACCTAGTGTGTCCTACCTTATACCTTAATCAGTAAAAATGTACAATTGACTACCTACATAATTACAGCCTGAAAATGTCGTCAATGCAAATCGTTAATAGCACTCGTTTCAGATCAGAAAAGCGGTTAATGACATTAATAAAACCAGGGGAAAGATGTTTTTTATGACTAGGTCAGAAGCAGTTTCGATTTCATTTCCAGACTCCCTACATTGCAAATGTGCTACTTCAAAAGATAGCTTCATTTATACAAGTGTTTTAAACTCAAGGCAGAAAAAAAGTAATATATTCGCCCTTTTCAAGAAATTCTTGGAATTTGTATTTTAAGAGAAAATTATACAGGTCTTTTTTTCGGCGCCTTTTGTAACTAAGCCGTGCCAAGCGCGATATCAAGCCAATCTTATGAAAAGATCCTAAAATAAGTTTATTGTAGAAATGATCGGAGGCGCCCTTTTTCAGAATCGTAGTAATATTATAAAACAAAAAGGAAAATCTTTTTATAAACGGAAGCAAGATTTAAAGTAGGTACTTATAGGCAAGTAATACATTATTGATTTACATTTGATATAGTCTTGAATACTGAAAGAAACAAACATAGTTTCTTGCGGTTTTAAAAGAAATGGTAGGGTACTCAGGTCCATTTCAAAAAAAGTTAAAACTGTAGGTATATCGAGGTAAAAAGAGGTCGGGATAGATACAAAAAATTGCATATGACCCATGTGGTACTGTACCACTGGTAGTAGGTACCTAAATGTTACGTTTGTATCAAAATTGTATGTCACTAATACAAACCAAATTGGTAAACACTTTTAGGATTGTGATGGGTCCTTATGATATGTTCACATACATGTTTACCTAATGTAAAAACTGGAAAGTACCTGAAAATATTGTAGAAAACTTAATATATATTCGACCCTTACTTAAATAAACCTTAAATCAGCAGCATTTTGAGCTTCAATTTGGATTCATGCAAAACTCGGCCCTATCATTAACAGAAGTGTCCGAGTTCTGCCTCATTACTCCAGCCTTACCTTTTTCACTAAGCCGTATTGGAAAAAGGGCGTCTCCTAATAACATTTTTGAATAAGCACTGCCAAGGAAAAGCAACCCTTTCCTGAATGGGTACAAGGGTCAATTCAAATCGCTACTCCTCATGGTATCCCTTAGAAGGGTTTTTACTTTGTGTAAAGCTGACGTTGTCATAAACGATACTTAATGACGCATAGCATTCGTAGGTAAAGAGCACTAAATATAGGTTTTATAAGTATAGTAGAAGCGTTTCGAATTGTTCGCCTTGTCTGTAAAAATGGAATGAAAATGCAGAACGCAACATCAACGGCGCGATTCGTCGAAAATCATTATTTTACAATTGCATCGGTCCAGTTTTTTGGTCCATTGATTTTATTCCTATTGTCGTATTTTTTTTACATATTCTGTTAAATCAATAACTCACGCAGTAAGTCACAAACACTAGTTTTGAAAGGGTTAAAAAAAATATATGTAGGTAGAAATGGTAGAATATTTGCATAGTTAAAGTTAGTTAACGATAGTTGCTTATGCTTTTAAAATTTGATGATGTAGGTATAAAATCTAATGTACTAGGTACCAGGTACTAAGACTACTACGACACTAATTTCCATGCAGTACATGATTAAAACTACAAGCATGAGAGGCAAATACACCGAATAAAGCCTTTACATTTTCTGCCCACGGCTTTTCATTATCGCTCTTTGAACCTGACACACAACGCCGCATTTCAGCAACAAAGGCCCGTAATGCAAGTATTCATGGGTATCTGTGTGTACGCACAATTTCCCGGACCTGGATCGTTTGCCGACGTGATCTGATTGCGGAGCGGACACACGGGCTTGGTCTTGTTGACTACGGCCGGCGTCATATTGGACATTTTCCTAACCGATTACACGGCCCTGTGCATTTTGTTTATGAATTTTAAAGGCTATCGCTCCAACGATTTATTGAGTATGTGTTCTGTGTAGCTAATATTAATTTCATCAGAGTGATTTATCAGCATCTACTACATTTTCTGGATGCGCTTTTAATATACCTAATTAAGTTCTATAAACATGTGATTCTAGTAAAATTCAAAAAAATAAAAAGTCATCTTTACAGACAGCAATTCATAAATGTAAATTGGAAAATTAACTAACCTAACTCCTTTGGCGAGCTTTATTTTTTCAATTTAGAATCGTCAAGGGTAGAAAGTTTCTTATATTCTCGGTATTTTATGTTTGGAAAAACTGGTACAATATAACCGATTTTGGTTAGTGATGTTTAATTCAAACGTATCAGATATGAACGTTGTAACTGCTATAATTATCTTTGTATTGGAAATAAATGAGATGCTCTCGAAAAACTAAAAGTTTCAACATCATTTCTTACTAGCTTTATAAAGAACTACAGACCATATACCAAAACGGGTCATTATTTAACAAAATTATTTAGAAATATTTAGAACCCTAGCGACAGAACTCCGATGTTAGACGCAGGTAAGTATGTGAATGTGATTTGATTAAGGAAAAACCTATTCCACTTATATCTAGTCTTACGTCGAGTGTCTCTAAATCATTTTCTCGTGCATATTTCGAATGACTTAGACTACTAAATGTTGGGGCTACGTAAATGGTGTCTAGTCCTACTAATATTTGAATGAAATTTCCATACACAGGATAATGGTTTCCCAGAAATAAAGGATTCGAGAGGCGTACGCGGATCCGGAGCCGGGACATGAAAACTTTACGACAATTTAATGAAACGTTAGAATATAATTTGGCACACAGATATAACCTGGATAAATAAATACAATAGGTAAATTTCTATACCTACCGTTAATAAGGAGAGAAGTGCGGGTTAAATGCTAATATTTGAATGCCAGTACCATGATAAAAGTAAGTAGCCGTATGATAAAATTACTGTCAGAAAAAGAAAAAAATGGAGGTGCGTGCACTTACTGAAAATTTCATCATTACTGTGACACATCCCCGTCCGTATCACATTTACCGTTAGCCGCCTGTCAAGAATAATAGCATTTATACTCGTATCAAATCCTTCGAGAATTACAGCACAACGTTCATATCTTAAGACACCGTATTTTAATCGCGGGGTTCAGCTCCATTAAGGCAACAAGCTTAACGTAATCTGCTAATAAGGGACTAAGCGTTCAGGGGCGACCGGGAAAGATTCATTTAATGAAGATTATAAACTTCGACGTTCCTAGGTTAATTTCTGTGACAGAATCTGGTTAAATTGATAGTAAAGTATGCTTAGCGGACCACACAAACGAGAAAGAAAGTTTCTAAAGCCAGTGAAATTTAATATTAATAAGCAAAGTCAATTTGAGAAAGTATCTAAACTTACCATTTTAATGAGATTGACGACAAGATGACTTGATTACACTTGATTAGCTTAGTTTGTTGACTCTTAATGACTATGAAGCTGACGGTCCCGGATAAGGGCCGGTACCTATTCAGCGAAAAGCGCCGAAATTTTAAAACGTAATATATATAAGAGCCTCGATAGAGAGTACCATTTTGTACCATTTGGAGTAGAAAACGGGGTCCCAGGCGCACAAGTTGCTCGCAGAAATCGCAATTGAAAACTAAGGGATTTAGATCGAAGGTCATTGGCGTGGGGGAGCCCCTTAACAACACATTTGATTTCACTTATGCAGGTCCAAATAACCATTGAAAGCTCCTTCACAATATAAAATTTAGTAGGTACTTATTCATTATAGCCTACGTCTATGGATGCTTTGAACTCTGCATTTATAATTTCGAAAGGGTTTTTTTGACAAGGAACCGGGACTGGCTACTTGGTTGCAATTATTCAGGTTTCCCATTTATCTAGGTCCCAATTAACCAGGTTTCACTGTAGTACAATCTTTATGTATTTCTTAAAATTCAAGTCAATATAGCGGATGCCCTTAGCCCATTACTTAGAATATCTTATCTTATTACGCTGACATTACCATATCTTTATTATTATGCAAGGGATGGTAAACAGCCCGGAGGAACCCAGCATTGATTACATGAAAAAGTTATATCGTAATAACTTTTATATCGCGAGATGAAGAAAATTCCAGCGAAATCGCCCTCGCCGAGCATAATGAGTTAAATTTTCCAATTCGGTTTGAAGTTTCTAGAAAGTATTCAATCTAATTGCGCCCGTCATCTTTTATGCCTCTTGCAAAACACGCTGATTAGATTCTGAGCATATTTTTGATGCCAGATAGATAAAGTCAAGATGTTACTCACTATTGCGATATGAAATTTGAGACGAAAATGGTAAGCTGAACGATACCTACATATTGTAGTATTTTATTACACATTCCTTTCGAATTTTTATCTCCATCATAAGAGCAGCCAGGTGGCGTTATAATATTGTATTATCATCCAACTAATATATTTCCTATGCAAAACTTTCTCCCAAGAAATGAAATCTCACATCAGAATTTTGTAACAAAGATGTTCTTAGTATATGCACACCTACATACAGTAAGAGGGCCAGGTGATACTAAACAATATTTTTTTTAATAATATAAAGTAATACACTCTAAAAAAAGAAGACCAACTAAGAGCAGTTTTCTCTTAGTTGACGTTAAGTTAATTACAACAATAACGATCTTATATAAATCAAAGAAAGCTGATTACATAAAACAATAAGTGTATCTGTGATTGAACTAATAAAGTAGGGATGTTATTAATCCTATCAATTGTATACTTTGCATCTATTATTAACTTGTTGGCATAATTATGTAACGTAGGTTAATTCAATCCTTAACAAATTAATTAAAACAGATAAATATGTTAATAGTTATGAACATTTTAATAGTTTATTTGATTATTTTGTCTTTGTTGATTTACATAAGATTTGGTAGTTCAATCAACTAAACATATAATATTTAGAACAACGAAGATAAAACATTCAATCCCATTATAATCAAATTATTGTATTAATTACGAAACTAATATTCCATTCTACTAAGAATTATTTGTTAAATCGATTTTCTTAATAATTAAATTAAATAATCGGTTAATCCGATCAATCAAGAGATAAATGGGGGGAGCGCCTGTACACCCGCTCTCCACCCCGCCCGCGCCCCTCTCGCGGCGTGTGCCACCGTGCGAGCGAGCAGTCGAGTCTCAGTAGCATGCAGTTGCGTTAAGCTCATTCAATTACTTATTCCTCTGGAAAAACCTGGTGTCTACAAAGTTGAGTGCAGTTGTGGTAGTTTGCACATTGGGCAGACCAAACGCACTATTGACTGCAGAATTAAGGAACACATCGCTGCGGTCAAGAACAATGACTCTCGCAAGTCAGCTATTGCTCAGCGTCTCCTTGAGTCGGGTACAATAATCACTGGATCGAGTTGCATAGTCCCAAGGTCATTTCGACACCACTATATACCAAGATTGGTAAGAGAAGCCATTGAAATTCACAAATACAAAAATTTCAATCGTGAAGATCGGGTTTTAAATTGTCAAATGTGTGGAATCCTGTGATTTGTTTGTCTAAAAATAACCAGTGAAATCCGAATCAAACTCGCGTAGTGACACTGTAAGTGTAGTGTACTTTCAAAATGTTTAAATGAATAAATAACATCTTATTATAATATTTTTTTGTTTTATTCATTTACCCCCTTTTCATAAAACTTTACAGGCCTGATTTAGTTTAATTATGTTTTATCCCTTTCTTTGTTGTTATATTTTATTAACTACTTATTCGTTTAAATTTGATAAATTTCCTTTGTGCTAGTTTTTATACGCGCCGTGCTGAATAAATGCTGGTCCTCGTACTCGTATTATACTCAAGGCATTAGTCTTAAATACTAAGTAGGTAATACAGATTACAGATTTATTTCAGATCTTTTTGAGGATCGGCCTAGACCGATATGGCTTCACATTTCACAAGCACGCCTCCTCCCGTGTTTGTAAAGCTAAACCGGTCTAGGCCGATCGCCAAAAAGATCTGAAATAAATGTATATCTTAGTATTTAAGACTAATGCCTTGAGTATAATAACGAGGACCATCAGCATTATTCAGCACGGCGCGTATAAAAACTAGAGATCTGAAAGAAATGTATTAGCATGTATTAGTAAATGAGACAAAGTAAGTCATAGTACAATTGAACAAGAATGGTATTGTACTAAACAAGCTTCATAGTTGAAATGATTAAACAATTAAGATTCAAATTGAACAATATCTTAGTTCAGGCTAATAAAATGCATAAGTCGGTGTAATCATGTTCTTAGTTGATCTTATTTGGGTAAAATAGTTAATACAGTAATTCTTCATGTTAACATTGATTTACTTCTTAGTTAAACTAACTTGTTTGTTTTAGTCGTTACAGTTACGTATCATGATAATAATTATCAAGCCCTTAGTTAGTATAATTATTTTTCATGTAAATATTGAACAAGATCTTAATTGGTTCAGTTACATAACAATAGTAATAGCAATCAGAATTACCTTGTTTGATGTGTCGAAGTTCTTGTTAGGCTCGTATGGAATCAAGATGCTTGATTACGACTATCAAGATATTGATTGGGACAACCAAATTTTTTTTAGAGTGTACGATTACATGCTGTAACCCAACTGGGCTTTTACCCATAGAACGTCCTTTAATTTCTATTATACTTCTGTACAACAAATGTTAATGTAGAACACGAGACACCAACGTCAGACAATCCATAACGTGTCCTTTTGTTTTTGCCGAAAAATCACGGTCATCAATCGTCGGTCCAATCAATGAATAACAGATGTGTAATGATTGAAATAATCTAAGAATTATTAATGAATCACTGTGATCACTCATATCACTTTAAGTGAAACAACGATAATGTTATCATTGTTTTATATTAAGTTTATATTAATTGAATACCGACTGATAACATTATCACTTATCAAAATAGCTGTTATTGATGGTACAAGTAACATACGACTTTTATCAATAAAAGTTGGCCTTGCATTTAGGGTTCAGTACCTCAAAAGGAAAAAACGGAATCCTTATAGGATTTACTCGTGCGTCTGTCTGTCCGGCCGACCATTCTCCCCCCCCTTTATCTGTGAAACTACTGGGCCAAAAATTTTGAAAAAAATACACAAAATAGTACTTTACCTATAGATAACAGGAAAACCTATTAGAAATGTGCAGTCAAGCGTGAGTCGGACTTATGTACGGAACCCTTGGAACGCGAGTCCGACTCGCACTTGACCGGTTTTTTTTTACCATTGATTCGCCAAGTGCATTTCAGTATCAGAACACGTACTATAAAGGCACGGAAACCTACATTATGCGTGTTCTTAGTTTTTTCATACCACGACGGTGGCAAACAAGCATGCGCGGGTGCCTCCGCAGCCTATGGGTACTTGAAACGCTAGTGAAGTTACACGCGCGTTGCCGACCCTATAGCTTACAAGGATCCTTGGGAGCAATGGAAACCTTGCCATTACGGTATTTGATACGAAAATTGTTAGTAGTGTATAAAACAAGAAAAACGCTATATCTCATCGGAATTTATATCATTTTATCTACGTCATATCCAAAATAAGTTTTTAAAATATACGGTATTAATTATTTATTTCGCATAAAAGCACATTAGCGGTACGGTTTTGTGATTTTTGACTCGCGTTTCAGTTCAGTTGTTTAGTTAGAGGATTTTTTCAATAAATAATATTTTTATTTACAAATAATAAATATGTAATTATATTAAAAAATAGGTCTGCAAATTATTTTTAATTTACGCAAAAGTTAAGTAACTTCATCAAGAAATGTTTTATTTCGACTCGTTATAATTTCTATAACCCTGTCTAACCACCTTACATAATTTGTTCCAAGAAAAAAATCCTTCCCACTGTAGGTAGGTAATATAGGTAAAAGATCATAAGTAGGAACTACCTACATATAGGTACCCAACTAATGATTTGATTTTACCACAATGTCGGTGTTATATTTATTAACATTTGATGCCCAATTGCTTTCTATCGCGCGGACGGACGGTCAGATAGACACGCATGGCGAAGTAACAAGGGTGTCTATATTTACGGAACCATAAAACACGAAATAAATTTGGAAAATTAACCAATAAGTAAGGGTATACTTGCTTACTCTGAATTAGGTTGCGTTGCGTGAGTAATTAATTTGGATGATAATCTTCTGAACTCACGAGACGAAAGCCTCTGTATATTGGTAAATCTGTTATGTGTCTATATTTTCGGGTTTGTTCTCATTTTCCACAATTAAATGTTCAACAACTGAGCAATTTAACGAGTATGATCTTTTGTCTAGTTAACTCACTTTACCTCAAGTTTTAATAATGTAGTGATCTGCTATACTTTCTTCGCTATTCCTTAATAACGGTAGTCAAGTACAAATGTACGTATTTAAAGTACGAGAGGAATGTTTTGTTCTCTTTCCATGGGCCTTATTGAGATGTGATCAGTGAGTCGTATTCAGCGCTTTCGTACAATATTTATTATATGTGTGCGAGAGCAAAGTATGTACAATAATATAAAGTTGGCAATAAAACAAAACACCTACGTTCACTATTTTGAATACACACGATATTTATAAACCGCCTTTGATTTCAAGAAGGATGTGTTCGGGTGTGTGTTGTGAATTGACAGTGACACCCTCGTTAATACACGGTGTTGCTTTATTACGCATAAAACGAGCTAAATCGATTTTTCGGCCCCGAAAACCCCCATGTACCAAATTTCATCGAAATCGTTAGAGCAGTTTTCGAGATCCCAAATATATATGTGACGTCCCACGGGCAAAGGTACCTTATGGCGGTTGGCGCTTACGCTATTATTAACGCCGCTCCAATATTATTGCGGTGCTATGCGACGTAAGCGCCAGTCGCCATAAGGTACCTTTTTCCGTGGAACGTCACATATATATATATATATAAATAAATAAATAAACAAGAATTGCTCGTTTAAAGGAATAAGATTAACATCGAGACGATAGTGCCCAACAATTTAACTCGAAAGTGGCTATATCACGAACTGTCAAATTTCAAAAAAACTTGAGACCATAACTCAAATTTAACAGTTCAGCTATGAGATCGCGACTTGTCTTTTTCGCAAATCAAATTGGCCCCTAGTATATCGTGTGCACAACCGGTGTATTTACCCGCGGCGCCAAAGCGGCGCGACTCGTCATCCCTATCAATGGAAGCCAACAAATGGCAATCAGTGGAACTCATGCAATCGTCTTTATAAACCATTCAGGGTATCATTAACGTTCATTAATAAATACGGCCTTCCTTTAATGGAAACTGATTTGGCTTATATGAGAACACAGTGCGGTCTGATGTACTTTAAAATACATACTTCGAGTAGCTATGTAGTGCTGAGTCTAGTAATAGGTACATCTACTACTGACTTATGATTTAAGTATTGTATTTTTATTTGTTATGATAAACATAATTCACCTACTCAGAATGGGAGAGGATCGGGCTGTCAAGAGGGCGTTCTTGGGACGACCGACTGGTAGCCGTCCGGTGGGTCAGCCCAGGTAAGGTATCGCCGGGAAGACAGTGTGATGGCGGATCTGCTTCAGCTTCGCGTCAGTAACTGGCAGGAACTTGCGCAGGATCGGGAGATGTGGCACGCTCTCATTTCGGAGGCCAAGAATCTCTTTGGATCGCTGAGCCAAAATAGTTATTTAGTTAGTATTAGGTCCTTACCTATGAAATTGGCGTTTTTGTTCATAGATATAAGTCTGATCCTAGTTTTTTTTTTTACAAAAGTACATACACAATTACAATAAAACTACAATATGATTTCGCCAAACTGCTTGACAGCAATTAATTGTTATTTTTTATTGTTAAGTGTTCAGAATTAAGCCTTGAAAATAGGTCTTTTCATGTGCTGTCGGTTCGAGTATTAAAATTACTTATATTTTTCTAATGGTACCAATTTTCAAGAAATGGAGATATTGAAAACATACCTTAAAGGTGTCAAAAATTACTGGAAAAATTTTGTTTGGTTTGAATTAGCCATCAAAAAAATATCCGCAAAATTAATTGTATGGAAATTCGTGTTTCGTTGAAATTCTCCGAACAAAACGCCAATTTCATAGGTAATGACCTAATATGTTATGATAAACATACTTAGCATTTACCCTTGTCATTGCAAACAAATTAAATGTGTGTTTTTCTTGTCGTGGCGCACTGTTTCCATGAAATATCTAACATGACGATATTTGTATTCCTAAATACGTTTTATAATTTACGAACATAACAATTTAAAAATAGACTGTCCACGTCCAGGGTCACCTTTGGACTTTCGTCGTGTAGGCGCTCCGAAATTAGTCAACCAAAGAATATAAATCTGCATGAAAAGGTAATTGTCCGTAGGTATTAATCTCAAGAGTAAACATGTGGGAATTGATAAGTGCGATATTTTTATATCAATAATTCTGTCATCAGTCATCACTATCACTATTTTTATCAGGTTAAGACTATGTGAATGGCATTTTCGACTTTATTGTATCACGGTTTACGATAGTTTTACAAAGTTTTGCAGGTTCCATTGACCGTTTATTTTATCACTTACTTAAATCATCTTGGAAAATATTTACTTCCGTAATGTTTTTTCTAGCCGTGAGTGTTTATTTATTCTCTATATAAACATTTTATTATTATACTACTCGTACTTATTGCACATATGTATACTTACACATTATTTATACTCGTACCTTCGTTACATTTAGCGATTATCTAGTACCTACCTATAATAATTACAAATTGCTTATATAAAGAGAAAAGCAAAATTAAATACAGCACTTAATATTCATATTAAATTAAACTCTAAATTGGCTCACTGTTTTTGAATTCAAAAAAGAAACTTTTCGGGAGTTAACTAAGTATTACAAAAATATTAATCTCCTTTCGGTCCCAAAAGTACCTAAACAACTTTTTGAGTGGGAGTGGGAACCTAAACTTTTGATTTGTGTCTTTTTCAACAATGGGAAAACGAATGCAAAGTTTTTACTTCCGGTTTTTATTTTAGCCCTATAAGCTACATATTTCAGTTTCAGGCTTTCTGTTGGATGGGATCATATTTCTGAGCAAATACTTGGACAAATTGGTAAATATGACATTTCGTACAAAACTATATATATTAAACTATATAAATAAAGTAAGTAATCAATTTACTGTCACCTCTATCACCTACCTGTGATGACGAAATAAAGAAACTCATATTTTGTATGTTTCAATTATTGCCGTATGTCAATTGTATAAATTTTAAAATAATTTCGACCGAAAAGATACGGAAGACATATCGTTCATAATAAAGACTATTTCAACGGAATTTATCTGAGTTTTTAAAAATTTAAGAAATGTATCCACTATAATGTTTTGTTTTCGTATCAAGACCTTGGCGGCGCGGCGTAGCACGGTCGCGTTTTTACCGCTTGTCACCATGCTTGCCCCGTTCTATCAAGTATGTAAGTGCGAAAGGGACGCGCATAGTGACAGGCGATAAAAATGGAACCGTGCTGCACCCGCAAGTTCACCAGCCAACTGCTCAATCAAAAAGTTTCTTCAAGTTTTGGCTAAAATATCGTGCACTTCAACTCACTCATTCGTGCATTGAATACCTATGCCTACGTATTTCTACATTACTGTTCAAGGCGGCTGTGTAATGAATGTTTCACCTTCCCTTTCCCGCCGACACTTGTACTAGGTAAGTACTTATCCTTATTATTTAATTAAAGGTAAATTATTTGCAAACATAAATTAGTCAAAATTTATTCCATAGCAATTATACATTGAATTTCTCGACAAAACTCAGTTGATTGAACTCCAGGGAGCCTAATTAGCGTAAAATTAGGAGTTCTGAGCACGATGACGTTACCGAAGCCATTCCCCTTGAATAAATGTTAATAGGCTGTCAGGACAGGGCTCCTTTGTCGAGGCTTCAGTTTGTACACAATAACAACAACACAATGGCGCCGATAAATCTTTTCCATCGGGAAACTGATTGATACGGGAGCATTAATTGATTGAAATGAATACCACTCCCGTTTGTACTAGCGTAATGTATCTTGTGTTCTAGACATTTGCTATGACGTACTATCTTCTACTACTAAATAACCAATATTTGGAAAAGAATTCTCGAAAATTGCTACATTTCGTAAAATTTTATAACATCAGATATGCTAGCTAGAAACTGAAAAAATATACATTAAACATTGCTAATAAAATGTCAATTGCTCAATATCGTATGTGCGTCGTATTTAACAATATTGACGGCCGATCCTGGCAGGATCATTGAAAACCATTAGAAAACATAGAGGCTCGAAGAATTATGATCTTGATTTGATATTTACAGTCATCTATCATCTCGCGCACACTCAGGCTTACCTTTGCATTGGTCCAAAGCTTCATCAGAGCCGTCCTGGCAGTCCGCGTGGCCGTCGCACAGCCAAGTCTGAGGTATGCATTCCTTGTTGGCACACTGGAACTGCACCAGCGAACAACCTGTGGGATAAACATTCTACAATAAATTTCGTTGAAAAAATATATGTCTCCTATGTGTGAGCGAGACAGCCTTATCTTTATGGCGTGGCCAGTGCTTAGAATCTATAATTTCATGTTGTGGCAATCATTTCATGAAATGATCGGTTGACCACATAATGAAAAAGTCAAACCTAACCTAACCAAATCATGAAGTGATCAATTCTAAAATATCATTTCATGAAATGATCACAATCTATGAACTAACCACGATACATATACCGGGTGTGGCCTGTAATATGAGCAAAAAATTTAACTGTAGGCTGCACTCCCCATACTGACCAACATTTGTTCAGCGACTTTTAAAAATAACTTGTAGTTTGATTTTTAATGCACTTTAAAGTTTATTCTAAGACGCAATGTATTGCGAATTTTGTTATGTTTAAGAGGAAACAGGAGCTGAGTTTTAAATATTTTAGGTAAATATACCCGTCTCGCTAGGAAGCGGCACCTAAAAGTAGTGCGATAAGGACAAGGCGAAAAATCCTGCGTAAAATCTCAATAATCGAGGTTTCGTACTCCTCTGTTTCCTCCTCCAAAACTTAACCAATCGTAACCAAATTTGGGAATCTAAATGATTATGAAAGTATCTGTGTCGGACCGTTTTGCTTTTTTGGCTAATTGATATCAGTTTTGAATGCCACGCCTCTCATTGCGGCATAGTCAATTAGGCCATTTTTGAAGGGCTCTAGCGCCTTAAAAACAAAAATATCAAAAAAAGCAAAACGGTCCGACACAGATATTGACAATATTAATCTGTGTTGAAAAAATCATTGCTCTAGCTTCAAAAACCACGGAGGAAAACGAGGAGTACGTTTGTATGGAGAAATGACCACTCCTGTTGGCTCTTAAGGCATGACAAGCAACATCACACTTTCCGGACTGCAATGATATGACAGAAATGGAGGAGCAGGAAGGTCAGGAGGAGTCTGACTGGGCAGCGGTATTGGAGGTGGTGGAGGAGGAGAGGGTAGAATGGGCGATCAGCTCCTTTGCGCCCTTCAAGGCGGCGGGCCCGGACGGAGTCCTGCCGGCACTACTGCAGAAAGGATATCATATATATAAAATTGAAAAACCAGAACGGGATAAAAAACGAGGGAAGAAGCGAGATGGCGCCTTACAAATTTCTAAAAAAGTTTTTGACTCGTTTCTCGAATACGACGCACGTATGATAAGAAAAACCTGTTCAAATCAATTATCTACATATGGGAATAGAACTAGACCATAAAAACTATCGCTTCCGATGCGTATTTAATTTACAATAAGGAAAAGAAATTTTCATAACAATCTTCATCGGCCATTTCTCGGCGACTCTCGGTTGCTTTCGTTTGGCGGTGCTACAGATTAGACCAAATAATCCGTAAGTTAAAGTAAACTAAATTATGTTTGTCATGTTGGTATACAGGTATTTCTGAGTTTTTTTACACGAAGTAAAATAAAAAGTGCTGCCAACCTCAACCTTAGTCTATAGAGCCCATACGAGTGATTTATGTCATATATGACTTATCATTCTTATCAATCAAAGTAATTACTATATTCTCTTTATTTATTTTTCGTCTTAAGTTAGGTATTTTTATAATATGAATATAAAAGTAAAATATAAAAACACTTACAAAACAATAAAAAATACATATAAACACATTATAAAAAAACCTAACCTAGGGTGCCGCCGGCAGCAGGGCAGGGCCCAAGCTGCCGGTGGTCAGGGCCGCAGAGTGAGGAACCGACGTACTATACGCGCCGTGTCCAAAATTACCGCCTTCTGCATCTGACCCTTGATCCAACCACCCAGCGAGAGTCTCTCTAGGTGTTGGTCGAGACTCTTCGCTATGAGACCGTTCGCTGACACGACTATCGGAACAATGATCGTCGAGTCAACATCCCACATGGCGGTAATCTCATGAGCTAAGTCTAGGTACTTGCTGGACATGTCCTTCTCGGCCTTCACGAGATTCTCATCATGGGGGATGGTGACGTCGACGAGCACAGTCCGGCGCTGCGATCGGTCTATCAGCACGATGTCAGGCTTATTGGCAACAATAGTCCTGTCAGTGATGATAGATCGATCCCAATAGAGCGTGGCACGACCATTTTCGAGAACTGGTGCAGGTGAGTACTTGTAGTACGGCACTTCACGGTCCACAAGGCCGTATAGGAGGGCAAGCTGCTGGTGAATAATTCTGGCTACGAGATTATGTCTGTGCAAGTACTCGCCGTTAGCAAGATGAGAACAACCGGAGATAATATGCCTGAGTGACTCTCCGGGACGGCGGCATGCCCGACAAATGTCGACCGTACCGTCCTTCAGGATATATCTTCGGTAGTTATTCGTCATGATAACTTCGTCCGCAATTGCACAGGCAAAACCCTCGGTTTCTCCGAAGAGATCCCCGAATCGTAGCCAGTTCACCGACGCGGGTAGGTCTACATCGCGCCCCATGAGGGCCTTGTAGAACCGCCCGTGTAGCTGCTTATCCTTCCATACCGCCTTGCGGTCCTCGGTGCTTAGTACTACAGGTTTGCGCCAGTTCTCGTTCGCCAAGGAGAGCGGCGTGAGACCCCTGTCAGCTGCCACCACATCACGATGCATTCCACACTGGTTGTTGAGGAAATAATTCCTGAGATTGTACACCTCACGGTTGTGGAGATTTTTGGCGTTTAGAAAGCCGCGACCTCCACATTTCCGTGGGATGTACAATCTCATAACAGACGAGAGTGGGTGCAGCATACGGTGTGCGGTGAGCAGCTGTCGGACCCTCCGATCCAGGGCATCCAGCTCGGTCTGAGTCCACCTTAGTATGCCAAAGGAGTATGTGAGTAGAGGCATTACCCAGGCGTTGAAGGCGCGCACTTTGTTGCCTCCTGACAACAGACTTTTTATAATTTTGTGAGCCGACTGAAAAAGCGCTCCTTCACCGACCGTCTAATACCTTCTTCCTCAATACCCAACGACTGTGACATACCAAGGTATTTATAGGTTTCTGATTCAGAGATGGACCTGAAAGACATTGTCTCAGAAAGTTGTAAATTTGTTGAATTTACAACTTTCCCCCGCTGTACATGCATAACCGCACATTTATCGACACCAAACTCCATGTTGATGGCATTACTGAAGACTTCGGTGGTTTTCAGTAGCTCCACCAAGTCTTGGCTATTTGGTGCAAATAATTTGAGATCATCCATGTATAGAAGGTGAGAAATGACTTCACCCCCTCTCCGAAGCCGGCAACCTAGTTCTAAATCTTTCAGCAAGGTACTGAGAGGATTCAGAGCTAGGCAGAACCACAGAGGACTCAGACTATCACCCTGAAATATTCCTCGCTCAATCCTTATAAAATCCTGCGGGCCAGGGCGTTCATCCCCGCCTTAGAAAGGCTCTTAAAGCTGTATCAACTTTATACAGCTCTAAGACCCTCTCCAGCCATGAGTGAGGCACCGAATTATAGGCCTTCTTGTAGTCAATCCAGGCTGCTGAGAGGCCCCCCCTGTTCCGCCGGGGGAACCTTAATTACTATATTATTATTATCAATTTGTATTTTGTTGTTTTAAATTTATTTTTGAGTTATATTATTCAGATTGACTTTCACGGCTTCGGCAAACATTGCCATTCGTCCGGGGAACGGGCTAAGAATGCTGAGATGGGCCAAATATACAAAGTTGATAGTAAGTTATGTAGGTAGATTAAAGTGCATGTTCAGATGTTATTGAGCGACCTGATAAAAATAAGCAAATGTACAGTCAGCAGTCGGCCAAAAATCGTAATATAATTTTTTGCCATAGAAATAAGGATGTGGTCAGATATAGTGGCGAAATATTGAGAGACAAAATCGGCTAAATTGAGTGGTGGCTCGGACACTTAGAGAGAATGGGAGAGGATCGTGCCGTGAAGAGAGCGCAGGTACTTGGGACAACAAAATGGGAGACGCCCTAGTGGACGTCCTAGGTACCGCTGAAACGACTTAGTTGCTCAAGACCTGCTCAACCTCTGCCATGGCGACTGGCGAGAGCTATCGCAAGACCGAGAGGACTAGACTACCTATGTTTGTATGAAAAGGCGATTTAAAGGCGGTGGTCGTCCATATTCGTCTTAAGGCGGAAATTAATCTAATGAACGTTTTTGCAACTAGGCTTATAGAACAAATAATAATTTTATCTTGAAACAAGTTTTAAATAAATACGTGTAGATGAAAAAATACAATCTTGCCTTTTATCAAATCACATCATTTTTTGACAAATTTGCGGATTGAGTTATCCAAATAACGGCTACAAATAAGAAATCCCTATCACAGTTTTAAACCATGGCAGGGTTGAATACATAATAATGTCAGTATTTAACTAAACATAAGACGAACTCTTTATTTCATTCACGCGAGCGGAGCTGCGGGCCCGTCTAGTAGATATATAAAAGAGGACTTAGTGGAATTATATAGGGCAAGTATTGCACTAAAATACATTCCAAGGGTATGGAGAGAGGTGAGGGCGGTTTTCCTGCCAAAACCGGGTAAGAAATCATACCAAGAAGCGAAGTCATTTAGAAGCATAAGTCTGTCGTCGTTTGTACTAAAGACTTTAGAGAAAGTGATAGATAAACATATAAGAGAAAAAGTGGAAAGCAGTGGAGTCCCGCTACACGGGAATCAGCATGCTTACATGGCAGGAAAGTCAACGGAGACAGCTCTACACAACCTAACTTTAAGGGTGGAAAGGGCATTAGAAACGAAACAGTATGCACTAGGCTGCTTCTTCGACATTGACAAAGCAACCTTCGAGGCCGTAGAGGAAAGTCTGAAGAGAGAGGGCATCCGACCGACAATAGCGCAATGGATAGGGAGAATGCTAAAAGGCAGATCCATTACGGCGGAGCTGGGATGAGTAACAAAGACGATTAGTCCAAGAAGAGGGTTCCCACAAGGGGGATGCCTGTCCCCTCTGATGCGGTGCCTACTTCCAGACTCAATGGTAAAAGAGCTCAACAGAGGGGGCATGTACATGCAGGCTTACTCTGATGATGGAGTGCTGTTAGTGAGAGGAATGGTTCCCACCGTGATAAGAGATATAATGATAAGAGGTCTCAGACAGGTACTGAGATGGTGTAGAGAGAGAGGATTGGATCTCAATCCATCAAAAACAAAGCTAGTGCTATTCACTAATAGAAGAATAAAAGAGATTAAACCCATAAAGATACAAGGTATAGAACTAGACATGGTGGAGGAGTTGAAATATCTGGGCGTTAATTTAGACCTGCGGTCGGCAACCTGCGGCCCGCGGGCCGCATGCGGCTCGCGAAACTGTCACTTGCGGCCCGAGAGGCGCCTTGGCTATTTTGTATGTAATAGTGACAAACGACAATGTCTCATAAAGTCATAAATATTAACAAAGTACGGCCCGCGTCACCTCCGTTAACTACTATGTGGCCCTTGGCTGCTAAAAGGTTGCCGACCGCTGCTTTAGACAGTAAACTTAGGTACAACACTCACATCAAGCAGCAGACGGCTAAAGCTATAAGAACACTGTTCCAATGCAAAAGGGCAGTAGGAAAGAACTGGGGACTGAAGCCAGGAATGATCCACTGGATCTACAAGGCGATAATACTACCCAGGGTGCTATATGGAGCCGTGACATGGTGGCATAGAGCACATATTAAAGAAAACCAAAGAGACCTAACCAAAGTCCAGAGATTAGCGTGCCTCATGATGACGGGGGCTATGAGAACGACCCCGACACACGCAATGGAGGTAATGCTAGGCTTGAAGCCACTCTGGATTGAGGTAGAGAAAAGAGCCACCGAACAGTGGTACAGAATGAAAGCATGCAAGGAATGGAGAGGAAGCTGCGTGGACAAGAGACACGCGCTGATACAAAGAGAGGCACTATCAAAACTTGAAATGTTGATGGCCAATAATGACCTTATAAAGAGGCAGGAGATATTTGACAAGAAATATAGAATACACATAGGAGACAGAGACAACTGGAAGGTGGAAGTCGGACACCCGACGACCATCTGCTTCACGGATGGCTCAAGAAGAAGCTCGACGAAACTAGCAGGAGCGGGCATAGTGATCCCCAAACTGGGAGAGAAAGTATCAGTACCACTGGGTAGATTTGCTAGCGTGTTCCAAGCCGAGGTATGTGCTATAACGCGCTGCGCAAGGATAATCAGGAAGAGTGTAAAACAAGAGGGTGCTGTCGTAATATACACAGACAGCCAGGCAGCATCAAAGGCATTAAAGAAAACATCAGTTACCTCCTCTCTCGTGAGAGAATGTCGAGAGGAGCTCAACTTGATAGGCAAGCAAAGAAGTGTCACGGTGGCATGGGTACCAGGACACCAGGGAGTAACGGGAAACGAGAAAGCAGACGAGCTGGCGAGGATAGGGGCGGAGACGGAATACATAGGTCCGGAACCGGCTCTGCCTATGTCAGCGGATGTCACGAAGGGAGTCATAGAGAAGGTAAAAGAGATGGAAGCACAGAGAGAATGGGAAGAAGAGACTGGATGCAGACAGTCGAAGATGATGATCAAAGGTATAGACCACAGGAGAACCAGGTATCTTCTGAAACTAGGTAAGAGCAGTCTGAGACTATTGACAGGTATCATTACAGGTCACAATACTCTAACAGACACCTTAAGATAATGGAAACCAGCCTCCTGCCCACATTGTGGTAAGGAGGAGACTAGCTTACACTTACTAGCAGAATGTACTATGTACGCGGCACCGCGATTTAATACATTCGGTAGAGACACACTAAAAGAAAACGAACTAAAGGACGTCGAACTCAAAGATGTCCTTCTGTTCTGCAGGAAAACAAGAAGACTTGAGGAGAATAGTGTGGGAATGCCGTCGGGACAGTAACCTGCAGCTCCAACTCCAGGGAACTGGGCTGAATGAACGTGACAAGCGATCGACAGCCCGCCTGCTTTCGGCCGGGCGTCCCTACACTACATCTACATCTACATGACAAGCAACGTCAATCACAATGATATTGCGTGGCGATGGCGTCCATTGAAGATAATATTTATTTTGTATGAAAAATAGGGAGTCTAAATACTTCATAATTTTTAAAAGTTGTTGAACAAAAGCGTCACCGTTTGAGGAGTACAATCTATGTTTTAATTATTTGCTCAGGTTACAGGCCACACCCGGTATAGCGATGTCCCGCTCGCACACTGGAGCGGCGTGTGGATGAGCATCCTATGTGAAGACCGCATAAAAGTAACATAAAGTATAGGTGAAAGAGGAGGCTGTGACGGAAACTAATTGTATTTGTGTCCTACATTATAATTTGTCCTTAGTACAAATTAATTTTGTGCTAAATTAGCAGAACCGTCTGCTGACCTATTTCTCCTTATATCAAAACATATCTGTGTATACTTTCATACAAAGTACATACGCTAAAATCATATTGGCAATCAGGTAAACACAATTATTTCTTCTAAATCAAATTTCACAAGTGTTAGGTGAAAAGGAAGATACGATAAATTTTTGTTATATCATGAAATTCAAATAGCTTATTTATATGCTTTGATGTTATCTTCTCGTAAAAAATGTATACCCATCCTTACTTTCGGAAGATAAACGCACAATCGTCGGATATCGGCCATCGAAACTTGTCGTATAACTCAAGCGGGCTATCTGTGACTCCATTGACCGTATATTTCCATGATCCTAAACAGCCTTCAGTATATTACTAGTGGACACTGAGAGTCGGGACGCCAATACAATACTACAAACTATATCTTTGCCGTCCACTCGCTTGATTTATAGGGCAATATTTTCGTGAACGCGTTCTATTCCCGTGAATGGAACTTGGACTATTTCAATGATTTACACGTTTCCTGTATCCACAAAGGTAGCGAATGTAGTTACCAAACTAATTAGATTGTGTTGAGGATAATTTCGCAATTACTAAATGTCGACGACACATTGGACTTTAACTTGCTGCAAAATTTCTGGTAACGGTAGTTCAACTGTTAATAACGCCCAGAGCTTTCTGTGTAAAAGTTGTTCGCTGTTTGATTTACAAAAGGCTTATTACTGGGTGAATTTTATTATTTTTACCTATTGACATTGTAATTATTACATGACAACTGTTTTTTTTTTTAAATTAGGTATGATTTAGAGCCGACAAAGACACCGAGAGCAATTCAGCTACAACTTGTGGGTATGTATAGACTATAGAAACTGCAGGTACTTAGACTGCACAGTCAAAAAAATTACAGCTATTACGAGGTCTGTCTGTGACGGTCCTTAAAAAATATCGGCGCTGTTAACCGGGTGTTTTTATAAATAAGCCAATATTAACTCACATTTATAGACGGGTCTAACGCGATTTTTATTCAATTACCTTGATTTACCGAAGTTTCGACACAGGTTTCACTGGTCGTGGTCGCGGCTGACCCGCGAAAATTCACGTTAGACCCGTCTATAAATGTGAGTTAATATGTGTTCAAAACGCGAAAGTATAAAATATTATAATAAGCCAATAATCTCGTACTGTTTTGTATACATTTTCTGTGAACACAATGAAATGATAAATCGAATTCTATATATTCCGGCATCCGGCAGTAACAGTGAAAAGCAGCCTTAACTAATTGAAATATAGTTGATTCAATTTGCATACAAATGGGTCGCTTTTGGCAGTTTTTCACGAAGTGATTTAAATGAATGCAGAGGGCATTTTTATGCGAAAGACAAACCGGCTATGAGTGTGGATGTCTGTAAGGGACACTAATTTAATTTCATTACTTTAGGGTAGAGGGTGCTTGTGAAACGGGTGGTGGACCGCGGCGCCGGGGTGCTGGCATCCAATCTGGGTGGAGCACCCTCATGTCTCATTGAGAGCAAATCGCTCGGCTAGGGGAATGAACGAATCTGTAAATAAATGCCTAAGCACGTTTCACTTACCTACCCTATCCGGGATTTGACGTGTAATTTCAACTAAACCTCGTACACATTTAATTATGTTAAACGGGAGGGAATGAAAAAACCGAACGAATATCACGCTGGGATATTAACTCGATAGAAAGTTACCCGTTTTGTGCCAAAAACGATATGTGCCCGCCCGTTTGTGGTAGATTAGGTTACTATGGGACTTCTCGAGACTATGTCAGTTCATCTCCAGAAAAAAATGCGTGTTCATACCCGTCCGTCGGACCAAATTACTGCTACAAGTCGCTCTTTACTGCTGCTGCAGCCTTAACGTGGGCACTATCATTGTCAATACCCTTGATAAAATGATCGTTACTAATATGACAAATCAAAATGACAGTGATGTTAAGAAGTTATCACAGACGTATGTGTCTCTAACGTTCCACACCTACTACTGCACAAGCAGACATTGGACTTACACAATGCACACTGTTTCAAATATACTCCCACAACGCTGAGTACTTTCATATACCTACATGACTCTGTACGGATATGATGGTCGATGGTCGTTCTTGTCTACGTGACAGCGTGATAAAACTTTGTCCGTCACATTCTATCCCACGGTGTTAAAAAGTGACAGTTATTTTATCACGTGGATCAAGATGGATAAAGCCATCCATAATACGCCGGCTGAATTGTATAATAAAGCTAATATCTGACCTATACCTATTACGAGATTTGGGTTACGAATAATTGACTACAATTTGCCAGCTCATCCTATTACTCGTGATTAATAATTTAATACGACAATTAGAGAGAACGTGCGTAATGTCTCGGACTCACTAATGTTAATTGATAACATTATATTAAAAGCTTTTCAACATTAGGTAGAGATCCCTGAACATACTAGACAAATTTACTAAATATCGGGTTAAAGATATATTATTTTGTCTCAAAAGAAATATTACATTTCACTTATTGAGGTAAGTCGATACAATACAGAAATTTTATAGGCTAAGTAATGCAAAATACATAATATTTTTATTAGAGGGAACAGTAATAACAAAATAACCACAATATTTAATAAAAACTGTTGACATTATGCTACTTAACAGGTGATATTTTTTTGCGATGTTTAATTCCTAAGTGCGCGATTCTAAAACTAGACGCGGGTAATAAATAATTATAATTATATTTATCATGTCTGGTTTTTTGGTTTCTTAATACATATCATCGCTGTTGTACTTTAAAACTAGCAATATTATGAATTGTTATTTTAGAAATCAAAATAATAAATAGGACACTGCAGCTATTACACTGCCCCAATGCAGATCAGTCTTCTTATAACCTTATAAGACCCTCCCACCTACCTAGACGTCCCAGTCCCAGTACATGCCATCTTTAAACTTAAGTCTCAATAGAGGTGAGAGCAGTACGGATATGATGGTCGTTCTTGTCTACGTGACAGCGTGATAAAACGGTGTCCGTCACTTCCGTCACTTTCTATCGCGCGGTGTTAAACCGCGACAGTTATTTTATCACGTGGATAAAGCCATCCATAATACGCCTGCACGCTGCCATATATTGGGCATTAGCATGGCGAGCAAGGACACCTTACTTAAATGAAATTTATTTATAATTTACATATCTCTACAATTTATTAGTTTATCACAAAATGATGAAAATTAGTTTATATGAGAACAGATCCTGAGGTACCTACCTACTTCCTAATATTTATCCATCCCCCGCCGAAAATTTAAACCAATAGCAAAGTTATGCTTGTGTTTTACCTAACAAAAGTTTCCTATTTCGTTTCGGGAACAACTTCATTTGTTAACCAAGAATGTTGGGCGTTTGAAATATTTTAATTAAAAAAGTCCGCGAAGAAGGTGTACACAGAGCCGGGACTCAAACCCTGAACTAATATTTAAATGAGTTCATTTTGTTATAATTATAGTAACAGAGGAGGAGGAGGTTTATGTTTACTTATACACACTAACTTTACTTAACAGAGGGCGGAAACCTTGGTTACAAATTAGATAAAAGTGAGCAATTTTTTTTTAGTTCAGTTTCATTTAGGTATTTGAAATGACAAGGACCATTTAAATAAAGTTTCATTTATAGAACATTTTTTTTGTATATGTATTTAAGCTTGGAACGTGCGTATATGATTTGTTGACTGTAGTTAAATTAAATTATTGTGAGGAATTTTTGGTATGAGAACTACACTGAAACCGCAAATAAAGACCAGGAGATCGATACTAAAGTTCAATTCGACAATTGCATAGAGTTTTTTTTATATCAGAGTTACTGCCGTAGTATAAGTTGATCATAACGATGAGTTCATTAGTACAATCCCATTCATATATCTTTTATTATTATCACCTAAAAAATACATTCCGTATAAGGAAAATTATTAGATATTCCTTTCTTATTCAAATATTCCATTGGTGATTTGATTATTATCTTTGAAAACCTGTGAGGTAGACGTCTCAATTATTTCCCTACTAGGGGCTTACAATCAAATTATGAGTAATTAGTAACTCGAGATATTAAATTACTCGTTAATTAAAGCGGAATTTTGTGCGTTATGACGGAGCTTGGTAAAGACTATTGAAGTCTGGTAACACAATGTAAGAACGAAGAACTGAGCACCACTGACGCAAAATTAATGGGTTACGTAAATGCGGTAATTCTCCATTAACACTGTTAAAATATAAATAGGTAGGTACAGTAGCCACCAAAAGTATTTTGACAATGATAATAACTTTGGTATTGAATGAAACATATTAGTTTTTTCATATGAATTTATGATAATTTAATCAATGGCTTAAAAGCTCCTTGAAACACGTAAGCTTAGTTTCATCGAATGAAAATATAAACTTGGCAACAAAAAATTACAATTTACTGGTTCAAAGGTATTTTGACACGGTTCTTTTTTACAATTATTTTAAAAACAGAGCTGCAGAATTTAAATATTTTGGAAGTAATTACATCTGAATACTTCTCTTAATATGCCAAACATAAAGCATATTTGAACGTTTTCTAGCAAGCTGGTGCGGCTGCACTTTAGAAAGGTAAGTAGCAAGCTGAGGTTACGCGGACTTTTGGTGTATCACTGCATCTGATTTCTATCTCGAATAAGTAGTTCAAGGCTCGAAACTGCATCACAAATAAGCCTAGAAGCGGTTGTCCTCGAAAAACGACTTCTACAACTGATCGTGTAATAAATAAGATTTCAGTAGAACACCCATGGAAGAGAACAGTAGCAATTAAAAATGAACTGTTGTTTTTACTATTAAACTACGCTTAATAGAGCAAGGATTACATGGTCGACGCCCATTTTAAAAAATATACATATTTCAGGACACAATAAGGTATCCCAATTAGCATTCGCGATTCGTGACAAGTTGTGGAAAAGTTCCGATTAGTCAAAAACTTTATGGAGTGTCGAAAGCAAGTTTAATTTAACGTCGTCGGGTGGTATCAAGTATGTGCGTCGTCCTAATAACAAAAGACACGTTGTGCGATACCAGGTACCCACCCAGTCTAGCCTGGTGGCATTGGTGGCTCTAACGTAATGGCTTGGTGATATTTTTCTCGCCATGGAGTCGGGCCTCACGTACGAATTGATGGAATGCGGCGGTCGGCAACCTGCGGCCCGCGGGCCGCATGCGGCTCGTGAAACTGTCACTTGCGGCCTGCGAGCCTCTCTGGCTATGTAATATTGAGAAACGACAATGTCTGATAAAGTCATAAATATTAACAAAGTGCGGCCCGCGTCAACGTACTCATCGTTAACTACGCTACTAAAACTACGCAAAAAAAGGTTGCCGACCGCTGGGGTAATGGATCGATATGTATATGAAAATTTACTCTACACACAAATGATACCGTATACAAAAAAAAATGCTACTTCGCTGGGTTCTTTAGCATGACAATGACACCAAACACAAATCCGGTCATGTAAAGGCTTTTTTAAAGCAAAAAAATCTAGGTTTTTGAGTGGCCTAGTCAAGATACTGATCTTAATGCTATGGAGCTTTATAGAAAGCGTTGGATTGTCCAGTGTGAGGTGCAGAAATATTTTATATATTTCAAACAATGGGGTTTTTTCCAAGGACTTCAGTCAGAATGGGCGAACATACTATATGATCATATACAGAAGTTAGGGGACTCTATGCCGTCTCGATTTACTGCTGTGAGGAAGGCCAGAGGATATGCCATTAAATATTAATGAAATGTTTTATTTAACCGTCTTACCAGTTCAGCAAAAGCATTTCATTAAAGTGTCAAATTACTTTTGATCTACCTGTAGTGCAAATTATCAGTTTTAATTCTAAGTCTGTTGTTTAGTTTTAGTAATCTAAGTGGAAACATAGGTAACAAATGAAGGGTGAATAAGATATAATCGTGACGTAATGATTAACCCCCTTATTCATAAACGTTTACTAAAGTTGACAAGCCTATAATAATCGTTTGTCCCTTTCTATCATACCATTACGTCGGAAAGGCACAAACGATTATTATCGGCTTGTCAACTTTAGTAAACGTTTATGAATAAGGGGGTAAATATATACCCTATTCATAAACATATTGAAAGAAGTTCGTTTGTCAAAATACTTTTGATCGCTACTGTACCTACTACTTATTCCTTTAATCATTTAACGTAGGCGAGTGTGAAACCAGATGCTTGTTAAAATATTGGTGCCATTAGGGGCAAAATTAAAACTGGCAATGTGAGATTTGTGAATAAGATTTAGGCAGTATTGTCGCTAGTATTAAAGTGTAATTTTATTAAGCTTTGAAGCCAAAATGTTATCATACATATATATATTTGTATTAGACAAACATGTTATTATTACATAACATAACGTCATACAATTAATTCTCCAAGTTTCATTAGGATGGAAGAAAAGAAAATAAGCGTATCAAAATTTACCCACACATAAAAAAATATTCATCGGTATATCGGGTAAAAATATTTGAAGGAGGAGGAGAAAAATAAATAATCTGGAATTCTGCTCAATTAAGGACACTTTGGTTCCAATTCCTGAATTCCTGTTCACGAACTACATAAAAAATGCTATTTATTTAAAACATTAGACAGGGCGAGGCCAACAATAAACCAGCGATAAAACCATCAATGCGCCTTTACCGCTATTAAAAACTAAAAGAGGAATAGTTATTTGTACAACAAGAGATCAAAGTTTGATATTTATTCGAGTGCTTATTTTGAGTCCCGTGCAAGCGAAAGATTCTATAATAAGCAGTGAGAACATACCTAGAGGGACAGAGATAATAAAACCCAAGTATATCGAACTTGTATTAGACCCTGCATGTTGAAATGACATTTGACTATAAAGGTCACTTGAATGTCATTTGTCTCACTCAGTGAGAGTGAGACAAAATGACTCCGTGAGTAAAATCGCATTTTGCTCACTGTTTTTAAGAAGCAAAGTACCCTTGTTCGAGCTGCTGAGGTGAAAAATAAATTAGTAACTTCATAGGGACATTTTACTATAACAGCTATTAACATAGGAAATCTAACTGTTATTTAATGTCCATAAACACAAAGAAACCAGTGCAAATGGTTCCAAATGAGTTTGTTTATGGACCGACCCCTCGCCTATTTGTCTCCCGGTCCAAGTCATTCACCTCGAGCACATTTTATAGTCCCCATCTAGCACAACCGCGAATAATAATGAGTAGAAAAATGTTTTTATTACAGACATCAAAGGAAATTATTAACTTGGAGGAAAACACTTCCAATTTTCCCTCCGCGCCCCAGAAGTACAACGTTTTTTAGGGTTCCGTACCCAGAGGGTAAAATGGGACCCTGTTACTAAGACTCCGCTGTCCGTCCGTCCGTCCGTCCGTCTGTCACCAGGCTGTATCTCACGAACCGTGGTTGAAATTTTCACAGATGATGTATTTCTGTTGCCGCTATAACAACAAATACTAAAAACAGAATAAAATAAAGATTTAAGTGGGGCTCCCATACAACAAAGGTGATTTTTGACCGAAGTTAAGCAACGTCGGGCGGGGTCAGTACTTGGATGGGTGACCGTTTTTTTTCTTGCCGTTTTTTACATTATGGTACGGAACCCTTCGTGCACGAGTCCGACTCGCACTTGCCCGGTTTTTTTATAAGAATGTCACATTAACTAAACGACTTACTTTCTATAAAATTCTGCAACGATTTTGGTAGCACACACACAGCCATATTCGAACTTTAAGATACGTCTAATAATAGGTATGGAAACGATATGGATCGGATATGTCAGTGTCAAACAAGTGTGACAAACAAAACAAAAGTGAGGTTTCTTCAAACAAAAACGTCACTTTTGACACTTGTTTGACACTGACATATCCAATCCATATCGTTTCAATATCTAGTATTTGACGTATCTCATTGTTCGAATACGGCTGGCAGTGCAAGTGCTATAACGTTATCACACTACCGTATAAAATTTCATTTCAGCATTCGCTTGTTAGTATATATGTACCTATAGGTATCTATTGTAAAATAAGATGGTGGCATAAGTGGAATTCGAGTTTCGACACGATATTTATATCTTTAGTACAAGATCACTGAAAAAATGTCCAAATTAGCAATCAAGTAGTGTAGTTGTAGCCACTGATATCGTGGTTGATTCAAATCCGAAACTGGATAAATGATCTTCAGCCACTGAACTGAGACCCTGCGTTTGAATACAAATGAAGCGTTTATCCCTGAAAGCCAATTTGTATGCAAATTACGGGTTCGTTTAACTATTCTCGTTAGTTGCTCATTTTCAGAACCCCCGGATTATCAGTTCGTTTAATTTTGAATCTTTTCAATTTATCGATTTCTGCTCATTCGAGCTCCTGATCTCGTTATCGCTTTAGTCTCCGTGACGCGTAGTCACAGTACTTATAGATAATAGTATGTATATATTAACGTAGACAGTCTACTTCAAAGCTGGTTTGCTAAAATTCACGGATAACAGTATTGACTATGAAACATCGGTGCCGTACGAAGTATTACGGTTCCGTACCCAAAGGGAAAAACGGGACTCCGATATCCGTCCGTCTGTTTGTCTGTCCGTGTGTCTGTCTGTCTGTCTGTCACCAGGCTGTAACTCATGAACCGTAGGTAAATAAAAAGTTAAGGTTGCTGTCATTTAGACAATGAATGGAGAAATTTAATTAAATCAATTCTTTTTTGTAATATTGACTAATAATATTGCAAGTGAGTCTCTCATTATCCTCTGCTTTAAACTGGTTTTCCGAAAAGATCAAATGTATATACCGAATGGAATACAAGGAATTTTAAGTCAACCTTCCAACGTCAATACGCTGAGCATTGAATTTTCCTCAACTCACACTTAAGGTACATTCGGATCTCAATTCGAAACAAGAACAAACAATTCCTTATTACCTTGTTTAACAATACAAGGGGATGCGTCTTTTAAATTACTTTTATTAGAAAAAGACTTCCGCTTGTAGAGTCAGACCAAGCAAATTTTGCATGGCATGTTTACAATGACAAAGTGAGGGAACGTCATTATGAATGTCTAATTTCTATGAAAATACGACGTTTATAATGACACTCACTTGTACTTGTAAGTCAGTGCAAAGTTAGTTTAGCCGGACCCTCAAGTTCTAAATTGTCATGCAACAGGCCCCTAGTTCCCAGTTTGGTTCCGGCACATATTATATAATTGGGATCCCTTTGTTTCCCATAAACTTATTGTTTCGAATTTCGATAGTCAGAAATTGATATCCATATAATTTATGGACATAAACATCAAAAGTCATAATTTTTGTTAAGTATAACATTTCATAGTTCTAAAGTTAGACATCTATAATATTAAACGCTATAATCACAAAAGTTATAAAATTGATGAGTATAACATTCAAAGGTATATCAATAATTATTCAGAAATATTTTAAGGCATATATTTTATCGGACTAATGGTCGTTAATCATATCGTCTTAATGTCATCCCTTTGTTTCCCATAAACTTACTGTTTCGAATTTCGATAGTCAGAAAATGATATCCTCTAATATTATAATATTTAGGAGCTATAATATGAAATATGACTATAGCTATAATATGAATTTTAATAATTATGTCAAACAAAGGGACCCCCATTTTTAATGACTAAAGTGAATTACGTCTAAGAAACCAAATCAATAATATCCTTCATATAAAGAAAAAAGAAATCTGTTTCCTCAGGTAGGTTTGTTAGTTACCTTGTGTCCCTCAGAGCGGAAATGCGGGGCTCCATCGACTCTTTGGCGGGACGAAATGGCTTAAGCTACATGAAAAATAAGAACTGGTGGGGAAATCAGTAAGCCAAACAATAAAAAATCTGTTTCCTCAGGTAGGTTCGTTAGTTACCTTGTGTCCCTCAGAGCGGAAATAGGAGCCCCGCGAAGCGGGGCTCCGTCGACTCGTTGGCGGGACAAATTAGCTTAATAAGCTACATGAAAAATAAGAAATGACGGGGAAATCAGTAAGCCAAACATAAGAAATCTGTTTCCTCAGGTAGGTTCGTTAGTTACCTTGTGTCCCTCAGAGCGGAAATAGGAGCCCCGCGAAGCGGGGCTCCGTCGACTTGTTGGCGGGACGAAATGGCTTAATAAGCTACATGAAAAATAAGAAATGGCGGGGAAATCAGTAAGCCAAACAATAAAAAATCTGTTTCCTCAGGTAGGTTCGTTAGTTACCTTGTGTCCCTCAGAGCGGAAATAGGAGCCCCGCGAAGCGGGGCTCCGTCGACTCGTTGGCGGGACGAGATGGCTTAATAAACTACATGAAAAATAAGAAATGGAGGGGAAATCAGTAAGCCAAATTTAAAATAATCCCCGGGTAGGTAGGCAATCATGCAATTTGTATTATTTAATTTTATAACTATCTATTGACAATATGACTAATAAAAATTATAATGGAAAACGTTATGGTCTAAAAAAATCGGAACTTGAAATTTAGGGACTGCAATAGAGCCCCTACTTATCATTATATCTTGCGATAAAAGACCTTACAACGATTATTGTAAGCAAGTTTATTGCCTTCAACATTATGTAATAGTATACCTTCTGGACTTTGAATATTATGAGTAACAGATTTTATGACTAACAATAATAATGACCTGCAAAAATCGGAACTGCAATTTATATTGTTAAAATTTATGACTATTGACAATATGACTAATAAAAATTATGATGGAAAACGTTATGGACTGAAAAAATCGGAACAAAACATGTATGGGAACCAATAGAGACCCTATATAATTTTCCATTTCTTATTAATTGCCTATTTTAGTCCCTTCACCCTCAACACAAACATTTTATGAAAAAAAATGACCGTCAATTACCGAATTATCAATAAATTCAGTTATTTTTTTATAAAATAAAACTTTTCTTTACAGAGTGGCGTACCTACTACGAGTAGGTACTGTGTTTAAACCTGGTACCGCAGGCCTCAATTAAATCTTACTTGACGGTTTACTATTAAAATCTTCAATGGCATGTTGTCAACTTTTCTCATCTCTGGCTTTTTCCCGCGTTGCTAATGTGCAAACTTCGCGCCAGATTTACAGGGGCGCCACTGCGCGGGGACGTGCTTAAAATTTCATATAAAACTCCCGTGCGTAAGTCCAAGTCAGATATATGTATACATTTCTCGCCTTATTCCAACGGGATAGGATGCTAAACTGTAAACATGTCTTTGACGTTGACGGAACCAACCTGAACTTATTACTGATAAATAGGCGACAGTCTTTCAGGCGTCTGTCATGCATGGTTTTTAATTTTAAATGAAGGAAGTCCGCCAACTGGATTAGGACGATTGGGCTGTTTTCGGTGTTTGGCTTTGGATAGTGGAAGCGGGCGAAATATAGGATTATATCTAACTACTAGCAAAAAGCAGAGCTTTGTAAGGGCTCGCGGAGTTTTTCTACCTAAACGTACCGGACCGCGACTTTGATCCAGTCCGAGGCTTGTTCCATGTTCGATCGAATGGGTACGTAACAAGTCCATTAAGGACGCAGCTATTATAAGTGAGAGCAAGAAAGAAATATACCTACTATTTGAACTCCGGTCGCTGTCCGGTACGCCTGTCTGTTACAGCTTTTACTTTGTCTTAAAAACGTGTCCAGACGACAAAATCAAATTGCCAATATCATCCACACGTAATATACAATTTCATAAGCGCTTATTACATCCTACACGGTCGCCCAGTACTTTTTGTAAGAAAGGCAACTGGCTTTCCTACATAATGTTGGGTCAGCGAGTCATTGTCCTTGAATTTATTTATGCGTCCACACCACACAATTGAGCGTAAAACTATCCCGTCTGGACACCTACTGAAAATGAAAATGAAAAATGTTTATTGTGTTAAACAGTACAATTTGAATACAATTACACTTGAGTCCTCCTTGTCCTACTGGCGGTAATCATGCTGCTCCGCACATAAACTTACGTATAATTTGATCTCTTAAGTGCTCATCAAGACGAGTGAGATGACCAAAACAGCGTGTGCCTATGTTGCAACAAAGTGAGTTCCACTAAATACTGCCAGGGTTCAGCTACAGCTCTATCGTGAGTATCTCCTAAGTGCTCAAAAAGACGAGTCGGATGACCAAAACAGCGTGTGCCTATATTGTATAAAACCCGAGCTCCACTAGGTACTGCCAGAATTCAGCATCAGCTACCTTGGGTACTACTCTACCAAGTGATCACCATGAGTCGGATGTCCAAAACAGCGTGTGTCTATGTTGCACCAAACCCGAGCTCCATTAGGTACTGCCAGGGTTCAGCATCAGCTCTATCTTGGGTAGTACTCTCCTAAGTGCTCATCAAGACGAGTGAGATGACCAAAACATCGTGTGCCTATATTGCAACAAACCTGAGTTCCACTAAATACTGCCAGGGTTCAGCTACTGCTCTATTTTGGGTATCTCCCAAGTGCTCAAAAAAACGAGTCGGATGACCAAAACAGCGTTTGCCTATGTTGCACCAAACCTAAGTTCCGCTAGGTACTGCCAGGGTTCTGGCTCATTTTGTTGAACTGCACGCCGACGTTGCAATTGGCGTGCAGTCGGCGTGCAGCTTCCATACAAGTTGCAGTCGGGTTGTGGTCCGTCTGTATATTAGGCAGATATTAGGCCGTCTGTATCGGCCCTAAATCACTGAAGTTTGTATTAACAAATTTCAGTGATTTAGGGCCGATACAGACGGCCTAATATCTGCCTAATATGCTTATCTTTATTTATAATTTTGGCAGTTCCAAGCAATAGTAACACTAAAACTGTTTCTCGAACTGAAAATACCCGATTTAAGTTTGCTAACACAACATGACTGATCAGCTCATCGGCGTCACGGAACAGAACATATACGAGTAAATTGACCTCCGCAGTGAATATACAGCAAGATTGAATGTTCCAGTATTCACAGAAACTTAATTGCTAAATTGGGAATCAAACCGACCGAAGCGAGATGGGTCAGAATCCAAAATTTTAACCCTTTTTAGGGTTCCGTACCTCAAAAGGAAAAACGGAACCCTTATAGGATCACTCGTGCGTCTGTCTGTCCGTCCGTCTGTCCGTCTGTCACAGCCTATTTGCTCCGAAACTACTGGACCAATTAAGTTGAAATTTGGTACACATATGTAAGTCTTGTGACCCAAAGACGGACATGTAACGTCAACAAATGAATTTTAAACATAAGGACTACTGGTAAATGAGAAAATTAAAAAACTAATTTTTGCAAACTATATCGTGTTACATATCAAACGAAAGGGCTCATTGTGAGAATCTCAAATATATTATAAATTTATTATAAATTTTGCATAAAAAGTTTAGAAGTTATTCAAGAAAATAGATAAAAAATGACCATTCCCCCCCTCTATCTCCGAAACTACAGGGTCTAAAATTTTGAAAAGAATACACAAAATAGTTCTTTACCTAAAGATGACAGGAAAACCTATTAAAAATCTAGAGTCAAGCGTGAGTCGGATTTAAGAACAAAAATGCGATTAGGCTTTTTTAGGGACACAGCCGCAATGGCCCACGTGAAACGTGGTGTAGACAGCTATTGCGAAGGCACTAGGCCGATAGCCGCATAAGAACGAAGCCCCGAAGCGTCCCGATGAGGCGTGCCTTTATGATCAAGCGTGAGTCGGACTGAAGACAAAAAATGCGACTAGTCTGTATCTGGCACACAGCCGTAATGGTACTTGTACTACTGATTGATTAGGTTACTATTGTTACGTGTTTAGAAAAGCACTATAGGTATTACCCTTTCGCCTTCGCTTTTAAAACACTTGCGGAAGTTGTGGGAAGCGCGAACCCGTCGGACGCTCTGAGCTTTCAGCTCTACGCGGAGCTCGGCCTTCAGTCTTCGCATTTGGACAGTTGTAGGTACTATTGTTCGGGATGTAATCTTCCTATCCAAGCTACAATGCATATTTGCAGAGATATAAGCCACCGCTCCGTAACACTTCGTGTTACATCTGGTTTTTGATCTGACCAATTCGGGTTTTTCAAGATGTTTAACTCACGTCGTTTCACGTACAAAAAAAATTGTTAAAAATTGTGTGATGTACGGAACACTTAAAGTGCGAGTCCGACTCGCACTTGACCAGTTTTTTGTATTCATCTTTGTCAGCACATAGTACATTAGCACGAATTTTAATTCATAATTTTTCTAACAGATGGCGCTAGTAGTAATACAAAGTGTTATTCCTTTATTTTATTTTTTTAGGTTTATAAAATGATATTTTTATGTTTGATAACACATCTAGACATGAATTTAAATTACTATGTTAAATTTCAAACCTATAAGTGCGATAGTTTTTCCGTAAAGTGTACCACAAGAATGCATAGTTCGTCGAATAGTGATAGGGCTCGCTTCGCTCGCCCTAATAAAGAATGGAAACGCGTTTTATTTAAGTTCAGTAATCATAGGAGATCCTGAGCAGATTCGACTTAAGCGAAGCGGTATCCTAAGGTCAACTGGACTGCACGTTTAGTTCTCGTGTTCCAAAAGTTTATTTGACAACAACTGGACAATTTTTTCGTGATTTCAGAATGGCATACAAATTAATACAGTTTTAAAGTTCAAACAAGAGGAGTATCGTTTTGGACACAAAAAGGGAAATAAAAATATTTATATACGAAAATATATTACGAATCTAGACGTATAGTGTAGTTCGGACAAGGTTTCAGCGATTTGACGCTAACTCGACGTTTTTCAGCTGAATATTTTATATGTGATTCAGTACATACCAGGTACATACTGAAGTGTAAAAGTAATTCAATTTGCATGTAACTTTGTTAGAAATAACTAGCATCGGTGTCTCAATTCCGAGACTATTGAAGAGTAGCTTGCGGCCCAGCTGATAGTATAAAAACACTGTAGTTTATGCTATTAACTTGCTACTCATCACATTATTCATTACGGCTTATATTACCTATTATTAACACTTGTTTGAGTCTCTTGATCTACATCTCAAATGTCAATTTTTCGGCCTAATCTCATAAATTTTCATTAGAAACTGGCCAAGATCCTATTAATATATCTTCTACATACAATGTCCACGTATGTAGAATTATACCTGACAATGTGAATACAAGCATACTAAAACGATTCCAATATCAGCGCCAACAATTAATACAGGATCGAAACCAATCACCCGTTATCGCTGCACATGTCCGACAGGCACATGCTAAAAGCAAACTTATCATGCCATCAAAAGCTTCAAAGTCAAATAACAGATGGCTATATTTCGCCCAATGTTCCCTATCCCACCCTCGTTGATCGAACCACTGTCTATCTATATCATCAGTAGGGCAGTGACAGTCAGGCTTAATGACAACGGTCCAATACCGAGTTTGTTATTTCGAGAACCTAGATAGCGCAACGCCTGACGAACCAGTATTTGAATGATCTCCGATTAGGCTTAGTTGTTACGGATTGCAGCCTCTAGTGATGCTAGATTTGGTCCGGCAATTGAGACTAAATGGTTAGTGAATTAGAGCAGGATCGAGGTCAGCGCTAAGTGTCGCATTGGACTTGGCAGCGGACCTCAATTGAGCGGTTATCATACTATACGATTTGGTAGGTACAATAATCTTTGTGTATTTGAAGCACTTCAATTGAACAGTTATCATCCTATAATGTAATCGCACGGTATCTTTGCAACCTTCAGCGTTACCATCAGATTAGCATGTTTTTTTCGGAAAATTATAAAGATTAGTCTGTTGGATAAGAATCAACTTTCAGAAGTGAGAAAAACTGTGTGTGTATATTCTATCGGCAGATGGCGTATAAGCGTATGAGCAAAACTGCCAAAACTAAGGCATCTTTTACAAGACTGATTTTCTTGTGTCTTGCGTAATATTTCAAAGTCAGTCGTTACAAACAAGTTTTAAATAAACGCGGAACAGTGTAGTAAGTTGAAAAAATATTGTAAGGAATTCTATAATACTGTTAGAAAATATTGTGGAATGGCACAGAGGTTAGCACTCTATTTTCGATACTATATATAGCAAAGTCTAGCAGCTGAAATAATCGTCAGCATCTCTTATGACGTATCAGTTGTATTTATATAAAGCGTAACGACACGAGTCCCAATATACCTAAAGAATTATTCCATGTCAATTGTGCAATGTAAACCAAATATCCTTAAACATCAAGAGAATACTAGGGTAGGTATCATGATAAATTATGTTCCATTTCACTGAATATAACACCGAGTAAGTTTGCAAGTAAATTGGATCCTCTACGCAGTCGAACTACCAAACCAACCCGGGTGCAATTAATTAAGGACTTGAAACGCAACTGTACTACATTCTCACAATTGGTTTCAAGTTCCACGAATACTCAAATTAACGAATAGCTTTTGTGAAATACAGATAGCAAGATTTATAAAAAATGTCGTACATTAAGATGGATTTTGTGAAATACATATCTACTTATGTTGTACGAGATAAGGAGCACAGTAAAAACAATAGGGCAAGGTGCTAAATGACAATAAATCACTACACATAGAGACAGTTTATGTATGGCCTCGCCCCAAAAAGTTAAATTGACAACATAAGAAGTGATAAACGCTATGAACATGCAATTATCTATACATTATGTCTTTATTTGGCTCCATTTATCGCTATTCCATCTTCTACCAGGCTTTCTTTCATATTTAGTTGCACCACTCGCACCGCTATCCATGTGCGACCTAACTATAGTGAGATCCAATAAAAGTTCAAACTGTCATTTGTACCTTGTTTGTATTTTGTACTTTTGATACATAGGTATAATGTTACTGTGCTTGTAATGTATAATAGGGCACAATAGAATAGTCGCTATAAACATTCTTAAAAACTAATAAATGTTGAGTAGGCGAGTACAGTTGTAGTTAAAAGCTCGCATCAAAACAGATTTTTATTAGATAAAAACATGTTATTGTATTACTTTTTTACTTTTGTAGTATGCAATACAATTTTTTATTGTACGACCAGCGAATCATGAATCTCATGATACATGTTTGTTTCGTATTTAATTTCTTCTGCCACCTTTATTGTGGATCCAGAAATAAGCAATTTTGGGACCCTCATCCGTGCGTCACCGAAGTAATGGATGGCGGTGGGCTGACTGCTGTGATGATATTGGATACCGGCGAGAAAATGAAAATATTCGACAAAACGTGCATCTAGACGTATTCAATAAGCGTTTCCCCGAAAAGCAAATGAACATTGTTTTCGGCAGATACTTGTAAACAATCAAATAACGCTAAGCTAATAGAGTCAAACATTTAAGCGATTTAATATCACAATATTGTTGAAGTTAAACAACAAGTCATCGAGAAACCTATAGTCTCAGAAACACAATAAAATACAGTAGGTATAGACGGTATTAAAATATAACAACGGATAATAAGATAAACAAATTAAAATAAATTGAAACAGTGAGCAGCGTGATTACAAAAAAGATGAAACTTTTTTGTTTATACAGGCTTTGTTATTCTGATTCGTGTCCTTTATTACAATTGGGGACAAAAAGTCAGACTCCCTTATCTAATCTACAGAGTTGACCCTCCGGCCAGGACCACGCAGCTGGTGCCTCCAAAAACGACGTCATTTTTCATCTCAGAAATTTGCAAAAACTTTGCGTCTTTCGCCGAGTTAACACAATTAGGTATGATAAATACGTACAAATTACTCAAAAATGCATAATTATTAACAAAGGTGAATGTGAAAAGTATATCGGAGCTAGATGTATTCTAATTTGAGTTGTCAATCAGTAAAAATAACAAATCACAACGTGGAAATACAAGACAGTTCCACAGCGCTCTTCGAAGAGACGTGCGACGTCAGAAGTGTCAGAACTAATATAACGCAATCAATCAACAGTCAAATTCCCAAAATCACCTTCAACATTCGCAGTGTCTACGATAAGTAATATTCGGTAAATATGACAAGTTCGATTCGTTTTTCATTTTTCACATAATGACGCCTCCTTCGGACATAAAGCCCGTTTTATTGGGATCACAATGGGATTGTGCTCTTTCATCGGCGGTACTTTTATGGGCGCCGCGTCAGCTGTGAGCCGCCATAATTGAGACAGTTAAATTAAAACTACGAGTGGATTATTCGGTAAGCGCACGACCACCCAAAGCCGCTGTATTCTTATTATCTCTTTGTTTATTTCGCCGAATGGCGAGATGTTCGATTAGATTAGAAGCAACGAAAATAAACAAACACGCGTCATGAAACCTAAGAAGATAAAAACCGCTTGTGTGTTTTTTTTATCTTTTACATGTTTCTTGATATCAGTGTTATATTTTGTAGGTATTCTCCGTTTCATCTTTAACTTTATTATACCTATATGTTAAAGTAAGGTTTTATTAACATTTTTTCTACCGGGTGTGGCCTGTAATACGAGCAAAAAATTTAACTGTAGGCTGTACTCCTCATACTGACCAACATTTGTTCAGCCACTTTTAAAAATAACTTTTAATACACTTTAAAATTTAATCTAAGACGCAATGTATTGCGAATTTTGTTATGTTTAAGGCATGACAAGCAACGTCAATCACAAATGATATGGCATGGCGATGGCGTCCATTGAAGATAATATTTATTTTGTAGGTATGAAAAATAGGAAGTCTAAATACTTCATAATTTTTAAAAGTTGTTGAACTTAAGTGTCACCGTTTGAGGAGTACAATTCATGTTTTAATTATTTGCTCGTGTTACAGGCCACACCCGGTATATTGTAAATTAGATATTCATTTAGGTACGTTAGTATTTATGTCGATAGTGTAATGCTTGACAAAATTCTGTTTGGCCATATAGTATAATGTTGATATTACAATCTTCTACTTACATATGGCAATACTGTATCCAAATAAAATATCAATACCTGGTCATATTATCAACAACTGATTTCAAAACATTGTTTATTGGAATGCTTCGTCCTTCGTTCACCTATTGATGTCAATGTTTTATTTTAGGTATTCAAAAATTTTTTTCTTGCTTTTTTGATAATCTTATGTGGCATTTTTGTGGTAAAATCGTTTATAACTGCGAAATCAATTCTTCTTCTTTACATCGGTGACATTCGATGACTTACAACGTCTGTTGTGAAGGAGTGTCCTTGTGCCAGTAAAATAAATTAGCACTCGTACCACTAAAAATCCGCAACATGGCGAAGGCAAAATAAAGTCTTCTTAGGGTACAGTCTGACAAAAAAGAGTAGAAATTAATAAGTGACAATACTGTAGTTTCAAATCAATCTAAGAAAAGGTGACGACACTACATGCAGTATTACCACTTTTTAATTTCTATTCTTTTTTGGCAGACTATATAATATAGTTACATCTATTTTACAAAGGTCAACTAAAGGAGTATCGATTAAGCACTCGAGAAAAATATTTCGTTATTTATTAACTATCCCCATAGCGGGATTTCTTAAAGACAACCTTCGAGAGCGGAGATATTAACTAGAGTTAGATCAAGGAAAGTCTACAGCGATTTTGGTGGCCCACGCAGTGCAAGTGTTATTTATACATCATAATTTCATAGAAGCTTGACGTTTAAAATAACTCTTGCACTGCGTGGGGTATCAAAATCTCTGCAGACTTTTCTTGGTCTAACTCTATCATAGATATCATGAACCTTACCACAGACAATACTGACATGCATATTTTGAAGATGTCATTGTATAATAATAGGCTCGCTGGCTTCCTGCTTTTTCCTGCTTTTCTAATTGGATGACAACCTTTGTACTCATTCAGCTCCAATAGATTGTAATATAAAATTGCCCGAGGCAAAAGTAAACAAAGTTACCAGAATAGCCCAGTGTCAAAAATTGGCTTTCCGCCACAACTGTTGAACTTTGTACTGATTCAGGAAAATATCATGCCATGCAGTCCCTTTCAGTTGTTGCTATTTTAGAAACTTGGCACGGCAGAACAGCGCCTGCACCATGAATACACTGCAATGAAACATGGAAATGTCCAGAATTCATAGATATATTATCAATAGCTGTATGTATTACCAAAAAGAATAGATAGTATAGAGGGGTCCTGTCATTGTAAATTTTGTAGTCACTGTAAATTTACTGCCATCTATCGACACACGACTAAAACTCAAAATGAAAAAGTATAAAGTTATCAAAAAATGTATATATATGGATAAATGATTTTATTATTTTTATATCATTTTGATCCATGTTCATTCACTGATATCTATGTGTTAAAATTGTTAAATATGAAACGGTGTCGTCACGCCATCTAGCCGAGGATAGGCTAAAGGTGTGTGCGGCATCTATTCGAAAATGACTTTATTCGTCTTATACGAAGTTACATATCTCTTTGGTATTACTAATAGACATCGACATTTGAAAAAGCTAAGTCATTTTTCTATTTTTTTTAATTACTTACCGTATAGTCGGCGCAAAGTTAGAACCAACATTTGGAGAGTTATAAATAGACCCTTATATGAAGCTCAGGCTACCAGTTCAACCGTATAGGTCTTTAGCTTCATATAGGTTAATAAGGGTTAATTCATAACTGTCAAATATTGGTTAAGAACCAATATTTGACAGTTATGAATTACGTTGTGCCGACTACAGGTTTGCCCAAAAATACATTTGACATTTGTTTTTACCGCGGCGTTTGTGTATCAAAGTTAGATGTTACGTCTGATAGACACCACAATACCTACATTGTACATTACATACTGGGTGTGACAACATTTAAAAATCTTAGGCCTTTGCAAACAGTAAATAATTATTATGGGACAATCTTAACACGGGCAATTACTGAGTAGGTGATTCGCTAAATTAACCACCAAGAAAATAATAGCCGCCTCTACTTGTTTAGTAAACAACATTGTGCAGTGCAAATTCTTCACAAAATAGATAGCTTACGTCACCAGTGGCGTTATGTCATACAAGGTGCAAAATCGTGATTATACCTATTCCATAAAGTAAGTATAGATATATCTTGAAGGTGAGCCGTTTTTATTTTGTACGACGTTTTCTACAAAAAATGTACAAATTTAGACCAATGGGAGGTCTAAATTTGATATACTATAAATGTATTATAATATAGATAGCCTTGTACTATTAGATTAGATTTAGAGCCACAGGAGAACCAATCTTTTGAAACTAGATAAGAGCAGTCTGATACTAACTAACAGGTATTATTATAACCAATATTATAACACGCTTAATAGACACCTTAAGGGCATAAGTAGAGACGCCTCCTGTCCACACTGTGGGAAGGAGGAAATAAGCTTACACTGCCTAGCAGAATGTAGTAGGTATGTATGCGGCACCGCGATATAATATATTTGGTAGGGGTAGACTACAAGAGAGCGAAACTAAAGGATGTCGAACTTAAAGATGTCCTTCTGTTCTGCAGGAAAACGAGAATATTTGAGGAGAATAGTGTGGGAATGCCGCCGGGATATTAATTTGCAGTTCCAACTCCAGGGAATTGGGCTGAATGAACGCAACATCGTTTCCGACCTGTTTCCGACCGGGCGTCTCTGCACCACATCTTACTATTAGAGCGATTTGAAACCTTATTAAAGTAAAAATAGGTAATTGAGGAGTAACGAAGATAAATGTGCACAATTTACGAGTATATTCAGATGATGGCGTTGATGCAACTAAGCTAACTAATAACGACAGCAATAGGACGTAGGTAATCCAGAAATGACGTAATCCAGACAGAATAATACTGACTCTGTTGTCGTTGTCACAACTGTCTTACGTAGTCATAACTCTATAATAAGGTAAAACGCAGATATATAGGGTAACGCCTTGTATGTTTACTTCCTTTTTCAGTTCAGTGCAAAGTGATACCACGTCTTGTTGACTCAAACCACATGAGGCCTTGAATAGGAACATCGCACGCTTTTGCTTTATTTGACACCTTCGCCTTATGTGGCTAGTGTTTTGCAAATTACATAGGTACTTTTATGTCACAGACGGCGTCAAAGGTGTGTTTTGCACCTTATAAGGCATAAGGTTTACATTATCTTACTCGCGAATTACCTACATACCTAAGTAGGTAGATACTTACTATATAGACGACACAATGCCTTATCTGTTAGTAATGCCTTACCTATGTAGCAAACAAGTTATGTTCTACATAGTATTACGAACATTACACCTTACCTAATGTGCCTAGATTCATTTTATCCACAGTTATGGACATGGATTCGCAACCTGTGTGATAATAAAGCCTTTACCTTCGAAAAACTAAACTCCTTACTCTGGTAGAATGATTAAGTTTATTCGTTTATTAAGTAAGTACCTACTTACTGTTTATTTTAAATGAATCCCCAAAGACGTAAATACCTTAGTTTTATTAAAAAGAAGATTAGATTGGATCTGTTTGGTTAAAAGTTGGACGTTTCCGTTATTAATTAATAAACTTAGATTCCAGTGGAATAAGCTGAAAGATGCGATACTTCAACTTTCCTGATACCCAGAAGCAGTTGTTTTGTTTTGAATTTGGAACTCTTTTAGTTACTGTGTTCGGAATAGATTGTGGAATAGTTGGATATGTGCAGAAAAATTTACGTGGGGTTTTAGGAGGCTAGATCAATCAAGTACCTACCTATAAATACCATAATAAGTATTATTTAAGGACTTTAAGTAGGTACTTATTTCAACTGCTTCATTACATCATTACGTATAAAATGTCAAGAACCTACCAATATAATTACTAATTTGGTATCAATCTGTAGTCTGTAACATCTTTAGGTATTTACTTAAATAAAAGTAAACAAAATCCACCCTCAAATGGCTCGTTAAGCCAGTTGAGGGTAGATGAAAACATTACACGATCAAATAATGTAGGTTAAAATCAGGTCGTTCAGTGACTGATCCAGGCGGTTTTGTAATTGGTCGGTTAACTAATACAGTGGAAACTGGATAAGTGGAACCTGGGTTAGTGGAAAACCTCTTTAAGTGGACCCAAGTTCTCGGTTCCAGTCCCTTGGCAACGAATTACCTCTATACGTGGAATTATGGGACCTCTATAAGCGGAATCCATTTTTTCTAAAATTTCTTATTTTTACCTCTGTAACTGGAATCAGCCGTCTCCGAAACCTCTATGAGTGGGATAGCTCAGCGTTATAAAATTTGTATTTTTAATAAACCGTCACAAGGAGGGTAGTTTGTTTCGTTAAAATTATGGTTCGTGTTTTAACTACGTATTTTGTATGAGATCACACATCGTTCAGTTTTGTTCTTTTAGCCGTGGTGCGGTGCCGTGCTGTTAGATAAGCAATGCCTAAGCGCAAAATCAAGTGTTTATCTCTTCGGGATAAATTAAAAATTATAACAGACTATGAAAGTGGGAAGTCGCGTGAAGATATCAGTGTCCAGTCTAGTGTGCCACAGTCTACGCTTTGTAGAATAATTAAAGATAAGGAGAAGATTCAATCTTAGTGTATTATTTAAGTATGGATCTTTTATTTGACCATACTATACGTGACCTCTATAAGCGACATTACTAGCATCCACAACCTCTGTTAGCGAGAGCCTCTGTAAGTGAGAAAACGTTTTATTTGAACCTGGTTAAGTGGACAACTGGATAAATGGAAAACCTGGATAAGCGGTACTAAACAGCCGGTCCCTTGCGATTCCACTTATCCAGTTTCCACTGTAAATGTTATAACTACCCGAAAATGTACAAATTATTTGTTTACTTTTATTTAAATACCTGAAGATACAGAGTATAAGAACAATACACTGTAAATGTTTATATGAGGATCTCGCGCGTATCTTTTTATCATATTCCAAGGGACTAGTTTATCAATGTCGAATTACGCACAGTGAACGTTCCATCTCCGCCAAGGCAGTTTATCGCCTTGTACAAGTGAGAATGTAAATGTTACACTATACTATAATGACGATAATTACAATACCAACACCACGTGCATGTCCGCAAGTAAACCAGTTATCTGGTGTAAATAAAAACTATGGCAATAAACCCGTCGTTAAAATAAAAGGTGTGTAGACTCGTTACAGACGTAACATCTACCTGTGCTGTAACATTCGTCATTAAGAAGCAAACAAGATGCTCATTTATATCTCAACGGTTTTATTATCAAAGCGTTGAAGTGCATGTTCAGATATTTTTGAAGACGTTGGTTGGTAGTTGGTATTGCGTACGATCAGGTGATGTTTTTAATTAAAATTAGAATCGTATGTAATTATTAAATAAATAAACAAACAATACTTACTGTTTGATGAAATCAATCCAATATCGGCTTTAACTCCATAAGTCTGTACATTTATAACACAAAATAAAATTAACCACCACATATTGGCACAATATTTTGGGGGGGCTGTCAATAACAGCCCACCGATACGAGTAACGTCCTCAGGAAACTTTCGATTGGCCAAAAATCACTAAAATGTACACTTTTGAAACATTCACAGCAGCTGGTCTATAGTATATCACTGGTATAACACTGTTATTCACCTCAATAGTTGTTGTCACTGTTAGATGTGTGCGAAAGAGCAATATTTTGGTGAGTGATTAGGTTTTTGAGGTTATTTTTACGTGCCCCTGGTGCAAGCGCGACAGAGAATGTCGGCTGGCGGGCAGCAGGCAGGTGCGAGCGGAGCACGCGGTGCGCCGCTAGATGGCGTCGGGATCGGGCGCGCTCGCGTGACGTTCGGTTAGTTTCGGCGACTGAACCGTGGCGCGGCGCTGCTGATTCTAGCTAGAGATTTTTCAAACGCATCCTACGTACGAGACGGCATACGGGAGCGTTTACATGTGTACAATATTTATTACCTACTGTCAATGAGTATAAAAGTGCGCAGATGGCTCTCTAATCGTTTACGTTCAAATTTCCATATTAAGTTAAAATGCAAGTGTCTGCATGATTTCAAAAAAAATAGACCGTTTTCTTGTACCTATGTGACTTTGCGCAGCATTCCTACTCAGATAATTCATTGAGTTTCAATGACTTGTACTTACCTAATTCTAATTTTTAACAAGCAGAAACGTCTGCGAACGATGCTATTAATTAAGCTTAGAATAAATTTAAAAGTGGAAAAATTACTGTCTTGGGTGAGACTTGAACTCACGGCCTCTGGATCGATACTCCAGGTCTTGGTTGCTCAGATGGCAGCATCTGAGCAACCAAGATCTCATCCTTAGCCAGCAAGTCTTTCCACCATATTGTGGGTCCAGGGGACCCTAGCGACATCTACCCTAAGACTGTTACACTTCTTAAACGGCCACCGGAGTTTCAAGTCATATTGGAAATTCACCAGTTACGATGTGCTACCCATACTAAGATACATAGATAGATGGTAGAGCGCTGGAGTATCGTGAGTTCAAGTCTAACCCAAGACAGTAATTTTTCCACTTTTAAATTTATTCTAAGCATAAATATTAATGATACGAAGGTCCGTATTAGGTAGGTACCTATATTAAAAGTTATACTTTCGCCAAAGTGGTTCAAGAAAATACTACGTATCTACAAAATAGAAAAGCAGTAGGCCTAGCATAGGATAGGAGGGGCGTCAGGGGCGCGACAGTATCTCGCCCGCGAGATAGACTAGTTAAGACTACCCATTCCCTTTCTAATTAATAAAATAAAGATAAAGAGATAAAGGGATAAAGACAGGTAGCCTATCTCGCGGCTGAGATACTGTCGCGCCCCTCCTGCGGTAGGCCTACAGTAAGTGACTAATATAACCATAGTTATTTACGTCTTTTCTACTTGATTGGTTATAATGACAGATGCTTCGTACCTAATAAGAATAAGAATAAGAATAATTTATTGAGAAAACCTTATTGCTAATGTTACATTATGCGTGAACTTTCGTGAATCAAAGTACCAAGTTGAAAGGACATGGATGTGGTGGTTACTTGTGCTTTTTTTGGTCCTTTTCCTTCATGGTAACTTGTTTTATATGCCATAAGTATAAAATCAATTAGAAAATACACGGCAATATTATAAATAACTCAATTCTTGAAAAAATGTTAGTTGCACCCTTCTTCCTAATGACGCCAGAGCATACTGTAGGTATATGCTTATAAACTTATTTCACAGAAATCAGAAGTGAATTACTTTCCGCTTCCGCCGATTTATTCTACGATGATCCTTATTAAAGCAACATCCGCTGATAATTCCGCTGTAATAATTTCAATAAAATAATTATTGCAAATAAACTACCTACCTATTTATGGTTTTTAGGGTTCCGTACCCAAAGGGTAAAATGGGACCCTATTACTAAGACTCCACTGTCCGTCCGTCCCTCCGTCCGTCTGTCACCAGGCTGTATCTCGTGATCTGTGATAGCTAGACAGCTGAAATTTTCACAGATGATGTATTTCTTTTGTTGCCGCTATAACAACAAATACTAAAAACAGAATAAAATAAAGATTTAAGTGGGGCTCCCATACAACAAACGTGATTTTTGACCGAAGTTAAGCAATGTCGGGCGAGGTCAGTGGATGGGTGACCGTTTTTATAGATAATGGTACGGAACCCTTCGTGTGTGTGCGAGTCCGACTCGCATTTGGCCGGTTTTTTACCGCGCACAGCTTAAAGGTACCTAACTTATTACTAATAAAATCAAAATGTGACGATGAGAGAAATGAAGTTATTTTGACGTGGTAAAATAAGTAGAAAGTAGATACCATAGTACACAGATACCGTAATGTCCTCCATAAAACACTATTTTTGCCGGTTTATTGAGGTACATTTTCGTATTTTCTTCACCCGCTAAATTTTCTAGAGTAGAACAAGCGCGTTTGTCAGGCAAATGTTACATTCTGTACGTAATTAGCAAACCTTTAGGTACGTGATGATAATCGTATTTAATAATTACCTATCTACTATATTTGCACTTTACAGTGCCTACTTTGTTAGGTTGCTAACTTGGCATGTAATTGGCTCTATAAGCATTTTATTTTCCGCTGAACATCAGTATTAGAAGTAACCTGATTTCATTTCATGTTAGGGTAGGTTAGTAGGTACTTATGTAATAGTACATTATTGTCGAGGCTCGGAAGTAGCTACTTGCAGGCTGAGGATTCGTTTTAAACGGACGACCTTGGGAGTCCGTTTAATTGAATCCGAAGCCAGCAAGTAGCCTTCCAGCCGAGTCATATATAGTGCTTTTCTCAAAAATGGTGCAAGAAATATAAATATCATAGAAGTATTTTACAAAAGCAACTTTCTTACGTATATATTTTCACAGAAAAAAGTAGAAACAATTGAAAAAATTAGCTTTGCCGCCTTTTTATTTTTTTAATAAAAAAATAGAAGTGTATTTTTCTGCCGAAAATACGCCAACCTATTTGAGACAGCTAAATAGTCGCGGTACTAATCATCTGTTTGGCTGTTTAATGGGCCTGTGCCTTCATTTGATATGGCCATTTCAACTATTAAAAAGTTTGGAACTCGACAAATAATGGAATTTGTATGCAACATTGCAGTCCCAAAATCGAGACTGCAATGTTTTTAACTTTTTAATTTTTGACTGACCATAAACTACGCGCTTCGCAACCTATTTTTTAAACGGCAAAGTCGACTTTGCCGTCCATTTTTGAGAAAAATAACATTGTGCGTAGGTTCTTATGTCACACCCCACTTTTTTCATTCCGTATTAGTGCACTAATTGACATCTTACATTTGTCACGGAGCACTTATGGGATGATGGGATCCCTTGGGTCTTGAAAATCGGTAAAAGCGTGTTTTATTGAGGTTTTTAAAAAAAACATTATACTTACCCACTTTGAAGCATATGTAAACATAAAGGAACGCGTAGTTTTAATCCATCGCTCCACCTAATCCTTTGTCAAATATTTCTGATGTGTATAAAATACATCTGTCTTAGCTCCATGTATGCTCACCCTAACTCGGGGGCGATTGCGCGCGCATCTTTCAGTTGCGTTCACAGAAAGACGCTGAGGGGGCGTGGCTCGTCGTTACGCACGTCCTCTGCTACGCAACGGGCGAGATAACCCTATAATAAAAAGAGACGTAATTGTCTATGCGAGTAAAAGTGAGATACGACTTTGTATAACTAGGATGATGAAGCGAGAACGCCGATATTCGACAATGATTCAGCGTCTTTCAGAACTGGTGAGCGACCAGACGTCTGAGACGAGTTTATAGATTGGCTATCGAAATTAATGCTGATAGCTTTCTGATAAGTATCTGGTGCAGTTAATCACATTTTTGTAGCCCGACTGAAACGTATTATTTTAACATTGAAAATGTTTATCAGTACGTCTACCATCAGTTTTGACATTGACATATACGCTCACGTCTACGTAACTTACTTTCTATGCATCTCGCTCGTACTCGCATATTAGTGCAAGCGAGATGTACAGAAAGTAAATTACGTACACGTGAGCGTTATGTCAATGTCAAAACTGGTGGTAGACGTACAGCTCGCTTTCGTGGGGTAGTGTAATTCAGCAGTTTTTGAGTTTTTGCAATAAATCTATTTTGACGTATGGAACCCTACACTGGGGCCGACATAATTTTATTTATAATTTAAATAGTAAGCAGATCGATGAAAAAGCAGAATGTATAAAAATAAAAGTTACCCAAATTACTAATTCCACGCAGACGAAATCGCGGACAAAAGCTAGTTATTTATGTTTTCGACTTCCAATAAAGGCAATGCAAAATATGTACAGTCAACGTCAAAGATATATGTACACTTTTCGCCTTTTATTACAAAGGAGTAAGGTGCAAAAGTGTAAACATATCTTTGACGTCGACTGTACATATTATTATTAAAACCGTATAGGTTTGTATTTGGAGATTAACGTTCCGAGAAAGAGTAATTTCAGGAATGCGGGTTTGGAGCGCGCCTTTTAGAACAAAAACAAGCAAAACTTCCATTCTGCGACAGCAATATTCATCTTCAATATATTTATCAGTGCGCCTCGCTCTTCCTGATTTGGCTACTTATGAGCGGAAGCGAGACAATTGAGACTTATAAGTTCGAGTTTCTTTCAATTCGATGAGTATGGTATGAGAATAAAGCCCGAGGAATCCCAGGACTTTTAACTGAGATCAAATCACGGCAGTTTTCTGATGTTTATTTTGATCCATAATTACTTTTTGTTTTGACATTTTTGTGATGTCATTCGCAAGTTAAGGTTTCTTTTCGAATTTAGGATTTTTTGCCTTGACATATATTAGAACTTTGGCGACGGATAAGAGAATATTTTTTTTAATACAGTTACGATGCCCCGGGCAACGACGTAAATTGTTAATGTATATTATGTATATTTGATATTGTAAATAAAACAAAAACTTATAATAGGTTTATACAATTAAGTACTCAAAAGTGGTAATTTAATTACGTGTCTGGTTATATAGCGTTCGCAGTTTATTTTTGCGAATTATGTGCTTTTTACATTTCCTATTGTTTTTTTTAACACAACAAGAACAATAGGTCCACACACAGTTTGGATGTTCAAAAACTTTGCTGTAACATTGCAATATTTTTAAGAAATAGGTACCTTTTTTAGTTACATAATACAGGTACATAAAGTAGCACTTTCCGCACAAGCGCAGGACAGTGTATGGTTGCCTACCCGCACGCCGCGCACTGTGTTGATATTAGGGAAAGCAAATCGGTTATAACCGTAACCGAAATAATCGGTTATAACCGAATATTTTGACAAAATTTCATAACCGAATATTGGAAAATGGAATAACCGGTTACGGTTATTTTCGGTTATTTATTTATGACTTAAATTCTATGTTTCTATCATCTAATGACTACAAAATCCTGCCTTTTTTGGCTGTGACTATAATTTTTGTCATTCCTGTACTTTAATAATGAAAATATACCAAATTTACTTCCCTTATTTATGAAATATTTTTATTGAATATTGTATCACGTCCAAGGTCATATTTTACTCTTACTGTATTTTGTGTGTTTTATTAAAAAATGAAGACTTATACTCACATTCCCTAATACTGTACCTTTATTTTCGTATTTTTTTAATTACTTCATTGTAAAATTATCATTTTTGTTGAAAATAACCGTAACCGATTATAACCGATATTCGGTTATTTTTCGGGCATAACCGTAACCGAAACCGGTTATGAAGATTGGCCGGTTATTGCATTCCCTAGTTGCAGTGCCGGATTAACCAATAAGCAAAACAAGCACGTGCTTAGGGCACCACGTTCAGGGGGGGGCACCAAAATGCCAGGTTGAAAAAGGTGAACAAATTTTAAAATTAGGGACAGACACATCGTTTTTACCACACGATTTTTTTTTAGCTGTCCAAAAGCTAATTTGCAAAAATAATGGCGCGTAATTATTTGGGAAACAATCGGTAATTCACAACGCTTACTAACAACCCGTCTCGATTTGACCTTACGCGGAGGCCCTTATAGTCATGGAAAAAAATATTGCTTTCGGGCTTGCGGCCAGCCGAGTTTTTCGACATAGGTTACCGATTTTATAGCGAATTTTGCTCTCTTGCACGCCAGATTTGTCGGCCAAGCCGAGTTGCTCCTTAGCCGCGATTCTGAGACCTAACTGTCAAAGTGTTATAAGGGGCCCCGTGAAAGCCGAAAACTAAAAGCATTCTATCAAGTAGCGCTTTCGAGTGAAGCCAAAGAGCGAGCAGTAGAAGAGTCGTGATTACATGCATAGATTCGATTTCAAGCCACTCTTTTGCAGTTCGGCGTAAGGTCTTATGCGAGGTCTTCTGCCTTATGGCAAAGTTGATCAACTGCCTTAATTACACTTGGGCGTGGATCCAAATCCAAGCTTTCCTCTTTCGCAGCTGGGCCTTCTGCCTTGCTCACACTTCACATTCACTTGGTCAATTCCAAGCTCTGCTTTCTTGCATCTTTTCTGTATGAAAACAACCTCGCTGAACCCCTTAAATATCGAGCCCTATGCGAAGCTAGGCTGATAGAAAACTGTCCCATCCCTTCTCTGTATGGATTCGCGCCTGGTTGGAACTAAAAGTAAAAATGTACAACTGTCTATCAAATTGCGTTTTTTTATATCGAAAAATTTTCGCGCTCGCTTCGCTCGCGTTTACAATAACATTATAAGATATGATAAAGGTGACATTCGGGTGGCGACTGCAGTAGCATTACTCTGTTGTAAGGTTACTGCTACAGCACTGTAAATTTTCGTGATAAAATGATGTGACTGAATTCCATACTAAAAGTAAAAATGTTCATCTGTCTATCAAATTGCGTTTTTATATCGAAAAATTTTCGCGCTCGCTTCGCTGGCGTTTTCAATAACTTTCTGAGATATTATAAAGGTGACATTCGAGTGGCGACTGCAGCAGCATTACTCTGTTGCAACGTTACTGCTGCATCACTGTCAATTTTCGTGATAAAATGATGTGACTGATTTCCATACTAAAAGTAAAAATGTACAACTGTCCATCAAATTGCGTTTTTATATCGAAATATTTTCGCGCTCGCTTCGCTCGCGTTTTCAATAACTTTCTAAGATATGATAAAGGTGACATTCTGGCGACTGCAGCAACATTACTCTGTTGCAACGTTACTGCTGCAGCACTGTCAATTTTCGTGATAAAATGATGTGACTGATTTCTATTCTCAGCTGTAATGCGGCAATGAACGTCACTCAACTTACCAAAAAATTCAATGTAATCTCGATGACCCTACGGAGAGGGGGCACCATGGTCTAGAAATGCTTAGGGCATCATAATATCTTTATCCGGCACTGCCTAGTTGATATTGATATAATGATGATATTGATGATAACTGAATCCACACTTCACGCCCCGTAGATTGTTCAGGTAATTAGTAATTGAAGGGATGTTTACAAAAACAACATAACTGACTACATTGGTTGACACCTGAAACGATTAACAATGTTCTTAAAAAATTGTCAACCGCTCTAAGTAGTTATGTTGTTTTTGTAAACATCCCTTCAATTGCATTCCTTCCACACTTGTATTAAAAATAATAAGTTGTAGGAAAGGCATTATGTTTTACGGTTACCTAACAGAAAACCGCCTTTAGAACACGTGGTCACGTTAAAAGCCGCGATTTGCCCCATAAAACGGGAACTATTATTTATGGCCCGGGAATTTACGATCCTAACGGAAATGCGGCTGTAACAATTTTTTACTGCCTAGAAAATGGGCATGGGAACAAAGAGTCTTTTCTCTGCTATGAAAAGACAAATTCTATTGAAATTAGCCCGTCGTATGCTCATTTAAAAGTTTGTTTATAAAATTTGGAAATAAATTACAGTGCGGAATGATTGAGGAAAGTGATACTGATAAGCGATCTGCAATATTACATGGAAACATTACGAAAGAATTCATACATAAAGTAGCCGTGCAATTTTGCCGCCAGAAGCGGTATCATGGTCGTATTTTTATCACCTGTCATGCCATGTGTCACTTTCGCACTTACATATTAGTTAGAACGTGACATGCATGGTGACAAATGATAAAGAGCCGACCACGTTAGCCCTACCGGTTGTATCTTTAGGTATGTTTCATGAATATGATTACGTAGGTAGGTACCTACAACAAGCGCATATTCGAGTCGTTAAAAGTGAAATCGTTGACCCGGCTATCTTCTGATTATTCTCATTACATAACCAATCTGTCAGTTTAATCCCAAATAGGCCCCATAAATAATAAAAATAACACTGAATCGACCACGAATTAATAAACTAATTCCGTGGAATTAACAGGAGGCTAATGTAAAATTGTAGTTTTATATTGTTTTGTTCCTCGTTTTTACAAATAAAAAGCAAATGCCATAAGCTGGTGTCTATGATCCTATAGACAAGACAAGACTTTTGCGCTACAACTTAAATGAAGTTAATTTAGATATAACTGACAGTTATCTAACAGATTGAAGAAAAAAATATAGGTAGGTACCTATTTCATTAACTTCCAACAACAACGTTGTCAATTGTCATTTTATTGGGTAGGTATTTAAAGGTACCTACTCACTGAAAGTGTCTGGATTAGTGTTGGTAGACTCGAGTCCTTTGAGTCCTCTGCTTCAAGACACGACTCAGTTTTTGAGACTCTGTAACTCGAGTTCTTTTCAACTTGTTAGAGACCCGAATTTTTTTTACAAAAGATATCAAAACGCATTGTCTTTATGTAAAATTCGTGAATTAGGTACACAAATCATACAATAACGGCTATTTCTTTACTGTTATTTAGGAAAAACCTATAAAATTGTTGACGGAGTCTTTACTCGGAGACTCGAGTCCTTTTGAGTTGCTCTTAAAAAAGACTCAACTGTGACGTCCAGGCTCCGTTATGTACTGGGTGATCAAATGAAACAACTGTTATCACTCGTGCACTCCGCCAGCCACCCGTACGCCATGAAACTTCTCCACGGAGTGAAGCTAGCGGGTAGTTGCGTCGTACTGTTTATTATGTAATCGTCACATCTCTCCCTTTTTATAACTATTTATTTATTTTACTTTATATATTTATCATGCAACAATAGTTCAGTTTATCGTATTATCTTATACTCGCTAGGTTAATTTATTTTTCCAATCTAGGTATACTACCACCGGTTCGGAAAGGTTAACCTCAGACCCGAGAAGAACCGGCGTAAGAAACTCTGCGAGGTGTGGATGTATTCATTTTACAACAGTTAAATAATAAATATTTTCCAACACTAGCAAGCCTTTAAATCTGTAAAACTATTATTTTACTTTTACAATTTCTTCTTAGGTGTCAGTCCCTCTCCTTCCCCTATTTGCAGTTTTGAGTTTTTTATTCAATTGCTTATAACTCAAAGATTTACTTTAAACGCCTTAATTACTACATTTTCCTTTTGATGCTTACACATTTCCAGGTATTTCCATTAGCATACAATATAATATTTTACTAATTAATACCTATTTCATGATTTAGGTGCAATAACATTGTAAGCTTGCCAAGCGTCTTGGACATTAGTTACTTATTGGCAATAACTGATTGACTCAGTTTTACTTGTCTTGTATGATGTTAATATATATAATGCAATTTAAAATACTTGTAGATAATCCAAGGTCAAATAAACTAGGAATGTTACATTCGTTGTAGAGGTACCACGTCAAGTATGATTAGTTTTACTTGTGAATAGGTTAAGCAAACAATAATCTATACAAATAGATTTATATATTATTAATTTGTTAGGTACCTACTAAGATTTACCTGCCTATTTGACCATTATTATTATTAATTGCATTGCATACATATGTAATTATCGTTCTTTAATTATAATACTTTATATAATCTTGACATCAATTATTCCAAATATTTATTTTATTCATTTTATTGCTCAAAAAGTAACACAGCAAATATAATATCGAATGTAAAATTATTCTAGCAACTTACTTATGCGAAGAATCATAATTACAATTTATGTTATGAAAATAACGTAACACCTTACTAATTGAAAGCTGATTTTTCAATTGAATTGTGACCAGTAAGTATTGTATTATTATTTCCACAATAATTACTGTCAGACTGTCACATAAATATTATTATTTGTACTTATACACTTTTTCTTCGGTTTATTTCAATTACTTGCAACATATTTTATAAACCTGAAACATAGGTATACACCTTGTATGTCTGCTTCCTATATCCTGCCATTGGTAAGTATGTCATTTAACTTCAATAAACATCTTCCAACGAACTAATGGAATTCCATTATTCTAACCATGATCCCATGAAATACTGAGTACACCAGAGTACAGTTCGAATGTTTAGGTACCATTTTATCGTTACGTTTAACGTTTCTAAATGATAAGACCTAGGTTTTTGGTCTTTTGAGTCTTAGTGCTCAACTAGTACAATAAATGTGTACTCTTGGGGAGATCAATGAAGTGGTTCAAGCTACAACTTTGATCTACTAGTTTTACTTAATTAGTTAGCCTCAACAAATTAAACATCAGGCAAACTGTCATTGAGAGCGATCAAAATCACAGTTAATTCGAATACTTATTGTTTTTATTTTATAATGTGTAGGTACCTACACACTGTATTTAGTTATTTGTTTCTGTTTTGATTTAATGTATCGGTTCTGAGACTATGTATAATTTCTAATGTATGTATTGTCTCAACCGCATACCTAAGAGTTTTGACATCCTTAATTATTGTAAGTTTATGCATGTGACTGAAATAAGGAAATATATTTTCCGGTAAAGTGCCTTTTTAATTACACTTAATTATAATTAGTCATCACATCACACACATCACTCATCTTCATCTGAGTAGGTGTATCTACTACCTAGGTAGTTAAAAAGGGACTTCGTCATCTACAGTATCTACACTGTTAACCGACAAAAGTCGTATGTCTATTTACAAGACATTAGGTTAACTGCTGATCACTAGAGTTTTTTGCTGTTAGTACCTTAGTCATGGTTGCCTTGGGTATAGTTTCGTAGTTTAGTTAAGTAAGCAGTGCTTCCTCACCGTGTAAGGCTCCCCGTATCGCCACTTCAGTTTTTACAGCATTGACTTTAGGTACTACATGACATGATGTATTATGACAGGCCCAGTGTCTATTTACGTACCTGTTGTACTTGGGTTTGTAATTGAGCTTTGCCCTGATTATTATTCTATAGGATCATGTATTCCGGCTCTAAAATAGATTGGAATTGGGGTTTATTATATGAAATCTGGATCATATACGATCTTGAAGAATTATATATCCTCATCTATTTATAGGTTTTATTTGGGAAGTTTAGGCATGCCTCTGTGTTCCACAATTTCCACGGCTACTTACGCAGAATGCATTATTACTCTTATCCTGGTACCCTGCTTGTTTCTCTTAAACTATAATTTAACCTGTCTTCTAACTGTTCCAACAGGATTGCTACAACAATCTTTAACCGGAATACCGTCTAATTTAAGCTGATACATTAAGTTCTTACCCATACGAACATCTGCAAAATGCAGTAAATTTATGATACGGGTATAGGTTAGAAGAAGGTTAAATTGTAATACTTGACAGGAAATGTTTTCCAACTGGCGTATTTTTTTTTGTATAATTGAAATCTACTCTGAATCTACATTAGTAGATATGCCTATTTCCGAGGCCATCCATCTATACCTACGCCTTAAGTTAACTGGAACAGTAGGCAGAGGCACTAAACTGCTTATTATATTATGTCGAATTCAATAAATACACTACATAATAGGAGGTCACTCTATACTAACATAGTGTCAGTTTATGACTATTTTGCCTCCCTATTAAGTTTTGGTGGGCTAAAGAATCCGTCTAATGGTGGTATCTAGGACATTTTGGATGACCTACAACAAGATACTATCGTTAGTACCAACCAACATTATATCGCGTCAGTTTACTTTTAAGTACTATGTTGTACTAATTTGGACGACCTATAACAAAAGGTCCTATCGTTAGTACCAACCACCACTATCGCGTCTACTAGACTAGTTACTAGGTACATTTGACTCTTTTGGTTTGTTAGTACCAGTTGAACATTCAACTTACTAATTATTCTCTGTTTGTATCGTAGGTAAGTGTTATGATTTCGCTTATCATTTCTTTTGTTTTGCTAGTACTAGTTGAACATTCAACCTACTACTTATTTATTTTGCTAGTATCAGTTGAAAGTTCCAACCTACTAATTATTTGTTTTGCTAGTACCAGTTGAAAGTTCCAACCTACTAATTATTTGTTTTGCTGGTACCAGTTGAAAGTTCCAACCTACTAATTATTTGTTTTGCTAGCAACAGTTGAACAATCGACCTACTAATTATTTATTTGCTAGTACCAGTTGAATAATCAACCTACTAATTATTTGTTTTGCTAGTACCAGTTGAACATTTCAACCTACTAATTATTTGGTTTGCTAGTACCGGTTGAAAGTTTCAACCTACTAACTATTTGTTTTTCTAGTACCAGTTGAATGTTTCAACCTACTAATTATTTGTTTTGCTAGTACCAGTTGAACATTTCAACCTACTAATTATTTGTTTTGCTAGTACCGGTTGAAAGTTTCAACCTACTAATTATTTGTTTTCTAGTACCGGTTGAAAGTTTCAACCTACTAATTATTTGTTTAGCTAGTACCAGTTGAAAGTTTCAACCTACTAATTATTTGTTTTGCTAGTACCAGTTGAACGTTTCAACCTACTAATTATTTGTTTTGCTAGTACCAGTTGAACATTTCAACCTACTAATTATTTGTTTTGCTAGTACCGGTTGAAAGTTTCAACCTACTAATTATTTGTTTTGCTAGTACCGGTTGAAAGTTTCAACCTACTAATTATTTGTTTTGCTAGTACCGGTTGAAAGTTTCAACCTACTAATTATTTGTTTTGCTAGTACCGATTGAAAGTTTCAACCTACTAATTATTTGTTTTGCTAGTACCAGTTGAACATTTCAACCTACTAATTATTTGTTTTGCTAGTACCGGTTGAAAGTTTCAACCTACTAATTATTTGTTTAGCTAGTACCAGTTGAAAGTTTCAACCTACTAATTATTATTTTTTTTTTCCGCCACCGTTACCTTTCCGTATTTTTTTTTGTAATATTTTACCCTCGTCGCCATCTGTGACGTCCAGGCTCCGTTATGTACTGGGTGATCAAATGAAACAACTGTTATCACTCGTGCACTCCGCCAGCCACCCGTACGCCATGACACTTCTCCACGGAGTGAAGCTAGCGGGTTGTTGCGTCGTACTGTTTATTATGTAATCGTCACATCAACAAAGGTCGAGTCCTCGGGACTTAAGAGGCTTAGAAGTTTTTAAGCGCCGAATCTCGTAAAAACGAGCTGATTTCTTCAAATTCAGACTCAGTGGACTCGAGTTCCTGCCAACACTGTCTGGACCGCAAATATGCTTTTTAATTAAATAGTATTTGACTAGCTTACACCGAAAGTCAACTTCAGTAGAATTTTCAGTTTTAGTAGTAGTAGTAGTAATCACTTTATTGTACACAACACAGGTTTACATAATATTTACAGAAATAAAGGTACAAAGGCGAACTTATCCCTGTTTTAAACAAGCCTAGTGAACAAACAGTATTTCATTGCGTTCGCTAGTTAAACCACTTCCGCCTTTCATAATAATTAATACCTATTATTAGAACAATGCGGCTACCCCATTAGGTACTTTTACTGCCTCAGAAACTACAGTTAAGATGTTCATCCCATAACCAGGGTTGTAATGGGCATCAATTAAAAGTTGAAGATGGGGCAGTTTAAAGTTCCCGCTAGAGCGCTTGTGCATAACAGCTGTAAGCCAATTTGGGCAAACGATCGTTAAGCGCCGCGGATGCAGTATAAGGATGCAACCTGGGATGTAATAAAATCTTGGTTATTGCGAGGCTATATTTTTTTCGACAGCGTAGATGTAGCTTTTCGGCTTAGTACCTAAGCGAACCCGTTAACCGCTAGTGTGGAGCCTATCTGCACAATTTTTGGACCTTAGCTTCGAGCGTCACTTATTAGGCATCTGTCCCACTGAAAAACCAATGGTTGAGTATTTTCTTGTAGAACAAATACTGAAAGTTTGAACAACCAGTGGATTAAAGATTTATATATAATACATGCATCCCTTTCAGTGACGCGGTACTTACACGTTTCTTGAGCGAAAGTAAAAATATTAAAGTAAAATATCCGATCCCTTCTGGCTTTCTAGCCCCCAGATTTTGCTTATGTTTCTGTACTGCGAGTACATACTGCGTCAAAGAGTGCACAAAGTATGAAATTAAGAAGCCTCATGCATAACTAGAGAAATACAATCAAATTTTGATAGGAGCTTTGCACACAGGCGACAGGTGTTTCACATCGGAAGTAATAATTGCTTACAAAACATAAACGTAGCCGGATTTTCAATGGAACTGTTGCCATTCTGGCGGCAAGTAGGTACCTAATATATGTGCCACAGCTCTGAAATTCTAATTCACACAATACATGCATAGGTACCTGGTCTAATTTTTTTATAAATCCCATCACCCACTGGTCTCATTGTCATGACTCCTTATAAACGTACTTACCTAATTTAAAAGTACAGTGAACAAGACATTGAACGAAACGGCATACGTAATTATTTTCAGAAAAGGATCATTAGGGCGAGCGAAGCGAGCCCAATCACTATTCGACGAACTATGCATTCTTGTGGTACACTTTACGGAAAAACTATCGCACTGTTAGGTTTGAGATTTAACATAGTAATTTATATTCATGTCTAGATGTGTTATCAAGCATAAAAATATCATTATATAAACATAAAAAATAAAAAATGGGTAAATAATGTGTATTACTATTAACGCCATCTGTTGGACTAATGTTAGTTATATATTTTTCTAACAGATGGCGTTAGTAGTGACAAGGTTAAAGGTTGTTCCGTTAAAATGCGCTGGGTTTTTGTGGCTCAATATTAGTGTCCGACCGAAACATGTTTTTTGGCCGAAACCGAAATCGAAACCGAATGTTCGGCTTTGGCTCTAGTTTCGGCCGAAACCGAAACCGAAACCGAAACTTTTGTAGACTTGTTAAAATCGTTCAAAAAATGACATAAAACCGCTTTTACACACATATTATGGGGCTGGCAATACCCAAATGTCCTTGAGATTGATGTTACTTAAGCAGTTTTGTAAGAGAATTACTTGAGTTAGACCAAGATAATTCTGCAACGATTTTGATAACACACGCAATGCAAGTGTTATTTTAAACGTCAAAACTTCTATGAATTATGACGTATAAATAACATTTTCACTAGTTGCCCTGCGTATGCTATCAAAATCATTGCAGAATTTTATTGGGCTAACTCTATTCATTCACCAGTCAAGCTAACATGTAGATACAGGGTCAACCATAAAACCAACCAAAAACGCGAGCGCAGCGAGCGCGAAATTTTTTGTTAACAATATCGCGAGGCCGGGTACCGATCTTCACCTGGGCCTAAAAGTCCGAAGTGCCCCAGTGAGGCGAACTTTCATGCGAAGTCAAAGCCGTGCTTCAGGTTTCAGGATTAGTTGAGCACATACTCCAACCAATGTCCATTGTATTAAAAAGCGAGACCGCAGGCCGAGCAAGGCGCAGCGAGGCCAAAGGCTAAGCTGAAGTAGAGGACATGTGTGGAACACAAACCAATGGTAAATTGAGGTAAAAAGTGAGGCTAAGGTCGAGTATTCGTATGAAAAACTGTACTGGGAACACTTTTAAGGGATTTTTCTTCGTTTTAATCAATAGTCAGCTGTTCAGCCTCGCAAAATATTAACTATTGAGAAAATCAACTTTGCGGCACTAGTTGAGCGTAGCCTTTAGCCTCGCTTAAAATTTGCCATTAGAGGTAGATAGGAAAATGACTGAATAAGTGAGTGAATAAGAGCGAAAAAGACATCGTTCTACTCGGGCCGAGCTGATACTCGGCCAACGCCTGAAGATTGAAATTAAAAACGCAAACTTATTTTCCTGTACTGAACAACAGAACATGCTGTATGCAGAATTTGATATTTGATTACTATTTGCTTTTCGGTGAAGGAAAAACATCGTGAGGAAGCCGGACTAGTCCCGATAAGGCCTAGTTTACTCTCTGGGTTAGAAGGTCAGTCTGATGGCAGTCGCTTTCGTAACAACTAGTGCCTACACCAATTCTTGGGATTAGTTGTCTATTGGACCCCAGGCTCCCATTCCCATTGCCACGGCTCGGCAAAAATTCCGGGATTACGCGAGGAAGATGATGAGTTTTCTTATTATTCTCTTGCCCAGGGCCCAGTAATGTGCGACAGTGCTATCTCATTCACTCCGATACAATTAGACAGTGTGCGCGTTATAGGTATTGACAGCCTCTTAAGACTGCGTCGACCGTCCAGTGGCGCCCTCATTAGTGGAATTGTGTTTTATAATAAACCAATTAATTTCTGTACATATACATGAATCAGTATATTTATGTAGGTATTAATATTGTTGTCCTACTTATTCCCCAACTTTTGGTCTTTGTATTTCGTATGTTTCGGCCCGGCCGAAAGGTTCGGCCGTTTTTTGGCCGAAACCGAAACTACAGCCGAAACATGATTTTTTGGCCGAAACTGGCCGAAACCGAAACCGAAACCGAACCTTCGGTCGGACACTATTTACTCAATATAAGTGGGTATTTATTTGACTATACTAGTCAAATGAGTTTATTTTTTCGAACTGTCAAAACGATTTGCTACTATGGAATTTATATGACTACACTAGCATGTGACGTCACAAGCAAATTACCTACTCTTTTAAAATAGAAATGACTAAAAATAACTCTCTATTAATCTTCTGGTGCTTTATTTCTTGCATGGTGTAAAATAATTTATCTTAAGTACAGTCAAATACCCTATTCGTAGGTAATCATAATTAATTATGGGTGAAATTTAATACCTGACTATATATTTTTTGATTGAATCGATAATCGTTTTTACTACTATGGCGGTTAAAATCACACGTGATTGATTTCGAAATTCGGCAGTAATGCAGTTGGCAGTAATATCGCAGTCGGCAGCAGTTTTGCAGCGCGATATTACTTTCTTACTGTTTCAAATGCCAAAATCGATTTCGCTGCCAGGGTTTTTGACATTCGAGGCAATAATGTAGTCGGCAGTAATATTGCAGTCAGCAGCAGTATTGTAGCGCGCAAATGTCGAAATCAATATCGCTGCCAGGATTTATGATATTTGCGGTAGTAATGTAGTCGGCAGTAATATCGCTGTTGGCAGCAGTATTGCAGGGCGATAGTACTGCCTTACTGTTTCAAATGCCAAAATCGATGTCGCTGCCAGGGTTTTCGACATTTGCGGTAATAATGCAGTCGGCAGTAATATCGCAGTCGGCAGCAGTATTGCAGCGCGATATTACTGCCTTACTGTTTCAAATGACAAAATCGATGTCACTGCCAGGGTTTATGACATTTGCGACAGTAATGTAGTCGTCAGTAATATTGCAATCGGCAGCAGTATTGCAGCGCGACATTAGTACCTTACTGTTGCAAATGTCAAAATTGATGTCGCTGCCAGTATTATTGACATTTGCAGTAATATATTATTATCGCAGTCGGCAACAGTATTGCAGCGCGATATTACTGCCTTATCGTTTCAAATGTCAAAATCGATGTCGCTTTCCACTCTGGACGACCGGCTAAAGCAAGACAGAGGCAGAGGGCCCTTTTTATCCCCTTTTTACCCTTTTATCGGGTGGCAGAACTTCCCACTTCCCAGGAGCCGTGGGAATGTTTCTTCCCAACAGCTCTCCACAAGCTGCCCTGCGTTGACTTATTGTACTGGTCCATCAGCAAGCGATGGGGTTGTCACATCGCTACGCCCATATTCATTCATGTCTACCGGTCAAGAAGCTATAGGTGTTCCGGACATTTGTAAGGCTTGCTCGGAGTTTAAGCCAACACGTGAGGCCCTTTTGACATTTTAATGAGATGTAGTAGTAGTAGTAGTAGTAGTAGTAGTAGTAAAACACTTTATTGTACAAAAAGAAACATAAGATAAGACATGAAAAACACACAAAGTTTTATAGTACAAAGGCGAACGTATCCCTTTCAGGGATCTCTTCCAGTTAACCTTTGAGCAATTGAGGGAGAATTGGAGAACGGTAGACATAAAAGCTGTACTAAACGGTATAAAAATATGAGAAGTTTTAGATACATCAAGATATAGACTAGATGGTTCCCTTATAATAGATTAAACCTACGTAATGTTAAACACTCATGTAATGAAATGTAGGAAACAAGAATATATTCGCATGAGGAATTTAATATAAGTACCTATTGATATAATATAATACAAACACTCTTGATATAATATAATACAAAATGATTTGGGGTATTAATTATTTATAGAAGCCCTTATATCATATCATATCATTTTTAGAGTTCCGTAGCTCAAAAGGAAAAAAACGGAAATCCTTATAGGATCACTTTTGTTGTCCGTCCGTCTGTCTACTAAGACCTTTTATCTCGGGAACGCGTGGATGTATCGAGTTGAAATTAAAAGCATAACTTAGGTCCTAAAAGCTGTGAAAATTTTAAACTTCTAAAGTTATCGGCAAAAAAGATACGGCCGTTTATGCCGCAAAATGTATATTTCGAAACTCTCAAAGGAATCAAAATGTACCTATAAAGGGGCCCACTGATTAGCACTTCGCCGGACGATATCAGCCGGTCAGTTAAACACAAAATTTTACAGCTCCGAACAACTGACAGGCTGATATCGTCCAGCGAACTGGTAATCTGTGGCCCCCTTTAAGTATGGTAATTCCTGTTGATCTATAATTTCTATAACTATGAAATTTTACAAGTAATATCGTCACTACAAGTACTGGGAAAATATTTGAAAACAATTTTTTTTGTACATAAATTAATAAATAGGTACGTTAAATTGGTACGGGACCCTCGGCGGGCGAGTCCGGCTCGCACTTGTCCGGTTTTTTAAGATGAATCTCTTATTAAAAACTACCTTAGTAATTATAACTATATAGGTAGAAAAACTCCGCGAGCCCTTACAAAGCTCTGCTTTTTGCTAGTATTAACCCTCCAAAGCTTTAGTGACTAAGTTCAAAATCCTACTTACCTAATTAAGTAAATGCGATCTCTAATCAACACTCGGTATCAGTGTTAAAATTCGCGAAGCTGCCGCTACAAGCGGTCCGCAATTACGCTGATTGTGGAGACAGCACATAATTGACGCCGTCTGTGTCGGTGAAAGCGGTTACAACCTAGGACTGCTTGCAAATCGCAAGCTCGTTGAGTCGCTCCAGAGGTTATTTCAGGCATTTGCATTAATTAGTTCTCTCAAGTTAAATTAATTGACAGTCCGACTGATTGCGTTGATATTATTTAGACCCAATGCGTTGATATTATTCAGACCAAATTCGCGAAGCTGCCGCAACAAGCGGTCCGCAATTACGCTGATTGTGGAGACAGCACATAATTGACGCCGTCTGTGTCGGTGAAAGCGGTTACAACCTAGGACTGCTTGCAAATCGGAAGCTCGTTGAGTCGCCCCAGAGATTATTTCAGGCATGTGCATTAATTAGTTCTCTCAAGTTAAAATACTTAATTGAAAGACCGACCAATTGCATTGATATTAAGTATTTAGATCAAAGTCACTCACTCTTTGACGACTACCGAATAGTCTGCTAGTGCTTAACTTCTTCGTTAGTAGCATAAAAACATATCAAGATACTTAAATGTTACTGTTAAATATAACACTTTCTTTTTCCATCAAGACGGTATACGAGTATGACGAATTGACGATTCACTCTGTACTTATAAGTGATCATATAATAATGGAGCATTCCATGAAATTGTCTACAGTTTGTCCCGTACAAACGCGAATTTTCTGAAGATTTGCAGGTATAAGAGGTTCCTTTTCTATGACAAATGGTCAAAAATATGCACAGAAAAATAATCGCCTGCTTTAAATGCAAAAAAGTCGCAACACACGAAATAAAATGAGTTTGTACGGGACAGCCCGTGGAATGCTCCTAATTTATATTAGAAGGATAGTCCAATTCACTTCACTTCTACCAACAACTTAATGGTACCTAATTGACGGATAAGTAAATATAGTATACCTACATTATAGGTACCTTATATGTAGGTGTTGTAGGTACATATATAGGTGCAATTTGCGTATTAATGGTAGGCTAGGGTACAGAGACCCTCGCGACAAGACGACCGCGACCTAACCTTTAGTTTTAAAGTCGGCTCTAGTGTTCGTTGGATATGATAGGATAAAATCATTTGACAAACGTAATTAAGGAATTTGACCCTTTAGATAACATGAAATTATACCCGGCCCATTCGACCGAACGCAAAGGGGCATACTCAGGGGCCTACCACGAACCACGTTCGACATGTTGCCTCACTGTCGCACTTGTAAATTCGTATATGCATGTGTGACAGGGAGGCAACACGTCGAACGTCGTTTGCGGTAGGCCCTCAGTTTCCAAAGCACATGCCACTAAATCAACGAAGGCATCGTTTACGTAGGGGTAGCTCCATAATTTTTGGAATTTGTTTTGTTTTTGAAGTTGTTAATTATGATTTATATCCACCTAGCAAATGACGTGACTGATATTAAAAAACTCGTTAAACCAATACAAACAAAAATGGAAGAATATTTATAGTAGAGAACAAATCGGGTACTGATTGACATTGCCATCTTCACTAGGGAAACCAGGAGTTCGGTTTGCAACCTAATCACAAGAATTGGAGCATACACTAACTAGTTTTTACGATAGCGACTGTCATCTTCTTCTTTTCGTGTAAAGGGATCAAACTTCTTAGTACTACATTTTTGTTTGCCAATGTTTTGCCACTTCCAGCCCTCGGGGTGTAGCCCTCAGGAGATCTTCCTCAGTGCACGTCGTTGAGCACAGAGAGCACTGTCTCATGTGTAATGTTGTTTGAGGTACTCCACACTCGCAGGATGTATCACCTTGTCGCCCAATTCCCCATCTCAGAAGATTATCTTTTGACCCACCAACTCCCGTCCTAAGTCTGTTGAGAGCTTTCCATACTGGCCACTTGTGCTTTCCCCCTGGAGGCAGGTGTTCCACAGCTGGCATTCGTAGCGATGTGTCGCTGAGTTGCAAGTTCCATGACTTGATGCGAGCCTCCTGAGGAGTTTGCTGCTGGAGAGCTGAATTTGTAACAAAGCTCTTCCGGGACTTTAGCCTTGCAGTAACTGGTTTGTGGCCGTGCAGGGGGTGACGCGGGTCACGCAGTTGTTTTTCTCGCTCCACAGCCGCCGCAATATCTCTGCGTATGTCCGGTGGTGCAATTCCACTCAGTTGGTATAGGTGGTCACGTTTAGTGGGTTTTAGGCATCCTGTTATTAGGCGGCAGGGCTCGTTGAGAGCTATGTCAACCTGGGCAGCATGTATAGAGTTCTTCCAGGCTGGGCATGCATATTCTGCAGCCGAGAAGCTGAGTGCGAGAGCCGTTGTGCGTAGGGTGTGTGGGGTTGCCATCTGATATTGGGCTTCCAAATAAAAGGAGAAATAGGTCTTAAGGCCTGTGCACACCGGCTTGCGTGTGCGTGACGTGCACGTGCGCGTGCGCTAAAATGTTGGAGCCGCACACGCACACGTCACGCAAGCGGTGTGCCGTCTCTCATAAGGATCTGTATACTACAACGCCGCACGCGCACGTGCACGTCACGCACACGCATCAGCCGGTGTGCACAGGCCTTTATTGGGATTAATCTGGTTTACTCACAATATTTTTTTTCTCTGAAAACTGACATCAAGTTCCGAGGAACTCATTTTTTTGGTACAAACTGGAATTCAAACCAACGACTTCCGGTTTGAATGTCGCACACCTAACCCCTAGGTTAGGTAGTCATCAATAATATTCCTAAGGACAAAACTCGTTAAGTTCGTCATTTTACACAAGAACGATTTGGAGACATGTTAAGTTAATAGTTACTCCGACCGAACGGTAAAAGTTTTCTTTGAATAACTAATTTTATTTTATGGAATCATAATTTGTGAAGCGAAAGTTTTACATCTTTCCTTTGTCCCTGACAATGTCTGGGAGTTCACAAGGAATTTTATTTTCTCCTGCATTACGCGCAATGCTTAAGGCTGTTTTGTTTAGTGTTGGACATAAATTACCAGGGTAGGTACTAGAAGAATAATAACCCTAGCTTTGTAGATAGTTTTCCTGGGTATTTTCCGCAAATCGACATCCTTCGTTCCTATTTTGCGGGAAATGCGTGCAGCGCTACTTTATTGTCTGTCCCGGCTCCTCCACGAATACCACAAAGGCTTCGTTTCATATACCTACTTAGGATACCTGGAAACAGTGAAACTCTTCGTCCCTACTATTAACGCCACCTTGTTCCGAAACTTGACCTTAACACAACAAAACAGAAAACTATTAAATTAACGATTTATTTAAGAGTTTCTGGTAAAACTATTTGACTGTGTACAGTGCCGTCAATCGGTGGGGTTAAAAATCCACAGGTGTAACTAAGTATAGAGATTTTGTTTTAATAGTCTTATAATTAAAACACTGGTTTCTGAATAGCTAACGTATTAAAACTATGTGTTGATTCATGACTATGACGAAAAAACGTGAAGAGTTTGAGGATGATGACCCTGTCGACAGTATTGATTAAATATTTTAAAAAATTGCGTTATTCATAAACGCGCTAGAAGCCTCTATTAGCTATTAATCGTCTGTCTTTAATCTTTCATTCTGAATTATGTATTCCTAAGAAAGCCATAAAATATAAATTAACTAGGTAACTGAGGCTTGTAAAGTTTTACGAGTAATGGGGTTAGAAGGTTATGTTCAACACTTGATCCTAATTTCTAAAAACAAAGCAACATTTATGTCATAGGTACATAAACTCAGAAGTTATAATTACTTACTTCCCAGGGGAAGTGTAAACCTAAAACAACAAGTACCTACGTAAATAGGTGAGATCACATACAATAGATGACCAACTATAACAAATTCGAGTTTTGAAATGAGAATAATAGATATATTTTTTATTTTTTATTGGATGAAAGCTCTTTGAAAATAACCAGAAATTTGCTGTATTAACATTATAACAGCTTAGTAGGTACATTAAAAGTCATATGTATAAGTAGGTAGTTGAATTCGTCCAAGTACACTACTCGCCAAAGGTTTTCCCATTTATTCCAAGAGTTCAAAGGAGTAGCTCGATGGGTTATTTTTACTGACGTACCTATTTACTACCTATCTACACTGGTGGCGTTGATATCTTCTTGTCTTTTAAATGGACCTAAGAATCCTTGAGCTTTATCATAAATTATATCCCTAGATTGTTTATACGACAACGGTTTCACTCACTTGAGTTTTAGTTTGTAGTCGATTTGTAGTGAGTTTAGTAGTTGTCGTATAAACAATTTAAAATATGTCTCACGAAAGTTTAATATCGATTAAATCCCTAGATATTCTAACAAAGATATTCCACTCGTGTGTTCACAATAATTGGTCAGATTATCCAAAGTGGAATAAAAATCAGGATAGATAGGAAGCGAATTAATCTGACGGTGGCTAGGGACCGTCAGGCAACGGCCGACAGGTGCGGGGCTCCAGGGAAATCAGCGTCGAGCCAGTTTACCTTCTTTAAAATATTAGTCCATGCTTGCCCTTCATTTTTTATGCACGAAAATTCCGTGCTAATCGAATGAAACAATTTGAATGAAAAATTGATCACTTTACATTTATCTTTAATTTAACGTTAATTAATACGTTAACTGTTCATCGGTCCTTAATTCAAAAGGCATAAGGTCCACCGATGGACAGTTAAGAGTATTGCTGTTTGTATGTGTGAGAAAATATTACCTACATTGAAAGTGACAGTGGGAGAAGTCACAAAGTAAACCCTTTCAGGAGTTGACCTTGTCTTCTTAACTAAGTTCCTACTTAACGGAAGTTGTTTGAACAGAATTAGGTCCAGGGAGATTAGAGATGATAAATTCCCCGGGAATTAAGAGATTTGTATTTACTTAAGACTTCAAATAATTCTGACTGTTCAGATTAAATTTTGTTCTCGTCTAAAATGCGTCGAAAGGTAGTAAATTCTTGGCATAGCTAGTAAACAAATAAATGGCGGCAAAGGCCAGGTTTATTACGGTTCGAGATAATTTACTTTATTTCTGTAAGTCCTCCGGTATTTCAATTGTTTCCGTTTCCTCTTTCCTTTAAACTAAACCTAAAAGATGGGACTTATGTTGCCTTAAAGTTCGAGGCTAACTTTTTTTATCAACCTCTTTGTTTATCTTATACCTTTAAATAAGCAATTCTTGTATATTTATACATACCTAATAGTTTCGACGACGACTAATTTTTTGTCAGTTGTTCGTATATTCTACAATCACAAAACATTTGACGGCACTAATATAATAATGCACGGGTTGAAGTATTTATCCGTCGTACCTACCCGCTTCCAGTTGACTGACTCACAAAACCAAACGCCACGCCGCGGTGACGCTTCTCGAAACTTCATCTCCTGAACCCCTTCTGGTTGAGCGGCCCTGTATTGTGCAGATCGCATGCTTTTACCTGTTTGTCGGATGTTGATATTACCGTTTTTGAAAGCTTTGCTTTTAGGGAAACCAAAAAAAAACATGGTCTCACTTCGAATTCAGAAAAGGAAAAACTCGACAAGGAGCGAGTTCGATTACGCAAAATTGTGTGCAAAATGAAGGGTTCAGCAACCTTCAAAAAATCAAAACCCACCGTTCGGATTCTGAGTGCTCAAAATTAGAGATGGGCCGAATATTCGGTAATTATTCGGTATTCGGCATATTCGGCAAGTTTTCCAGTCCGTATTAGGCCGAATTATTCGGTTAAAGTGCCGAATATCCGGCAAATGATTGTCTTGTTGCAACACTGTAAAACTTAAGCTCCTCCGGAACTTTTCAAGTAGGGTAACTTGTTGATCAATGAAACACTAAAAGTTCAAACCTTCCTATCTCTGGTGTTTTTAAAGTTATGAGTGTGATATTTCGTATGAAGATAAACAATTTAGCTGGCTATCGTATGGCATTCTTGGTTTCTACTTATCTTTAACAGTTTTTTGTATTATGAACCTTTTTTTTTAAATGAGTTTTGTTTCATTGTGTACTTGTGCATGTTTTCACTGAAACACTCTAATTTTTACAGTGAAACGGATGTAATAATTTTAGTCTACCATGAAACATCGTTAATAACTAAACATTGAAACGGTGTTATAAATAAGTGACATTAATACATGCTTTCAATCAATTAATGAGAAAGGAAAGGAGAAAATAGTGTTAGGCTGAAATTGGTTATTTAAAAGGTTTCCGACATATGAAATGATTATAAGATTGCTGAAATATATAAAAGCGAAAGACTTGTTTCATTGTATACAACTTGAGTTTCATTATGAATCGAGACTCTGGTCGGCACGTACGGCATGCTGCGAGAAAGGTACGCCTTTTATGTCCACGAGCATGATTGCCAACTAGGTGGACGCGGGAGGGTTTTGAGCACCTCCATGCTTGATATCATACATTTGTTGGCAACATAGTGTTTTATAAACGACTGTTTCATTGTTCGACAAGTGACCTATAACCTTGCCATCAATGAAACATTCAACATATAAACCATCCTATATCAGCCGTTTCTAAAGTTAAGTACCTATCTCATATTTTGCCATATGATAGACGAATTATTATCAATTTTCACGGTGTTTCACTTTCACTAATTTAGCACATATTCTTTAATTATTTAAAAAAAATAATGAGTTTGTTTCATTGTGTACTGGTAAATGGTGTTCAGTTAACATCGTGTTTCATTAAACATGAGACCTGTTTCATTGTATACTACATACAAATGTTTCATTGTGAGACAAGGGGATGTTTTTTTAAACAATTTAAAAAATCTGCACCAAAGAGTGAACCAAATTTAAAAATATTTAGCTTCAAATAAACTTTAATACACATAGAACACAACAAAAAATTAAATATCGCCTAACTCGATTCTATATCTTGCTTAAAAATTGCGAAACATAAATGAAAAAAATTACTTTTGCCGCACGAATTCACAATAACGCTCGTAGCAACGTGCTTCTTCTCCGAGGCGCGCTCGCGAATTGGTGAGGTGCTGGGGGTCCCTAAGCCTGCCCTTGCTTGACAGACGGCACTAGCTGGTAACTCTTAGTTTCCGAGATATCGCAAAGTTTCACTGTGTCCGTTTGTTTCAATGTAGAACAACTGACCCTAGGTATAATACATAGTTACATACTCTCTTCCATCAGGTTACGTTTTCCCGTTGTCATTAAAGCACATGATGAGACATGTTTAATCCATAGGATGTTTTGACGTTTTGGAAAGTGTTGAAAATTTGTTTGCATGTCCCGTTTGGCCTGTTTGTTTCTAGGGAATTGCCTAGGAATTCGTCTTTAGCTGCTAATTGTGACTGAAGCGTTTTTAAATGGTTTATTAGAATGATACAGATCAATCGAACATTCGGCCGAATATTCGTATTCGACAAACTCCATATTCGGCCCATCTCTAGTCAAAATCGTTACCTATTTGTCTCTTCGTTTCGCACAAAGTAATAAACGCCTGTAGTAAACGAAGAGCATTGTTGTTCATAGGTGGTTTATTTCACTTCATAGATCCACCGGTAGATAGTATATTTATAAATACCTGTGATTTATTATAATTACTTTGTAACAGCTAAATGAATTATATGAGCTGATAACGCTCGTTTAATAAAATATAATGAGTAGGGAGGTAGGTCGCTCGCAGCAGAAATCGTACTCGTACAGGCTAGGTAAGTATTAAATATCGATATGGACAAACTGCCAGATTCGAACTTTAAGATACGTCAATTAATAGATCTAGAAACGATATGGATCAGATGTGTCAGTGTCAAAAGTGACGTATTTGTTTGAAGAAACTATTCCCCACTATAATCCATATCGTTTTTAGACCTATTAATTGACGTATCATAAAGTTGGAATCGGGCCGAAAGTGCCTAAACAATGTACACACGACGTTAATATATGGGCAATAAGGTCGTGCATGCATATTTTTAGCAACTTGTCCGTGTCAATATTTCTATGGCCCTAATCCTTATTTTGGTGTCAAATTACGATATACGTGACGTTTCTTTTCTACTTACGTAACATTGTCCCATTTAAATTCAGCAGCGGTGGGTGGAGTAGACGAATTTTAAATAGGTAGGTAATAAGCACTTACATAAAATTATGCATACTTTACGGCTACCACCAGTTTTGACATTGACATATTCGCTCACGTCTATGTAACTTACTTTCTATGCATCTCGCTTGTACATGCATATTAGTACAAGCTAAATGTACAGAAAGTAAATTACGTAGACGTGAGCGTTATGACAACGTCAAAACTGCTTTGGCCGTACTCATAGTCTAATAAAACATGGTCTTCCATTCCCAGAGTGACACGGGCCTACGTCACAACAACATGGCCGCTATATATAGCGCTATCGCATATTATCATATAGCGCTGTCGCATGATGACGTAGGCCCGTGTCAGTTAGGTGACCTAGAAAAGACGGGAATGGAGTACCAGGCGGAGTATATTATTATACCATGGCCGTACTTAAGTATTTAGCTACTTGTCACATGTTTTGAAAACTGCTAGACGGTAAACAGTAGCGGACATTATTAACAACCTTCCCGTGTCTCCTTGTTTAATGTGACATTATAGATCAAATTAATCCGCACTGGGATACCTATCTCAACTTCGAAATATAGTTGCCCGATGTTTCATTTGCCGAATTTTAATTACATCCGAACGCGTTTTTCCTGTTAACCGTTGAATTTTTAAAAGGGTTACCAATGTAACCTTATCTAACCCAATGGCATCTACAGGATACCTTTTTTTAAAGGTTTGGAAAATTTTACGGTTTCTGAAGAAATCGCGTTCGGTCAAATGAAAATTAAAAACCTACCTAGGCGTTCTGGTAAATTGACTTCTAAGTACGAGTACTTATATATCTAAACCCCATTTACCCAGTGTGTAGGTTCTGGTCTATATCACTACTACTTATTCTTCTTCTGGTTCCATCATCAGATCGGTTGAATGGGTCTAAATTACTAGATCGTCATCGGGATTATTACATACATGTAAACTAATTCGCAAAAATTCATACCAAGGTTACTACGGGTATTACACGTAGGTTAAAAAGTATTTGTCAGAATTATTACCTTATTATGTATTGTCGGTTAGTTCGTTATTTATTTAATATTTATATATTACTTAATTCATTTAAGTACCTATATGTACGCTTTTCTAAACGCACGCAACAGGCATGCACGCCGCTGCACGAATAGGTCAAACCGCTTCTTAATATTCATACTACCTATTTAATATTCATAAGAATCGTCTAATTTTGTAAGGGTTCATTGAGAACAACGAAATTCTGCTTTAGGTTTTATTTAACTCAAAAATCGGTTCTGACGGCAATTCTCCATTTTGAGTTTGAAGAGACTTTACACTTCTAAATCTCATTAGTATTAGTACTCTACTCTGACATTGGAGCCTTTTACATCTCCAACTTTAATCTATGTACATATTAACTATTAACCACAAAATCTATACATCGACTGTTATATTGTAGTAGGTAATTATTTATTTTAATATTATTATAATGTAATGTTTACCCAGTTTATTAGCTGTTGTATTTATTACTGTAAATGTTGTATTGACTTGTGAAAAATCCCTTGAGGCCTACTTACAGGAAAAAGAAATGAATTTTGTGTTCTTTGAATGTTGAAGACGGAAAATTCTATTTTTTCATTATTTTTACTTTGACAGGGTGCGATGTGGCACATAAATTAAATTCCTACCTTAAAATCAACAACGTTGAAATAAACAATATAAACTCAAGTTAATCGCTCAAGTTATAATCGCACAGTATAACACGACAACGGAGCAACAGGCCAAGGTTAAAAGCGAAATTAAAAACACATATTAAGTAGACACAAATTAATATCTATTATAATGAGAAACCAGTTTTAACCCAACAATTTATATTATTTATAACAACAAATCCTGCCTAAGTTATTATTAGCATAAACTTAAAGGGCGGCAGCGTAGTGTAGAATCACTTGAATCCCCATGTACCATTTGATAAAGTAAGGGACACCGAAGGCAATCCCGCGAGCAGGCTGGGGCAGAGGCACGATGGCGTAGACGAAGGTGTGGATGAAGCGGCTGACGGTGTACACGCGGAACAGCAGCGTAGCCCAGGCGGCCACAGGACCGGTCGTCACGTACAGCGCGCCCAACAGCCAGAACGCCGGGATGTTCTCCAAGTCGTTCAGGTGCGCCCGCCGTACGCGCTCAACCTCTGGATCGTTTAAAGTCACCTTTCCCTTTAACGCGGCTGCGTCCTCTGGATTTGCGAACACTTTCCTTGTCATCCTCTTCATACCGGTCAGTGTAGAAAGTGCTAATAACTTCAACGCTAATATCGCTGAATACACAATGTACGATTGCACTGCGGGATCTTGCAAGGACAAAGCCATTTTGATTAACACCAATTAAAAGGAGTCAATGAACGATACAAACAACGGTGCGCTCAATGCGACGGTCGAGCCACAAGTGAATTGCACAATCATGACTCAAGCCGGTTTAGCTGTCTATTTCGTTTCAAAGGAGTTTGTTATTGACAGTTAAAATCGCAAAGTACCTACGAGTAAGATTACTGATGTGAGAATGAAAATTATGTACATACAAAGCATACAAAAATGTGACTAGGTATATTTTTACTTGTATGTACCATCGCCCATACTGTTAACTGTAGGTACATCGGTGGACCTATGCCTTTTGTAATAAGGTCCACCAATGTACAGTTAGGAGTGTTGCTGTTTGTACTCCTCCTTATTATTCAAAAAATAAGACATATTACACGTTATTTGACCTGACATTAATAGCATTAGTTTACTTAACTGCTGCTTACTTGTAGTCTTTCATAAGCGCCTTTACATATTTGGCGAGCAATCATTAGCTAAGTAGGTAATCATTGTTGAATGCCAAGTAGGCAGTCATTTTATCTCTCTAAATGTTCAGAAAAGATAATAACATGAAAATCGATAAGTATAAACATATATATTTTACGTGCGTCTATTTTTCACAGATAATTAATTAGGTAGGTGCCTAGGTCGTTTATAATAATTATGTAGTTTGTAATAGTTTGTAGTTTTTTTATATAACAAAACTAATAGGCTTCGTGTAGGTACAGTCTCCTGCGATAATATGTTACTCTTCGAAGACCGCAAAAATATGTGACAGGCTCTTATGGCTCCACAAGTAAGATCGTGTCAGACATTCTTGCGGTCTTCGTTGTGTAACATATTATTGCAGGTGACTGTAAGACAAATCTGCATATTGTGGATGTGATAACAGGTAGGTGAGGACTTCAAGCAAAATTCGAATCTATAATATACCTACTGTAAAAGGTTTCACTTAAAGATATGTGAGAGACGTAATAATGTTATTTAAAAAAAAAACAGAAACAACGGTTCATTATATAAATCGTGTTTTATTAATAAACAGTCTTATAATTTCTTCAATCTATCACACATTATTTAAATAGCTGTAGCGTAATGCAGAATCACTTGCATCCCCATGTACCATTTGATAAGGTAAGGTATGAAGTACGCGATGCCGCGAGCAGGCTGGGGCAGAGGCACGATAACGTAGACGAGGGTGTGGATGAAGCGGCTGACGGTGTACACGCGGAACAGCAGCGTAGCCCAGGCGGCCTCAGGGCTGGTCGTCACGTACAGCGCGCCCAACAGCCAGAACGCCGGGATATTCTCCAAGTCGTTGAGGTGCGCCCGCCGTACGCGCTCAACCTCTGGATCGTTCAGATTTACCTTCCCTTTTAACGGGGCCGCGTCCTCTGGGTTCGCGAACACCTTCCTAGACATTCTCTTCATACCGGTCATTGTAGAAAGCGCTAACAACTTTAACGCCAATATGGCGGAATACACAATGTACGACTGTACTACGGCATCTTGCAAGGAAAAAGCCATTTTGCTTCGTAAATTGTACACTTTTAACAAAATTGACAACCGAGCGCTCGGAGTCACGGACGACGCGACACTAGCTTGTTATCTACTTATAGCTATTTTAGTATATGTATGAGGTAAATAACATGCAAGGCGGCTGGCCGGTACCGGTGTTTATTGTATTTATCGTTTGTGCATTTAAACGAAATGAAAATTGCTTTGTCACGCTTATTTTTGAATAGTCCTATCATATTTAGGTACCTACCTAACTTAAGTACTTATCGAAAAAGTAGAGATATACAAACACTCGCGATGCGTATTCTACTTGTAATAACAGTTTATGAATTTTATTTGATCTGGTTTTGTTATTTGTTAATTATAGTCTATAGCTTATTGTCATAGTTTCTTGTCAAGTACGTTTATATGTTACCGTAAAAGGAATAAATCCGGATATTATATTATTATATACATACCTACTATTATCCAACCATTATGTATAATATCTAGGTACTCAACAAACTCAACTTAGACAAAGTGATAATTTACACAGAGTTAATCAGATTAACTAAAAATAATATATCTTGGAAGCATACAATGTAAGATTTCATACCAGTTGCGGTAGAGACTGCAGGATCGTGGGGTGCGGAGGCTAAGGAGGAGTTTGTGTAACTATCAATTTGTCAAAGTTGAGTAGATATTATACATAATGGATGGACAGTTTAAATAATATCCGGATTTATTACATTCGCTGTAACATAAGTATACCTACACTCCTTCCTTTGACTTATTGTGACTCATCTGAACTTCATGTACCTAAAACGTTGTTCGATACACGTGCGAATAGGTACCTAATTCGCAACTCGTTGCTAATTTCCTATTTTTCGCATTACATTTTACTGCCCGATCATCCTGCTGATCATCAAATCGGGGCAATCGAACTGTCATTTTAATATCCGGAATATAAAAAACGGTCTAATTATTTATTTACTGTACCTAATGGATAAAATTTAGTGTAGCATTAAAGAAACTGTAAACCTTTGCGGTAGTTTTTATACAGTGGAAAGGCTACAAAAAGGCACACTTTGCATCACCGTCAGGAATTTCTCGGAGTTCGTGGAATTTACCTATTACCGGGGTTGTAAAACTGGCGGCAATAAAAGAACTTTATTTTCTCGATCTTTTGGCTGTAAAAGTGTATAAGCAACTCTAGTATGTACTTGCCTTTTACGCGCATTTGTATGACGCTCGCAGAAAGGAAAATCGTGTCCCTGGAATCTGAGCCTTGTTGCGTGAAATTTAAATTGGCATGCTTTCATTTTAGTACTTATTTCGTGAAGAGACCTGAGGGCCTAGTACGAACCACATTCGAAGTGTTGCCTCCCTGTCACACTTACGTACAAATTTACAAGTACGACAGAGAGGCAACACGTCGAACGTGGTTCGCGGTAGGCCCTCTGCTTGGCTTATGATGTTGTCATTACACCATACCATCATACGCATATTTTGTTATTCAGTAGCATAGTTATATTAGTTATTAATATTATTCACGTATAATATAAGGCAAACTTCCAAGTAGATAAAACGTCTTTTGCTCATAAACTACTATAGTAATAGAATTCAAATCTATTATTCTATTCGCCAATAAATTAGTTGGGAATTAACAGAATAGAGATATCTTCCTTGTACAATGTACAAGTTTCAAATATCGTATTAAGAAGTTTGGATGTTCGAGCAATTCTCTGCCATAACTAGTTTGACGAAGACTGATATCTATTCCTATTTCAAACATTTGATTCGTTTGCTGTGCTGCATATACGATTAGATATCTGTGTTGGAATTACAGACTCGAGTAACAAGCAAATCTCTCTAGGGAACGAGGGGATACCTATATGTAAATATGTAAAGTGGTAAATGAGAAGAATTCGGATCAATGTGAATTTGCCAGTATATAAATACGTATTTAGGTATGAACTTATCAATGAACTTACCTTCCTTGCCCACTACAACGTATCATACCATGACCGTGCTGTGAACGTATCAGGCACGGAATGTAACGCGATACGGACTACTATGCCCACTACACCGTGTCCACATCGTTTCATATCCGTACATAACGGGTTTAGTGCCCGTAGTAACCGCGTATCATCCCCATAGCATCCACCTATAATCCCCGTAGCATCCGCGTTTCATCCCCTTAGTACCCGGGTTTTATTCACGAGAGTAAGACTCGTCGTTAATTACTTTATTCATTCAAAAATTAGTACTACTTTAGAGTTTAGACGATATTACCTCTATTCCTATTCTATACTCGTATTTTCCTCCTAAGTTACCTAACCTAACCGATCTAAATTTGTATGACAGTGAAAAAAACATTGAATAGGTAAGTTTACCTTACAGCGTTTATGGGTCGCCGTAAGATAGGAAATTGATACGACATCGTACAATGTTCATGTGTCTATCCCCATTGAATCCTGTGCGAGGAAGGGTCGAACGATGGGCGAGTCGACGCCGCGCATTGATTTTATGGTTCCTCTAAATCTGCCCCTTATTCTACCAAACTGGGGTAAGGTAAACGTACTGGACGCGGTCCCAGTACATGTCATCTTCAAACTTAAGTAATTGTCAATAGAGGTGACCGCAAGCGTGTCATCTGTTGGGCATTAGCATGTCGAGCACTAGTACGTTTACCTTATTCTGTCTTAGTCTGTTGAGTTGACCGTGTTGCCGCAAGTGGGTATTTTTTATTTTCTCCTTCGACTCTGGTAATGGCAAATCTTTAAGAAATATTTTTCACAGCTCATATAACGGATTCTTGGTGTAACTGTTACGCACGTAGAGATTTACTATACGGTAGCCAGTAAAGTTCCGTATAAAATTTGCCATTAGTAAATGTTACATTCGAATTACGACAGCAGCGCTGCTGTTGCAGCATTACTGCTGCAGTGTTGATGAGGCTATCAATTTCGTATGATGATTAGGGTTCTAATAATTGGCATTTCTGAAAAGAAACGAAATAAGTCTAGAATTTTTATTCTTTGTAACAATTTCAAAATGTTATATAGGAAAATTTTAATTTATACGACATTTTAGGTAGTAAATGTTAAATAGTCGCTCCAGTAATACTATTTCTGCATGAATGTGTGGGAATCAGGCGGAAAATTTCTCGCAAGCACGAGTATGCTCGAAGAAGAACTTTTACAAAGACGTTTCGCTCGCTCGGAATGTGTCCATTCAATTAAAAAAAGGTTCTCAATGCATAGCTTTTTTTATTGGAGTCAGCTATAAAGGATAAATAAATTACCAAGACCACACAATATAAACTAAAACCAAAAATTCCTTAACAAAAACTAAACTTACGAGCATTATCTAAAATTTCACTTTGTATTGACCTACCTAAATGTAGTGGCTACCTACGCATTTGACCCTTCGAGTTCAAAGACGGTATAATATTACGATAACACATCATGGATATAAATATTACACAACACAATTATAAAACTTGTTTACGTACCTGAATTTCAGTTCATCATAATTTACATGATTTGGGTACGTGCCACGTGCCGCACCAAATTAAGACTGGCGACCCGTTTCGAACTTTAAGATACGTCAAGTATTACGTCTAGATACGATATGGATTAGATATGTCAGTGTCAAAAGTAACGTTGTTGTTCGGAGAAACGTCAACTTTGACACTGACATATCTAATCCATATCGATTCGAACTTCGAATCGAATCGAGCCGAAAGTTACTCGTCAGTAATTCAGTATTGTGGATCGTATCCATACGATCAAACATGTTTGTATAGGTACCTATGTATACATTGTATACTTAATTAATAGTTGATAAGGTCTTGATATAATTTCATCCTATTGAAACGGGTCTTAATTGCTCAAAATAAATTCCCTCATCTTAACTAATATTTTAAATGGACTATATGAATTGTAGCCTGCTAAGCTTTAATGCTAACTTTGATAAATTACGAAATTCCAAATGATATTAAAGTTCATCAAAATATAGTAGCTAAAACTAATTTTATCAAAATAATTCCAATATTATTTTCGCAATCCAATTATATAACCTAATTACCCCAGTAGGTAAGTACTTCGTCAAAATATATTTTTTCTTTAGGTATAGGTACCGCCTACATACTTTCTAAATATAATAATAATAACTACAGTCTGACTAGGTAATTATATGATAGTTATGATAATGTATAGTAAAGAAAGATACTTCAGTGGCAGCTGGGGTAAAAAGGTTCTTGGGTGGGTACCAAAAAGGTAGATTGTCGTCAATGAGTATATTTTTGAATTTTTCTGCATTTTTGACATTCTTTTATTTGGGAAATTAGATAGATATAGGCGGTAACAGATCGAGATTTGTATGGTCAACATGTTGTTATTAGGTATGATCATGTTCGTGACAATATATTGGTATATATATGACTGTTAATAAAACAAATATTGAAAAAAGCAAACACAGGTAAGTATATTTATTTTTCATTTGTTACAAGTCTAAATCATTTAGAAATAGTTAGGTTTTTGTTTAAGAAGGGGGCAAAGTTGTTATTTAACCACTCGTGTTAATATTGAAACTCGAACATGGGAAAGATCCCAAAAATGAACCACGAGCGTAGCGAGTGGTTCGAAATGTGGCATCTTGAGCGTTGTGAGGGTTTCAAGGCACGAGGGTTAAACAAACCTTGCTACCGAGCTCTCATTTTATTAACTATAAGTAGTTCGTTTTTTTAGCATTAGAAAAAAGGTAAACAATCTTGATGTGTCTATTAATTGAAAAACACGTTTTAAAAATAAGTCACGGCAAATATGTAAGAATTATAAATCTAAAATACGTCTTTTATATTCTTCTGCTTTCATAAATATTAGTTACTGATTTTAAAAAAGCGTTTTTCAATTTAAAATCTTGTCAAGATCGCTTACCTTCTTTCTAATGCTAAGAAAAACGAACTATAGGTGAATCATTGGGCATTCTTCGTTATTTTTTAAATATAACCATTTTTTTGTTAAAGGTTTAAACGAGTATATATGTAAGTATTTATATTTCTAAAAGTAAAATCAAAGTAGGTATGAAAAAATGGGTGCGTCTAAAATGATGTAGGTAAAAATATCGTGTGTTACGGAAGCTACGTGTTTTTTATTAGGTATAAAACTGGGGCAACCGGGAAGAATACCAATGAGTTCAATCACATAACTTGAGAATAAAAAGGGTAGAGCCCTGTCAAAGTTTGTCGCCCTTCGAGCCCTCTACTCGGCAATGTAGGCTTGGTGAATATTTGTGCCGAAGTTTCTTATCTGTTACTTAAATAACATCACTATCAATCTAAGAATTTATCGGCATGCTTGTAGAATTATTAGTACCTATAGTGTTACATGAAAGGAGCACTCGTACCGTAAACTCGGGTTACTTTGGCACAATGGAGGGTAACTTTGACCCACATGAATACCTCATTTAAAAGGGTCTAGTAAAAAACATAAAAATGTCAAAGGTTAGTTAAAACCAACCTCATGGTATATTTCCATAATTATAGTGCACTAATATTACCTGGACCGAGTAAATCTCAACGGCCAAAGTTACAGGGCTAAAGTAACCCGACTTTACCCGATTTTTGTCAATCAAGCCCAATTAAAATATCAATTGTAGGTAGCAGTGATTGTAGCCACCGTTTGTAAAGTTTGTATGCATGCATGGCACGTTGCCGGCATTTTTAAGGATTCATACATAATTTAATAAATAAAAGGATTTGCTGTAGATCTTAGTTAGATACATTTAGGTCTCTTGTTGCCAACACTGCCTATGCATAAGACCTTTCTCCGCCAGTACAGCATTAAATTTAATACATGCATCATATGCATGTTGAATAAAATATCGTGACCCATTTTTACCAGCTTAACTACTTATAAAAATGTAGAATGCAGTACGCTGACCAAACACAGAATATTATTATAATAGCCCACAACTTCACCCCGTAGCGGTGGAGTAAAACCCACACATTTTAATTCAATATTCATGATTTCTTTTAGTTGGTTTCTTTTCATTAGCAGCCTCCACGGGCAGTTTCAAACAAGTTGAATATTTCACCAGGCAGCGCATCGGGGAACTTTTACAGAGAAGTCTCAACTACTGGCACGAGGAGAAAAATACTTAAGTATTCTTTGCGTTGTTCTTCGTTAAGAGGATACACCGCGGCCGCGAAATCGCCATTTCATACAAACGTGGAGCTCATTTTCCTCTCTGAATATTAACATTATTAAAAAATATTTTGACACAGTTTGTTGTATATCAACCACAACTATGCCCTTATGTTTGATTTATTTCAAAACTTTAATTATTATAAATTAAGACAGTTTGGAGCATTTAAAAATTTGTATGAATTCTGTTTTTCGCCCCAAATTTTTACGCAAATAAAAGAAGCGAAAGAGGTATGTCAGGATCGTACGTAGCAAGTGGAAATCCGTGGTCTCTGCCTACCCGTCCGGGAAATAGGCGTGATTATATGTATGTACCTATGTATAAAAGAAAAGTCAAACATCGGATAGCTATGGTTATTATACATCAAAATATGTTAAAACATTTTCTATAATGTCAATATCCAGAGAGAAAAATGGGAACTACATTTGTACGGAGAAGCGGCCGAAGTGTATCCTCTTATTATTTAGTAAGTAGTAGGCGTGAGCCTGTTGGTTTGTTACGTAAATAAAGGTATATGTTCTGTTTCGGGTAATAAAAGTTTTTACTAACGAGGTAGGGCAAACCTTGGCTTATCGGTGATACTTGGTAATTCGGTGATAATGCATTGTTAAATAACGCTGAGCTCACAATGCTGAAATGTAAGCAATTAAATCGCTGCCAACCCGATTGCAAGCATCAAAACTAACAGCTGCCAACGATTTTATAGCTCGCATTTCCTCATGGTGAGAACTGTGTAAGATTATAACGGAGTATCACCGAATTACCAAGTATCACCGATAAGCCAAGGTTTGCCCTACCTACTTATATAATATACCTATATGCACTCCTGTTGAATAATAGTTATGCTTGACTGGAAATTGTTTTGTAGTTTAGATCTAACAATGATAACTAGATGATGACACTACCTAAACGTAAAATAATTGCCAACCCGCATCTTCCGTCCATTAATCTTAGCTGAAACTGTTTTTAAGAAGTTGCTTATCTTCAGTCCGATATGAAACTGCCAATTCATGACACGACTAAGTTAATCGTCGGCTAACAGGATTTACTAAAGTTTAGCAGCAAAATAAGAAAGCACTTATCAGAGAATCCACTTATTGCAAATTCGAAAAATATATCTGAGCTTAGCTTTATTATCTTATCTGAAACTAACGACTTAACTCACGCTTTACGCTTTATGGATTTCATGTTTAAAATTGAAAGAGGATTTAACGTGGATTAAACCTAGGTACCTATATGTTTTATTATGTGTTGTAATTCTAGAAATCATAAAAAATATTCTTCACGTTCAATTAAACAAAAATGCGCAATAGGATACTACCGTAAAACGGGGTGAAAAGACACGATTTTCAACTTCAAGGACAATTTTCGCCAATAATCCAAATGATAAAAGTAATAATTTTGATATCATTTTTTGAGTCTTGGTTAGTTCTTCAATTTTGCATTTGTGAAATAAATATTTACCAACCCAATTCAGAGAAAATCAAAGAAAACTACCTGTTTTCTCCATATCCTTAAAACGGGGTCGATAGACACAAGAAAGAGTTGAATAGAAATATTAAGTTTTAGTTGTCATAGGCATCGAATTTGGTCATTATTATGTGGATACTCTATTGGCAAATGGTATATATGACACCGTAAGATTGTGAACCCGTTAGTTTATAACCTAACGTAGGTTAGGTTAGGTTAGATTGTAATCTCCCTACCGTCAGTTTATAATTTAACTAGCGAGATTATAAACTGGCGAGTGTTTACAATTTTACGGTGACATATATATCTGTTAAACAGCTATTTGACACAAAATTATTTTTTCGTGTCTTTTAACCCCCAAGGCGTGTCTTTACACTCCTTTGTTGTATCTAATCACCCCCTATGGCGTAACTATTCACCCCATATGCGTGTCCACTGACCCCTTTATGACGTAAATTTGCTTGTTATTGTTTTTTTACAAAAAAAAATGGTTTATTATAGGGAAAATTAGTGATATTATTTATTTTTTAGGTACTACAGATACTATATTACCAGGTTATCTAACTTTTACTTAGTTAATGTCAAAACATTTACCGCTAGAACAAAGTTCAGACAGGCTTCATTTCTTACCTCAGCAAGACCTTAATTTAGAGTCAAAAAAATCTAACTTTTAGGTAGTTGATTAAGTTCTTTTGGTATCAATGTAGAGAATAAATAGTCTACTATATACGCATTCCAAATAATCGAATTTTAGAGATGTGAGTTTTTAAATATAACAACAACTTGAAAGAAAAAGTTCAAAATTTCTCTATTCACCCCGCGATTTCTGTTGACCCCGTTTTACGGTACTAGTTAGTCTTTTTAGAGCACCGTACAAAACTTCACTTCGGTCTTGCAAATCGGTTAAATGCGTTTTTCTCAAAGACCGTTTGATGTAGGTACCTAAAATTTGGAATAGTTATGGCAAGTACCATCACTAACACTGTGAATAAGTCAAAACTGCTTATTTCTGATTTTAGGGGGAAATTTAGGGGGTTGAGAGGAGTAGCTTGAATTTTTTTTTATTTGTAAGAATCGTGTGGGGTACCATTAGAAAGCTTGCAAAAAATTGAGTCGATGGACTGATTTTTACTTCATTTTAGAGTGCAATAGTTTCGATAAAAAATGCATTTAAAGTTGCAAGTTTTCATACAAAAATTTTCACCTCTGTCCTGGCGATTTTCGCGAAAACTATAGCTAACAGGCAGCTGACCAGTCAATACCCAACTTAAAGAAGCATGGAGACGGCGGGAAAATTATCAGCTTAACTTTATCTTTATTAGTTTTTCAACTGCAGCCTGATCTTTGGTTGCTTAGGGCTAGCTAACTGGTGCTTACACTGGTCATTTCATATTAGGAAGTAGTTTTAGCGAGAAAGATCCTTAGTTAAAACTTTGGCATTGAAATTTATGACTTATGTCTTTGATACAAAGTTTAATTCTGCTTGCTTATTTTTGTGGGATATTTTTTTTTTCTGAATAGCCTACTATAAGTATGAGAGAGATCTACAAAATACAACCTTATTATATTGCAAATAAGTTTAAATTTCGAACGGGCTTTCCAACCAATTGACTATCTCAATGTGCCCAGTAAGAATCATATTTATTATTGCAGTTTATCTGAAAAAAATCAAATTAAGAATTCCGTTCTTCACTGTCGTTGTGTTTTTTTTTTTCACAATAGAGCACATAGAGTTATACTTGGTCAAGCAGATCTTGTCAGTAGCAAAAGGCGGCAAATTTGAAAAATGTGCGCGAAGGGATATCGTCTCATAGAAAATTTGAATTTCGCGCCTTTTTTTACTGACAAGATTTGCTTGACCGTCTATAGTAAGGCGTATAGAGAAAGGGAACGGTGCTCTGAACACCGTAGTCTTGACTTCGTGCTTGGCCAATTATTTATTTTATTATACCTACATACTGATTTTGCAAATCATTAAAAAGGGAATAAAAACAATAAAGCAGTAGGTATTATATAAATTTTCTGAATAAACGTAGGTATGCAGTCCAAGATGACCTTTTAAACAAAGAGTAGTTCCATTTGATCCCTAGTTGGCAATATCACGTTAGCTGACCGTACAAAGGTGACTTCTACTAAACGCTTTCCAATACCTGATTGCTTCGTAAGATTGCTTTTAGGCTACTTTACAAAATGTCTTATTTCTTTCTTTTATTCTCGGTCAAGTTATTTGGAATTTTCTGTTTCTGATAAAAGTATTTGTTACGTGTAGTGTAAAAATAATTGTTTGTTATAAAACGCGGACGTATTACGGTTCATGAGTTGCAGTCGGTCCCGTTGACACCCTACGGATACTGAAACCTAAAAAGTAGCCGTTGTGCGATACGAAGTTATAAAACCGGCCAAGTGCGAGTCGGACTCGCGTTCCAAGGGTTCCGTATATTACACAATTTTTAACAATCACAATCAGTGCCGGATTAAGATATTTTGATGCCCTAAGCATTTCTAGGTGCCCCCTCTCCCTAGGGTCATCAAGATTACATTGATTTTTTGGTAAATTGAGAGAAGTTCATTGCCGCATTACAGCTGAGAATGGAAATCAGTCACATCATTTTATCACGAAAATTGACAGTGCCGCAGCAGTAATGTTGCAACAGAGTACCTAATGCTGTTGCAGTCGCCACCCGAATGTCACCTTTATCATAGCGTAGAAAGTAATAGAAACGCGAGCGAAGCGAGCGCGGAAATTTTTCGATATAAAAACGCAATATGATAGACAGTTGTACATTTTTACTTTTAGTATGGAAATCAGTCACATCATTTTATCACGGAAGTTGACAGTACTGCAGCAGTAACGTTGCAACAGAGTAATGTTGCTGCAGTCGCCACCCGAATGTCACCTTTATCATACCTTATAAAGTAATTGAAAACGCGAGCGAAGCGAGCGCGAAAATTTTTCGATATAAAAACGCAATTTTAGTTTTAGTCCCAACCAGGCGCGAATCCAGGATTTCATACAGAGAAGGGATGGGACAGTTTTCTATCAGCCTAGCTTCGCATAGGGCTCGATATTTAAGGGTCTCAGCGAGGTTGTTTTCATGCATAAAATATGCAAGAAAGCAGAGAGCTTGGAATTGAATTGGCGAAGTGTGAGAAAGGCAGTAGGCCCAGCTGCGAAAGAGGAAAGCTTGGATTTGGATCCACGCCCAAGTGTAATTAAGGCAGAAGATCAACTTTGCCGTAAGGCAGAAGGCCTCGCATAAGACCTAACGCCGAACCGCAAAAGAGTGGGTTGAAATCGAATCTATGCATGTAATCACGACTCTTCTACTGCTACCGATTGTTTCCCAAAGAAATACGCGCCATTATTTTTGCAAATTAGCTTTTGGACAGCTAAAAAAATCGTGTGGTAAAAACGATGTGTCTGTCCCTAATTTTAAAATTTGTTCACCTTTTTCAACCTGGCATTTTGGTGCCCTCCCTGAACGTGGTGCCGTAAGCACGTGCTTGTTTTGCTTATTGGTTACAAAGTCTTTATTAATTCAACCATTAAAGTCGACGAGTACAAAAAACTTTGAGCTAGCTCTCAATTTAACATATTTTTTTAAACATTATTTTTAATTTGACCTTACAATTACTCGTAAGTAGGTAAGACCGTTAAATATTTAAAATGATTATCTTATCAGAAAATGATCACCAATTACTCTAAGAAAACTACTACTCTAAGTAATCCGGCACTGTTAACAATGTATTTTATATGTGAAACGTGAGTGAAATCTCTTTAAAAAATCCGTAGGGGTCGGATCAAAAACTGTAATTAAGTCCGACTCACGCTTGACTGTACATTTCTAATAGGTTTTCCTGTCATCTATAGGTATAGACCTATTTTATGTATTTTTTTTTTAAATTTAAGACTTAGTAGTTTCGGAGATAAGGGGGGGGGGTGGTCATTTTTTGCCTATTTTCTTAAATAACTTCTAAACTGTTTATTCGAAAATTATAAAAAAAATATATTTGAGATCCTTATAATAAGCTCTTTCATTTAATATGTAACATGATATAGTTTAAACAATTAAATTGTTTCATTTTTTCATTTACCCCCCAAAAGTGGCCCCCATGTTTAAAATTCATTTGTTTACGTTACATGTCCGTATTTGGGTCACAAACTTACATATGTGTACCAAATTTCAAGTTGATTGGTCCAGTAGTTCCGGAGAAAATCGGCTGTGACAGACGGACAGACAGACAGACAGACGCACGAGTGATCCTATAAGGGTTCCGTTTTTTCCTTTTGAGGTACGGAACCCTAATAAAAGTAATCAGTCGATTTTCCGGACACGTAAGCGTTCACATGGTGCTTTATTCATTTTCCTCCGACATTGATTGAAACAGGGAGGCCGATTTTTGTTTATGAATGTATATTATGTGTATACACACACTTAATATACATACACAGACAGGACCTTAGGACAAACATTATTTTGGCTTAAAGCAGAGTCTTACATTTTACTACATAGCTATACAATATTCTATTACCTAAGTATGCCCTTGGACGATTTTATTATATCTACACTGAACCACAAAAACGCAATTTCACCATAAAAGTGTAAACTGCCCTTAAAGTTCGGATTTCGTTAAACGATATCTCATCCCTTTAGGGCTTTAGCGCCCTGTGGCTATAACTCAAGGCAGACCACTATGTTATTCACAGCACATAGTCTCGATTTTAGTTCGGTTCCAGTTTAACTGGAACTGGACATCCGTAACGACTTTGCTTAGCCAGAGATCAAAGATGCTGGATGATTCGAGGTGAGTTACGCAGCGAAGAGGCTCTGGATGACTCCTTGTAACTGCGTCTGATCATTTTATGATTCGGATTTGGGATGGAACGTAATCACAATTCAAAATAAAGGCAATGTATAGAAATATACAAGAAGCGGCATTAAGTACCTACATACCTTAATATCTCGAAAATTCAATTACGTGTATGTAACAACTTAGCGACAAAAAAAAAATAATGTCGATTTAGCGATGTACCTAACACAACTGGAATTCCAAGCGGTCTAAATTAGTACGGTACTATCAGGCAGGCTGTTCGCTTATTTTCCTGTGTCATAGTATAAAACTAACCTGCGAAGGGACTCAACAATACCGCACTTTAAGTGGGCGTTTCTAAGCGCAATAAACCACAGCGGTGCGTTGCCTGCGACAGAGGTCGTGAAAAAGTATTAAGCAAAGCCCTATTGTAATAGTGGCATTTAGAAAGTACAGAAGGAAAACGAACCCAGCTTTCAGAAAGTTGTAGATTTTATACTCCATGAAATTCTTACAATTCCTTAATTAGGTAATGAACAAAGACGTATGTTGTCTGAAATTTTGATCATGTGATAATTTATGTTTAATACCTACTTCACGGCTATTGTTTTCAAGCGACGCCAAAGAAATTGACAGTGATATCGCCTATTTTCCGCTATCCGACGACTAGGCACATGTGAATTCACAGTCCTTAGCATGGTCATATAAAATTATAAATATGTTGCCGCGGAGTATTAGTAATCGGGGCAATACTAGCAAATGGGAGTAGGTATATATAACTGTAGTTAGAAGTTACTAAAAAAGGATAACCTTTTGGTATTCTTGCGAAATCTCAAAATCAGCTTAACAATCAGTCTCAACTTTATTTAAAATCAATATTTAAATAAGTATCGAGTATTTCATCTAAAATGACACATGTTAGAGTACAAATGCAAGGCGCCTTAAATATAATAAACCAGCTTCATACATCTCATTAGAAGTGATGTTCAAACGCGTGCCCGTTTGCAACCCCAGCTCCGTGCAAGATTAATGATCACGTCTGAAAGTTGAAACTAATCTCAACTTAGCTTAACCTAACCAAACTAGTTCCTAAGTCAATCGCATAAGTAATGGATCTTTTTGATATAGGAGCTCTCACTTCATATTTTTATACCCGAACGATATAAAAACGGAGGATGTTTTTCAAGAGTATATTATATAATATCATTCTTTCAGGTAGTATAAAATATTAAGCACTTATGGCGACTGCGACCATGTGGTGGTCAGAAGAACTCAGATGGCCAAAACTGCGATTAAACGACTGTCAACTGGAGTGGATATGGGAGAATAGAAGCATAAAATACCGTATTTATGTAAAGTTCTCATGCAAGTCGTTCATACGTCCAGTGTTTATCTACGTAGCAAATTGCTATATTCCCGTGTGTCCTTCAGAGTTGGTCAGGAGCTCCTCTGGTGATTCTAACATTTCGTTATGAGTTTCCACTTTGCTCCCATTCTAAATATTGTACACACGAGCAAACATGCATCAAATAAATCTAAATACATTATATTCTTGTGTTTTGGGCAGCATTCTTGACAAAGTTTTAGAGGAATACCTCCAAGAGGATTTAAGTACGTGAAATATTATAACGTAAAACCGTAACTATTACTATGATTTTTTGAATAACCTTTTAACATCCCTGTGCGATGTATTGCCACTGTTCATATGAATAAAATAAATGTTGTAGATACAAATCAACTCCAATAAATATATTTTTTTTGTTGGTAAAATCATTTATTTACATACAATATAGGTATATACAGTGGTACTACTAAACGAAATTAATAAATAATTATATTGGCTCTATCACTAATGTGATACATTAAAACTAACTACTGCAAACATTCTAACTTCGGAGTACAAAAATGACCATCTACTTCCGAGACTGTGGCGTTAACACAAAGATCATAAACCATTGCAGGGTAGCTAAATTTGCAGGAAGCATCTCCGTTGTGAAGTAAAATGCGATGTGCAGCGCAAAGGGAAACCTAAAACAAAAGTTTTGCAGAGCGCAAGCGCACAAGGGCGAGCGGAAGGAAGCCGTCGGAGCAAATTTACGGACTAGTCAGTCGCTAGAGTTGGCATGTAGTTGGTATTATGTACTGAGTATTTCAAATATCTAATTACAGTTGTTTTATCTATCTATGTACATATTAAGTAGGCACGTTTGTGCAAATTAGGTCAATGACGAATAGTATGACTCAATTACGGGACATCTGTAAAGCCTTGTTATTAAAACATGTGTAGAAATTCCAAACAAACTGTGGTACCCATTTTCATCTCCTCCACTTAAGCTATCCGACTTTCAATACTCTGATTAAGTAGGTACCTACTATTAAGACAAGTCCGAATGTGTCAGTTCAGTTTCCTTTAAAGTGCGACAAATCGAACTTTTATTCAGCGAACCATTGACACAGAAATAAAAAAAACCGGGCAAGTGCGAGTCGGACTCGAGCACGAAGGGTTCCGTACCATTATGCAAAAAAAAAACAAAAAACAAGCAAAAAAAAAACGGTCACCCATCCAAATACTGACCACTCCCGACGTTGCTTAACTTTGGTCAAAAATCACGTTTGTTGTATGGGAGCCCCATTTAAATCTTTATTTTATTCTGTTTTTAGTATTTGTTGTTATAGCGGCAACAGAAATAGATCATCTGTGAAAATTTCAACTGTCTAGCTATCACGGTTCGTGAGATACAGCCTGGTGACAGACGGACGGACGGACGGACGGACGGACAGCGAAGTCTTAGTAATAGGGTCCCGTTTTACCCTTTGGGTACGGAACCCTAAAAATATAGATAATTGTCCAATTGTCTATAAGGTAAATGTACTAGTGCTCGGCATGCTAATGCCCAATAGATGACATCTTGCTGTCACCTCTATTGACAATGACATAAGTTTCAAGATAACATGTACTGGGTACCGCGTCGAGCACCAGTACGTTTACCTTATTTACGAATATTTACTACTTGCACCACAAACACTGGTTTCAAAAACGGTAAGCGACTAAAGTGCCTTCGAAAATCTATCCCGGCAAAATCCTTTGTTCCTTTTAACGTCCCTCTTTCGTCCAAACCATAATCTGGCCGGCAACAGCTAAAAGCTCTGTCTTCCTCGCACGTACCGGATTTCATGTGTAATAAATTGAGTTAATCATTTAATTCCATTTCCATTTAAACCACGATCTTCCTCGTGAGGTTTTAGATGGCAATGTTGGATACTTACACCGCTTACCACATTCAGCTCCACGTTAACATCATCATGACTATCTTCCTCGCGTTATCCCGGCCACGGCTCATGGGAGCCTGGGGTCCGCTTGACAACTAATCCCAAGAATGACGTAGGCACTAGTTTTGAGCTCCACGGTAACATTAGACCGATTAATTTGTATGCTATTGGTTACACAGATTTGGGGTTTTGATGATTGTATGCTTTCTTTTTTTATAGTTATGCTTATTTATTACATTATTTTCATGCAAACACACTTTCGGAAAACGCAAACAACGAAGTTATACAATTTCATGCAGGGGTTGTAATAAAAAATAACATTTTCGGGCCA